>NW_008824669.1:1094016-1094408 GCF_000699105.1 Pygoscelis adeliae | reverse complement strand
GGGGTGTTGGTCGACAGCCGGCTGAACATGAGCCGGCAGTGTGCCCAGGCGGCCAAGAAGGCCAATGGCATCCTGGCCTGTATCAGCAATAGTGTGGCCAGCAGGAGTAGGGAAGTGATTGTCTCCCTGTACTGGGCACTGGTGAGGCCGCACCTCGAATACTGTGTTTAGTTTTGGGCCCCTCACTACAAGAAGGACATTGAGGTGCTGGAGTGTGTCCAGAGAAGGGCAACAAGGCTGGTGAGGGGTCTGGAGAACAAGTCCTATGAGGAGCGGCTGCGGGAACTGGGGTTGTTTAGCCTGGAGAAGAGGAGGCTGAGGGGAGACCTCATCGTTCTCTACAACTACCTGAAAGGAGGTTGTAGCGAGGTGGGTGTCGGTCTCTTCTCCCA
>NW_008824669.1:1057320-1093907 GCF_000699105.1 Pygoscelis adeliae | reverse complement strand
GAGGCTGCCCAGGGAAGTGATTGAGTCACCATCCCTGGAGGTATTTAAAAGACGTGTAGACGTGGTGCTTAGGGACATGGTTTAGTGGTGGATTTGGCAGTGCCGGGTTAACAGCTGGACTTGATGACCTTAAAGGTCTTTTCCAACCTAAACGATTCTATTATGCTATGATTCTAACTGAATAATATGATACATTTAATACTTAGCATGAGACATGACCCAAGCAAGAAGCAATAATGGTATAGTGAAAAGGCAGTAAACTCGGACTCAGATAACTTGATCTCTGACACGGACCATGGGCTTGGACTGCCCTTCTTACTTCTCATCTGGAAAAGTAGAAGAGTATTGTCTCACTTTGCTAGCATGCAGAGAGGATACAATCATTAGTGACTACAATGCATTAGTGGCAGAAGGCTGTATCAGTAAGAAGATTTCCATCTCTCTAGTCAATATAACAGGTACAAAACTTTGTTGGTTTAGGTTATTTGTCTGGATTACTACCTAATGAAGTTGGATAGAAGGTTTTACTCCACACAATCCTTCAACAACCAATGACTTCTTTCTGATGATTGCTTATGCTGTTAGGCAGTGTTTATGTTATAAAACTTGCAAACATTTGCTTCAGGCTGAAATCTGGCAACTTGGCATATAAGGTTTCAGTCTAGAAGCATTTTTTTCTATAGTAGATTAAAACAAAATCAATTGCACACAAGATGCTTATCAGAAAACTAAAATTGATCCAGCTGTCCTGGCATAAAGAATGTGTCTTTCCTTACACTGCTTTAATGTTAGATTTGCTATAGTCATCCTGCATGCCCTGTCTACAACTGATGACATTTCCTATTAGCATGTGGCTCACAGAATCTTATCCTTGCCCATATCTTTCTGTAAATATTCACATAATGAAAGAGATAGAGGATCTGTCTATTAAAGCTTCAGAGCTTCTGCCTTGTGTGCTTATAAAAAAAAAATCACAGAAAATGGGCAGAACTTTAAAGTCCAGTAATAAACATCTGAGAGAGGATATAAACATGGCTATGTAAACAGAACACTGTACATATGGCTTTATTATAAATCTGATATTGGCTAATAGCTTTTACTCATAAATTTTGGAAAGCTTATTTCCTTTAAAATCAGAGAAACCTAATCTTAAAATTATAGAGTCTTAAAAAAGCAAGCAATTATAAGGTGCTAGTCATCTTAAATCCCAAAGAACTCATTAAAAATGGATAAACATCACTAACTCCATTCTATAAAGCAAGAAACCGAGGCAGGAGGAGGTGAACTGATCTCAAAAATACACATTACAAAACTGTAGTAAAGGCACCTCCATTTGGCCAGTGACAATGGGAAGGATACCCCAGTCTTGATGATTCGGGGGAGCTTCCATGACTAGCTCCAAGTAGGTGCTTAACTGGGATGAGATGGATCCCACCTCTGTGGGACTGCAAATTCACGAGGAGACCTAGGCACCACTGTGCTGAGCCTTGTGCCATGAACACATATGACAGATGTGCCTTAAATCCTGCTTCCATCTGGAATCTGTGCTTTACTGTCCAGATGTTGGTGTCTCCTGCGGTTACTTCAATACAGAAGGATGTGGCTCTGACGTGCCCTGACAGCACATCCTGTCCTTGCTCAAACCCCACATCAGGGCAAGAACTAAGACCATTCCTTTCCCCCAGACCTTGGTTCCTCTGGATAGAAAACCCAAGCAAGCAAGCCAGAAAAGGATGGCAGTCCAACATAGCCAGGCCCTACTCAGGAGAGGATGCCCAACCACACTGTGGTGCACACCCGCTGCTCAGCCTTGCCAGTCCAGGACCTCTTGCTGGATTAGCCAGGTCCTGGCTCACACACCTGAGTTATATCTGAGGCTTTTCATCCCTGCAAATACTCTGCTTACTGTTGGGTTGCTCAGAAAGAGGTGTGGACTCTGCAGTATAAACCTAAATGCTGGCCAGACCGATAGCTGGAGGAGTGTGCTGTACACCTTGAGCACCGTGACTCTGCACTGCTCGCTGGACTAGTGCCGCAGGCAGTAAAATCCATGGGGCACTCACACGTTCACAGAAATTACAGCGGCAAACCTCTGCAGGGTTGGGCTGACAACATGTGGCAAAAGGAGTGTGCGACCACAGGCAAAGCCAGGATTCCTTATATTCTGTATGGGGTTTCTTTTTTCCCCCTTTTTATGGGGACAATAACATGTGGTCAGGCCCAAAATATGTTTAAGGTCTTTTGAGATCTAACATGAGTACCTCCTTTTGAAAGTAAAGGTAAACAAATGCTGCTATTAGACCACATTCTTCCATGACACCTTTGCTACCAATCCCTCAGAAGATGAAACTCACTCCACGAAACACAAAACCTCCCAAAAGAAATACGAAATCTCCCAAAAATATGGATAGAGGACAGAAGATACCAACAGACCTGGCAATTTTGTTAAAAAGTCAATTGTTTTGTATGATTGGGCCAATTAGCCTGTTGATGTCTCAGTTTTGGCTGGTCATTTCTTTCCCCTCATAGAAGCGGCAACGACTGCCTTCATCATACCTTGAAGATATCTGTGGCTCCCCGTTCAAAGTTGTTTGATCTGTTTTCTAAGATGATCAATTCAGTTTTGCCAGTCTCTCCATAAATCTGCATGAAGACTTTAGCATTGGTACCTGCGGCCCGCACGTCTCCAGTAACTACAGACACCTCATAGTTTATCACTAGACCAAAAATAAAGCAATTAAATTAGAAGAGAAGCTCAGATAACAACATTCCCGAGGGCTCAGGTTCAAAATTTAATTACCTTGTCTTAACAAATGACCACGTAACCAACCATTTGCTCTTATCCAAACCAAATGTGAGATAACACAACTCTTCACTGAGGACTAACCTAATGGTTTTTCCCTCTTACAAGTATAAAGCCAGTGTCAGAGGGGAGTGAAATAGAGCCTTAAATGGAAATTTCATTTCAGTATTAACTATAGAGTGGGTAAATGATCTTCTTAATGTAATAATGGGAGGGAGTTACACAGAGCAGAGGAAAAACACATCTTTTCTCAGGATCCCAAGGCAAATTTTAACCATAGCCTTAAAAGAAAACAAATCTACTGATAAAAGTCAAAGAGACAGTAGGGATTTGGTCGTTATTTATCAAACAGCCTATCTCTTCCAGGCAATGGGGTAATACAAGCAGGACAGGACATGTGCTTCTGCAGGACTGGGGCCGGTAAATGTGAAAAAAGCAGAACCCACTGATATCGTAATGAAGAAGCACAGCACGTTGTGCTGTGTTACACTGCCCAGGACGTAAATTTTTCATACGATCTCAGGAATTTAAGATGGAAAACTCAGTAATGTTTTTCCAACTGTTTTAGAAACAGAAACAAACAGCAGAATAATTTACTTTCCTCACCAAGATAAGTTCTTTGGGACAGGGACTTTTTGGTTTTGGTGTCTAACACAGTGGTGTCCTGGTCTTTTAAGAATGCTAGTAATACAAATTTAGTCCTAGCTATGAAAAACCCACACATTTCTCAATGTGTTTTATCTCACATTTCTCAATAGGCACAATCTCACTTGGGTAGACCTCCACCTCCACCCTGCCATCAGCCTCATCTTTGTCGAGCCATCGGTTGCAGGGGAACATGTACTGCCTTCCCTGGACTGGAACCGTGATCTGGACGCTGGCCAGGAACCAGCCAGACCGGAGACCCACGTTATCATGTCCGATCAGTATTCGGTTGATCTTTTAAAAAGCAAACAAAAACCAAGAGGACAGAAAAAAAACCCAACACAACAGAATTTACTTAATATATAAAAATCTCCTTCCCCTGGCACCTTGTTCTTACACCATGTTCATGTAAATCATTTATATATGTATTTAACTATAAACTTAAAACACACTCCTCACATGCCAACACGTACGCTAGACTGCCGACATATAGTCTATACGAAATGCATTCCTTAATCTCCAATGCAAAGGTCAGAGATTCTTACATCACATTCAATCTTTAGCTATCTATTGATTCTGAATTCAGCCGCTTGCACGAAGCACAGAACCACCTGCAATTAATTCTTACCTTCCCGATGTCCATCGTATCTAGAGTAAACTCATCCACTCGACCACGTTCAAAATAATTGCCTAGATCATTATCAGAGACTAAGAGAGGCTCTTTGCTGGAGTCTGCTTTTTCACCGTAGAGTTTGATGAAAACTTTGGAGTCTGAGCTGGCACCTGGGATATCTCCCGTCTTCACGCTGATGTGATAACTGACATCTAAAGTGAGATCAATGTACAAAATACAGACATGTGAGCGGCATTTCCAGTGCTCAGCCAGGCAGTTGGCTTCAAACAGATATAAGGAGGAGGGCTGCAACTACAGACAGAGAACGGACTTTGCTTCTCCATTCACGCATCCAGCATCTTAGGGCCACACTGGAAAAGCCATCACACCTTGGAGTTATTCACCAAAACATAAGAAATGCAACAGTTACACTAATAAGCAGAAAATATTCTGTACTCTTCCCTCTCACCGTTAGAGGATTACCAAGCCATAGAAATGAGCTTAGGCAAGTGAGGTGATTTCACTTTTTTTATACTTACAATTTAATTCAATAGCTTTGACTTTTTTTCTAAAACAAAACAAAAAGCATCTCAGCCTGAGCTCTGTAAGCGCTGTTTTCTAAAGAAAATTGTACTATCGGAGCCCTGGTTCTCCAGAAAAGGCCAATGTAATATTTTTGGTGATTTTCTTCTGGGAACACAATGTTGTTTGATGGAATTTACTAAAGCAGCGGCAATTCAAGATCCTTCAGAGAAAGCTATACAAGAAAGCAATTATTAAACAAATCCCGACATTAAAAATCAAAGTTTCTTTCTACATATATAATGTTGCAATTATTCTCTTTTATGCAAATTAATCCCATTCATAAACTAGGATTTAAGGGTCAGAGGCATTTTCCCCCGAGTGACCTACTGCAGCATCTTGCATAAGAATGGCAAAAAAAGCCCAGCAGATTTACATTGAACCGACATGAATCATTAAGTAGGATAAAGCAAGTAAATACGTGCATGCACAGCTCAAACCCAGACCTTCTTTTTTCCAAGCCAAACTCACTTCTTAACATCGGTGACTCCCCAGCGGGCACTAATTCTCGGACAATCTGACCGTCATCCTCATTTTTGTCAAGCCATCTGGTTTACAAACAGAAGTAAGTTATCTTTGAATAATTAGGACCTATTAGACCTTTCAAAACCTAGGCTGGCTCCACGCATAGTCAAAATCCACACCACAGTCAAAAAGATATTTTTACAGGGCTCTGTATCTCTGTTAACTTTGCAGGAGCTTGACCAGACCCTACGGCAGTCACACTTTAAACCTCCGTTCTCCCAGGAAGAGAGATCATGAGAGCCCTGCTCGCAGTAGATAAGCATCTGCTGTGATGTCCATCTGTCTGGAAAGCACAAACTCCATAGCCACAAGTTATTCCTGTAGATGGGCAGTCTCAGTCTTTTGAAAGCATTGACCTTCATTGACCAGAAATACTTGCAGCTTTTATTACTAGCTGCCTTGATTACAACCTTTATAGCATCTAAGTTATTAAAAAGAACCCTTTTTTTTTTAGTGTTTGCTTACTCTAGTTTATCATCACTTCTCTCTTCCTTACAGATAAGTATATAACCCCTTTTTTCTCCACCAGGAAGGGGATGAACTATGTTGTTCCCATTTTCAGGGCTGACTGTGTGGAGGCAGTTGGCACCAGCAAAAGGAAGGATTTCCTTTGTTTCTCAACATTAATCTAATGATCCAACTGCACTAATTGAGAAGAAGAGCCAGGCACAAAGCAAAACGTAGCATGATCTCAAGGGAAAAAAATCTGAAAGGAAAATTGAAGGGAACCAATTGCCAACCCGGTAATCTTCACAGCTGCTCCTTCAGCCCCAGGGATGAAGGAATTACAACCCCAACCCCATCATACGCCACACAGCAACCATTGCACAACAGCAAGGGCCCTGGCAGAGGTTTCTCACTTTCCACTTCAAATCCAGACTGCTGCAGCACTCGGGATATTCCTGTAAGCATCTGCTTAAGGTCAGGTTTCCCACAGCGGTGCACTGGGGCCATTTCAGTCCCCGAACATTGTGTCGTGAGAGCGGGCGCAGTTCCCAGAAAGTCCATTGTTCCCAGGTACGCAGCTATCTGCAGCATCATCTTTTGCAGTTAAAAATACTGCTTAAAACCAGCGGGAGTGAACGAAGGACAAGTGAGCAAGCTCTGGCAGGTCACGCAGGGTATTTAAATTGCTATAATAATTCCCAGAACTAGAAAGAGAAAAACAAATCCCCAGAAACTGTTTCTTTTTAAAGGCGGCCACACAGCTATGTGAATGACACCAGACCATAGAAGACCTGCTTCTGCACAAACACATGCAGCGCAGATGTCCTGCAAGCTTCCTGCAATGTCGCCGTGCCATGTGTGCTCTCCTTGGCTGACCCTCACACCAAAAAGGAGGGGAGCTCACTTGCCATTTAAGTTTCCACCTTTGATTTTGCTGATGAGCCGGCACACATGGAAACCAGCAAACGACCCTCATAACAGGGATGTGGGGACATGAACAAATGCCCACGGAGAGCTGGGTCAAACCTATGGTATCTCACTGGTAATAAGCCAGCACAGCTTACTGTCATGACCAGTTGGACTCGCCATGGTGACCAAGAAGTAACCAAATATTTTGGAAGACCAAGGGTGATAGGTCTCTGTTCTGTCCATCTGAAGGAAGGTTATCTTTTTAGTCTCCTCTCCCTTCCCACACACAAGAAAACAATAAGCACAAAGAAACCATGCAGAAAACCAGCACTGGGAGAGAAATCCAAACATGAGCTAAAGCCGGTTGGTCCCAGAAACATTAGCAGCAAAGTTCCCATGCAAAAGAGGTGCATACAGCCCCACCACAAAGACACGCATCGCCACTCCCAGCTCCCCTCTAAGCTTTGGTGGGTTGTTGGGTATGCAGCCTACCCCGTATTCTTCCCTTTCACTCTGTAAAGCAGGTGGCCATGTGCGGGTGGCTTGAAAAGGGCTAAAAGCTAAGGGGGTCAGCATGAAGGTGATGAACACGTGAACATGTGATGATCACACAAACACCATGTGAGGGCACCAGGTGTGGTGGTGTGCCTCAGTGGAGGCTGAGAGGTGTAGTAGGGATAGAGGAGCAGAAAAATCTGTGGGGAAGAGCATGAAATTGATGTCAAGAGCTGAGCAAGGGTGGAGTGCAAGGAGGGCAGAAGGGGAGCATGCCAAGACATCACGTTGTCTTAAGAAAGGAAGCCTTTATTGATGTTTTGGGGTTGGGGGATTTTTTTTTTTACCTGTTAGAAGTGGTCCTTAATACCTTTGTATCATGTAGTTCTTGATGCTGGCTCAGGATTCACGTCCTTGGACAGGTATCCAATGGCTAGGGGATCTCATCATCCCAAAAGTCAAGATGCTTCTGCGTACATGGATGTTAACTGGGAGGACCCACAAAATTCGAGCCTGAACTTCACCACCCCAGGACCACTGAATTCAGCACGGCCTTCAGGAAGGCAGAAGCTCACAAGGTAGACACACTTCTGCTTTCCTGCTGCTGGTTTTTGTGTCCTGCAAGCTGCTGTTTATGCTGCCAGTGTACATGCTGTTGTTTTCCATCAACTTTGCCATTGCTGATGTTTTAGGGAATTGTGGGATGAATCTGGGTGAACCGCTTCTGCGCCAAGGTGGCAGGATGAAAATACATCCCACAAGAAACAGATCTCTGTGTGCAGCATGGAAAATCCTAACTGCTTTGGCAGTGAGGGGGGACAAGAAAAATTAATCCAAGGAGGAGGACACACCCCTAGACAAAGAAATTCCCTCTACCAATGTTGGCACCTACTGATGGCAAGAGGAGTGTGTCTTGGACTGGAAGAGGAAGAGGGAGATCTATCAGCAGAAGTGGATTAAGGCTTCTTACTTTGTTTCAGCCAAAAGAATAGCCAGAAGTGGCAGAAGCACTATTTTCTCAAGAAGATGACTTTAACTAGTGACAGAGGAAGTATTTGGATGAGCAATGTCATTGTGTTCCTTCCCTTCAGCACATACACTGCAATATCCTAATTTTACTTCAATGTAATTCCAAGAGCGTATCACTGAGCAGCAGATCGCAACCAGGGGTTTATAGTCTTACACTGAACACGAATGTATTGGCACATCATAAACACACCAGGCTGCAGAAAATAGAATTTTTCAGTATAGTGCCATCATATTCCTAGTGCAAAAGACCTGTCAAAATCTTTTGTTTTACCAGAGCTTCCATATGATTTCAGTGCATGTCATTCACATGCCACTGTGGGTTTTGCAAGGGTGTAGTCATGTCCTGTACCATATACTTAGTTCTAAAGAGATATTGTACGTCCAATAACCCAAAGCAGACACAAATATGACATGAAAGCCACTTCAGAGAGAACTTCTAGAGGATCAGAGAGTCAGGGAAACACTGGAAACAAATATGGTATGACATCATATATAGCATTTGAAATCCAGTAAATGATAGCCTGTGTGCAATTAGAATGACTATTACATCCGTTAGATTCAGAGATACATATGTATTTGTGTGTGTCTTTAAATAGAACCTAGATATATAAATAAGTGTAAAATAGATAGACGTTTCAGTCTATTTTTAGGCAACAAAAGGAGGTTTCTCGGGATCCTTTGTATGATGAACACTTTTGGCATTTGACTGAATAAAAGCTCTTTCACAGGAGCCTCCTAGTGCATCATCCCATTCATGGTTTGTCTGTTGTTCTTCAGAGAATTAACGATGTTCCCTTATGCTTGTGCTGGAGAAAAATTAGGATGGTGCAGTCCATATGCTTAGAAAAAAAAAAAGTAATGAAGTATCATTGAAGATTTCAGTGGAGCTGTAATGATTTATAGCATATAAAATTCTATCCTATCACGAACTCACGACTTCGCCTGATTGAAAATTCATTTCTGTCTGGGATATAAATATTATGAAAAATAGGCTATTTTAGAGAATGTCAGCTAGTCCATTCCTGGACTTCCACAGAGCCTTGAGGAGAAAATGAAATCTGAAGAACTCAGTTCTGAGCTTCTAAAAGGTTTGGCTCCAGTTCTGGGGCGAAAGGTGAACTCCTTCATTTTGAACTTTCTAGCGGCATTCATAATCGCAATACCTAAACCACATCAGGTATTAATAGATATAAATTGTTCAGTTGTGCCACTGAATGATTCAGTGTTCGGTCCCTAAAAGCATGTATATTATAATGTCGTGTGGTCATAAGGGAGGAATAATACTGCAATGCATACAAGTGACGTACTGGTAATTCTGCAAATAACGCTTGGAGAAGTTACTTGCATTTACTTCTTGCAAGCACAGATCAAATGACCCCTTTAAAAATCTCTGAATCTAAGAAAAGCTACAAGCTATTCCCTTTACAGCCAACTGTTTTAAGAGTTGAAAGCACTGGCCTGGGAGTCATTATTTCTCGATGCTCTTCCTGAATCCGACACAAACTCACAATTAATCCACTTAGCTTCTCTTTATCTCTGCTGGCTCCCTTGTACAACAAAGACAGTTCTTCTCATAGAGCTCTTGTGACTATTAGATAATAGATGTTCCTATAGAGTCATAAAAAAGCTTTCAAATTAAAAGACGAAACATAGCCGTGTATATGAAAATGTAAATAACAAGAACAGAGACTTCAATGAGTTATATGCCATGAGGATCTATGAGGGTATCCTACAGACATTGGTTATAATGGAAGCTGGTTAGCCAGCTCTTTGCTGTAATATCTGCCCTCCACACGCTGGTACAGCCTAGTTTTCACAGAGGTAAGAAGCCTGTGAAGCTTTCTACACGGGTGAGATGTGTTTCTGCTGGAAGGCATTTTGTCCTCTAGCTGTCTCACAGTAGCAGCTAAGTGGCAGAAAGTCAATGGAGTAGCTTTCAATAAGGACACAGCAGCAGAAGTTGTTTTCTCCAGACCATGCTGTTGTGCTGTGTAGAAGAGCAGAAGTTAATCAGGTCTTGGAGATGAAGGCAATGAGAACATCAGCATGTCCACTGGCTGGCCACAGGCTGGCCAAGCAGAAACAGAAGCTTCCCTGGTGTCCCCCGGATGGAGTGTCTAACTAACCTTGCTTGCATTGGCTCACTAAAAGAAGGCCACTCTTCTTGGCCGAGTCTTCTTCAACATCTTGGCTCTGAAGAAGCAGGTGAAGCAGGCCTCTCTGAGCACCTGCCCAAGCAGCGAGGACATAAGCTGTCCTTGGCCTACAGGACTGGAGGGGAACATCCAAACGCTGCAGGTCATGGAGATGTTTATCCCTCACATGGAGGATGCAGTGGGTGAGCACCTTTGCCCTCAGATATCTCCAGCCTCCATGACGACACCCGTATACTGCGATGATGCCCCGGTCTCTCAAGAGACATAAGCATCAAAGATAGTGAGAGGGAGCAGCTGTCCCTGTGTTTGGAGGTGATCAGTCATGTTACCTTCTCAATCTGAGAGGAAGAGATAATGCTGGCACAAGGACAGCAAACAAAACTGCACGAACAACACTGATATCACTTGGAAAAAGAGACATTAAGAAAGGCAAGAGTGGAATTCCATCACTTGTGACTTGCAACCTGAATGCACCCTATTAATATTTTGGGGATAAGGTCTTGGGTTTTTTTCTCCCTCCTTTTTCAGTCCCTGGCCTGAGGGGAATGCCCCATGGACTGATGCTTCTGATCCACAGGTGTAAACCTCAGGGGAAGGGGGTCATCACTCCAAGCTGAGGGAAGACACCCAGTTATACAGTCAAGTAAGGAGACAATTCAAAAGGAAATCTTTAAAATGAGCCAGCTGCATAGTGCAGTTAGACACAGAAATATCTCTGAGGAGTCTGAGCAAAACAGCTCTTCACGTGGACACTTCATGTCCAAGTAAAAACCCGTCTCGCTTGCCTGCTTAACTCAGTAAAACATATGGTTGTTAAATATGTATCAAAAGGCAGCAATGACAACATGATGGTTTGTTCTTTGAAAAGGGAGAGACTGGCTTGCTTTTCACAACCAAGATGACATTGCATCTGCTGCTCCATGCTGTCTCCCCAGTGAGTTCGCTCTCTGATGTGACGTGGCTTTAGCAATGCAGAGAGGCTGGGGCTGGCTCTTGTTTTGTATTTGGCTGACTCCCTTCATTATCGTGGAGTTCTTCCTGATTTACAGTGACAAGAGAAAAGTAACCAGCTTAGAGGTTTTACCTTTGTTTGCAATTTAAAAATAATTGTGTGTGCGTTTTACAATGCCACTTGTCCCCCAGGAGACGACTTTTTAGAATGGGTACTTGATGTTGTTAAGTGGAGCTCAGTGGACTTCTATCTTACAGGGTGAACATCCCAAGAGGGCAAGCGGGACTTTACAGGACACTGAACTACACTGAAGTTAGTCTCTCATGTTTTCACTCAGTTCTCTCTAGTTCGTGCTGTGATGTTGAGGCGGACCCTAGTTAGTGCCAGGACAGATGGTGCATCTCATTCCCCATGGGTAGCCTCAGAACAGCACATTTCTTTTGGCCACTTGATTGTCTAGGAAAGAGAAGAATACATTTATAACCCACCCATAGGGGTAAGTTACATCCCTTTGCTCTACCACTATCTCTGTCTGCGTGATACGCATTTCCCTTCATGCAAGGAGCTCTCAAGATGGCAGCATAACAATTTTGCATTCTCCCAACACAAAAATAGCATCCCATTGCTCCTGGAAAGATGGGATGTGCATGTGAGTGACCAGAACCTTGTCCCACACATGCGATAAAACTAGCAGATTGCAGCAGATTGCAGAGCGTGTTTCTGCAGCAGGCAATTGCAGTGACACTGGATGTGGTACTGGAAGGTTGTATTTTTACCTTTGTAAAACCTCTGTATTACTAAGCTAATTGCTGAGAAGTTCACAATTCAGATTGCTGCTCGTTTGGTAAGGGGAGTTAACCGTATCTTAAACCTCCCAATCCACACTCTTTGCTTTTGGGCTTAGCAAAAATAAATGGATGAATAAATAAAAAGGATTAAGCTGCGCTCAGAAAATTCCAGTCTTGGAACAATAGCTAGGCTCTTCAAAGTCTGGCAAATGCATAGATGGAGGCATAATTTGCAAGCATTGTTTCCAGTACCTGTAGCAGGGGAATTCCACAGCCTCACTTTCTGGCTGTCCTTCTTCCCTCACTATCACTTTGGCAAGGTACCAGCCACTGCTTCCTCCTTTGCCATCGTGCCCTATCCTCACCCTCCTCACCTGCTTCAGCGTTACTGCTTCAACGAAGAATTCATCAGCCTTTGAGAAGGAAAAGAAAAAAGGTAAGGCAATATTTCTCCTTAAAAACAAACAAACCAACCAAATTTATTATTGCAATCAAACAAAAATCATCAGCATGCTGCAAGATAATTCTTCACAAGGTGAAGGACAAAGTACAAATTAATTTACCAAAGAATGAAAGCTTGAATATTTGTGCTAGATGTATAACATTAGATTTACAAATATATGATCTGCCAGCATTTTAAATCTCCCACATCATTGCATGTCTTCCACAACTGTAAAAAAGAAAAGTAATTTGATTTTTAAGAAGTTCGTACAGAGAGGCAGGAAAACCAAGTTCAAGCCCCTGCACAGACATCAGCTTTCTGGGAAACCCGGGGCAGGTCACTTCAGACCAAATCCACAGAGGTATTCAGAGGTACAGTTGAAAGACATACATTACCCCACGTTAAATTCAGACGGGGACTACTGCGCACAATTTAACCCCAGCCATTTCCTGGCATGCAAGCACCGGGCATGGCTGCACAGGGGTATTTCCAGCTGCTCCATGAGTTGTGTTCAGAGATTGGTGTGAACCTAACCCAGCAGCTAAATACCCTTAATACGCCACGAGAGACGTGAATTTTGTGTCTTTTTTTTTTTTTTTCCCCCTGGAAAAGGGCTCAAATCACCAACCTACAGATTAGCCCAAGCGATGGCCCCTCAGGACCAAAGGCATACCGGCAGCAGCAGTTCCTGATGGCTGAAGGAAGAGAGATGTATTAAGAGAGCGAGTTACTCCTCCGGGAATCAGGCCAGACAAGTATCTATGGTACGTGTACAGACGCACACACACGTATGGTAAATACTGTGTGTAAACACACAGCGTATCTGAAGCATATAGCCCAACAGACAGAGATGACTGCTGTGGTTACCATCGCACTGAGATGCCTCACTAGGTAAGAGAAAGCTAACCAAACACTGCGATTCATCCGTTCTTCATCTCCCAAAAGCCCGTGAAGCACATATGGTGGTAGTATATATCCAGCTAGCTCCCAGAAAGCATGGTGGCAAGGCAATATTTATTTAAATATTTAAATTTATTAAAAAAAAAAATCATAATTTTTCCATCATTCAGGACTCCAAACGGACCTTTAAAATAGAGACAACTAAACATATTACCACTGGTTTAAGTGTTAATGGTGGGCTTACATACATGAACAAGTGTTACTTACATACTCAAAACTGTTGAATTGGGGACTTAAGGTATCAAAACCTCACTGAGTCAGTCTAAGTCAATAAAGTCTAATTCATTAGGCCTGATGTTCAACTTACTTATTAACGACTGATATAAATTAATGAGTAAGTAACTAACTGGAACCACAGCAGGGTAAACACTTAATTTAGAGACATCTTTAAATTTTACCTTCTATATAGGCTGTTAGTTTGCATCTGCAGGCAAACTTTTCAAGTTAATTTGGTAATCAAGGTACTATTGGATTAAGTGGCTGTAGATTAGAGACTGCACTGACTTAGCTACATTTCTTTTAACAGGGTATCTGAGTTAATCAGTGTAGATATACTCATTCAGTCTCTTGAATATACGAGCTCTGAGTTTGTCAGGATCAATCCTTAAACAGCTTCCAATTCATTCACGAGCTTTCAGCTCCTCATGCCAAAAGAGCAGTTTTCCATTAACAGATTCCAGTTTGGTTTATATCATCTGGATACTATTAATCACATGAATTGATTTCCAAAATTATTTTTCCTTTTTTTTTTTTTCCCCCTTCATGCAAGTTACCCTATAACTCATTCTTGGGAATAAAAATAAAATAGTCATCATCTGTGTTGAAAATATTTGTATCTTCTGTGAACCAAGCATGTTTCTTTGGAACTCCATTGAAACAAGTCTTCAAACCACCACCAAACCGTGAGTCGTTTTGCTACCATTTTGACAAAACTAGACATCACCAAATGACAAAATGCTGTCCTTTACAGCTTGGGCCTTCCTTTTAAAAATAAAAAAATCTATAATGTAATTTCATAGGCAAAAATAAGATGTTTGCAATGTCCATGTCTGCAAACCTTTATATCATTTAGAAGCAGAACGAACTTTCACACTATGTAAATGCCACGTGTTTCCACGGACAGGTCTTACAGGCACAAGAAAACCTTGATGAAAGTTCTTTTAAAGTCTAAAAAACTCAGTGATTTCAGTGAAGAATTGGAAATTCTGGATGCCTAAAGGCAAATCCAATGTGCTAATGCTATTTCAGAAACCTAAATTCAGTGGTCAATTTTGAAAACTTGACCTCCTTTTATCCTCATTTTGCTTTCCATTCCGAATCTTCAATCAAATAATGACACAAAAGATGGGAAATCTGCAGAGTTCTGTGATCAGATTCTCAAAATCTCCTCCAGGAGATACTGATTACATTTTACTAGTCTAAGCTGGACCCTAGAGAGCCAAAATGTGCCTCATAATTGAATACAGATTAAGTAGGCTGACCCCATAGATAGATCAGCACACTATTTGCTTGTTAATCCTGCAAGGACTTTAACTACAGTTTGACCTTTTCATTATCTCCAGCTTTCCAGGGAACAAGCTCTGTCTTCAGTTCAGGCCATTTCCACCCCCCTCCATTCAGGACACAGGCACACAAAAACATGATGAAAACCAGATTGAAAATAAGACACAAGAATTGACTGCAGCGTGGTGGAGGGGAGACTGGAGGAAATATAAAGGAAACACGCCAGGCTTTCGGTTCTGATTTTCACATTAAATAAGTTGCTTTTTCTTCCTTTGCCCCGGGAGCCAAATTTTTGCCATATTAGATGGAGGGGCAAAGGCTCCTTCTTGGTCTTGGAACATGGACGGGTTTCCTGGAAGCCTTCCCCCATGTGAAGATGCAATTTCAACAGTCAGTACTTAGTTCGGGAGCAAACCAGAAGACTCTTTATGAACCTAGCAATGTCAAGCAAGGGCACACTGTCCCTGACCTAAACCTGCCTCCAGCTGCAACCTGTTATGATGCTCTGTGGAGATGATTTATTTCTCCCTACCGCCCCAGCCCAAACTGGCAAGGAAATCAGCCAAGTTTACAAATACTCATCTCAACAACAACAACAACAACAACAAAATCTACAAACCATCACGCACTTTAAAACCTGTCTTAAGGAGCTGCCGTGTGAACTTACGTTGCCTTTTTCAAATTTATTGACAGTGTTGATGCAGTTGTAGAGAACGCGGTCTCCCGTATCTCCCAGATCGCCGATGAGGCAGACGAAGACGTTGGCATCTGTGCCGCTCCCACTTACCGTCCCAGTGCAAACTGTCACCCGGTATTTTATCACTGTGGAGATATAAATTAATAAAACAATTTCAGCAACACGATTAATTGCTATTTAAATTTACTGCATTTTCCACAGACTTGCAATTAATTTTAAGTGTTCATACTTCCAGCTGGTACTTCTGCTGATGTATTGACTTTTACACTTCCATGTTATCACTAGGAAAAGAAAAAAAGCCAAAATAGGAAGGCCTGAAAACCCATAAAACCCCTCCAAAGAAGGACACAAAAACGCTGTCCCCTTCAGGTAAAACTTCATGAATTGGAGTGCATAGCCTCCTCGGGGCCCCAGCCCTCCTACCTCCTCTCCTGCCTTCCCAACAGTGTCCTGGTGACAGAGGACCTTCTAACAATGTTTTTGGGGAAAACATCATTTTCAGCATCCAGGGGCATGGCAGGCAGACAAAAAGAGTTAAAAAGGACTGAGCGCTCAGGGACCTGAGGAACAGGCTCTTCATGTTGGCTTTATGGGGCAGGACAAGCCCAGTTGGCCCCATCTCCTTGGGACCCTCATAATGCAGGAGGTTGGATTGTGCCTTGCCTCCTTGTCACCTTTGAGATCTTTATTCAGGATTTTGCTGGATGGATTTTGAGCTGCCACCTTCTTCCCCGCACCCTGCCCTCATCTCTGCCCTCCCATCCCATTGGGTGAAAGATTTCCAGAAGAAATTTCACAACGAAGAACCAGCCCATAGACCAACCTCCAAGAGAGAGAGACCTTTTTCTCCAGCATCGGGAGAAGACAAGAAGCAATCCTCCCACCCTCCCTCCGAAACCCGCCTGCAAGCCCAACGCGCCTCTGCTCAGCACAACTGCTCCTCACGGGAAAGTGCCTGCATTTGAACTCAAGCAGCCCTCTCCACAGTTGATTAAAAATACATTTCAAAACCAGGTTTATTTACATTTTAATAACATCTGCAATTACAATTACTCTTCCCCTTCTGAGGAACTGCTCAGCTGCATGCAGATCACTGAGTTCATCGGAAATTTCAGAGAACAGGACTCGTGGTCTACAGAGCGTGGAGCCCGATTGGGTGCTTTGGTGGAAATAAGAGAAATCCCAATGGCCACCTTGAGATATTCTGCTCTCCAAAATTCTCCCTCCAAGTACATTTAGTTCTTGTGACACTAGGTCAAGACAGAAGTGACCACTTCAGGAAGCCAACGCAAAGTTCTGCAGCCTTCCTTAATTAAATCTCCAGTTCAAGCATAGTTAACCCAATAAATAGTTCGGGTTGCTCACACGTACTGAAAAGTGCCTATGCTCTTGCACAACTGTTCTGTGCAGCTTCGTGTGCATTTATACATATAGCTGAATAAATGTGCTCATAATTAAATAAAACTTTAAAGCCCAAAAATGGTTGTTAAAGTTTAGATTGCATTTCAGCTAAGCTTGCTTTCCATGAACATCCCTTAAATTTCACATTTTAAGGGAGACTGGAAGAAATACAAGTTTGAAAAAAAAAAAGCAAGCTCTGGAAACAATTGTGCTGTGGCCAGATCTCTCCCATCTCCCACCACACAGAAATCTGCTCAGAATAAGAGCCTGGGATTTCTGAGGCTTCATGCAGCTAATGATGTACACAGAAAATACTGCAGAGAGAAAGTGCCAGAAAGAGAAGATAATTGAATTGCATCGGTCTGCCTGTGCATCCCTTACACAAAGAGGGTTTCTTTCTATTCAGGTCCTAAACGAGCCCCTGCACGGAGCCCGTGGCTCTCACCTGGCATGACTTCAGTCACTAGAGATCCCTCTGCAGGGAGCTCCCGCACGATCTCATTGTCGTCTTCATTTATATCTAGCCAGCGGCCGCAGTTGAATGAGTATTTTTCTTTTGTCAGCGTTTTCAGCAGAGTTACCTTCATTAAATCAAAACACTGCATGAGTTCAGAGGCTTGAAGACAAAAAAGCAACAAGCTCCTGACAGGTTTTTTGCCTGAGAAGCAAGAGTAGGTAGCAGCAGAGAAATAACACACGTTAATAATGAGACCATCATTCAGATTCACACACCGCAGCGATGCACGGAGCAAAGTCTGTCATAGCTGATGACTTTTAATTCCCCCTTTCTCCAATTGCCCCACGGTGTTGTGAAAGTTTTGATGGATACCGTGGCTCTTAGTAATTGCTCGTCACATGCCACTGTACAAATTCACAGAGCAAATTGTGGTTGGCACTTGCACTGCTGGTCCCCGCAGCTCAAAACCAGTGCATGGCACATTTAGAAAACACTCAGAAAATGGCAACAAGAATGATCAAAGATCTGCAGTAGCTTCCAAAGGAGTAATGAGCAAATAAGGTGGGGCTCTGCAGATGGCTGGAGAAGCGGGTAAAGGGAGGGTGTGATGGTCTACAACATCACAGGTGGCATGGAGAAGGCAGAGGGGGGTCAGCTATTCACCCTTCTGCTACGAGAAATACAGGGCATCAAACGATGCTTGTAGGAGGGTGTGATGGTCTACAACATCACAGGTGGCATGGAGAAGGCAGAGGGGGCTCAACTATTCACCCCCTCACAACAGGGCATCAAACAATGCTTGTAGAGCGAGGTTCAAAGCAAACAAAAGGACACAGTCAACCTGTGAAGTCCTTGCCAAATGCTGTAATGGTCACTAAAAGTTTGATTGTTCAAGGGGAGACTGGAACTTTTAAACAAATAAATGGAAGAGAAACCTACTAAATGCTTCGTATTTAGTAGATCTGTTCAGGAAGTAAGTCTCCAACTGGAAATAGTTGAAAGCTGGAAGAATATTCGGGGGAAGTATCATAATGCTTGTCCTTTTCTTACTGTTCTCTAATCATGCACTTACGTGACGCAGGAGAGAGGATGTTGGGCTAGATGGACTTTTGGGCTGACCAGTATGGCTGTTCTTGCGTTCATGTAATAGAAAATGGAAGCCTGCCCTGACATGAAGCAAGCCTGGCATGAAATGTGTAAAGACTGGAACAAAGCATCGTTAAGGCTTCATCAGAGTTCCTAGATGCTAAAATGGATGCAGAAGAGATGGGATTCATGTGCCATGAGCCTGATGCATCCAGAAAACTTCAGACTGGCTGTATACGGGCAGATTGATTTCATGCATCTTTACCAGGTTTGCTTAGACAGTTTGGCCCAAGGTGAATCCTAGACACACTGTCAGATCCCTCTTGTCCTCCCTGAACACAATTTCTGTGCAGGAAAAGAGGATACCCCAGGGAAATGTACAGCTACGGAAAGTCTAAGCATTCTTTGCTCATCATCTGTGAACAAACTAATAGAGATGATTGCAGTGGCCCAAAGTCTGACCAGCGCTTTCTTTTTGATAAAGACCACAGCCAGACACCTTCTCCCGCTATATGGTGAACACGGCAGTACTTGATGCCCTCTCCCTGCCGGAGAGGTGTTTGGCTGCGTATGCTTTCTCAGCTCCCTGACAATGCAGGAGAGCAGAATCTGTCAAAGCACATTAGAGGCACGCGAGAAAAATCTCTAAGCGGTAAATTGGGATTTATCATCACAGTTCTTTATGGCTGCGCAGCAAAGTGTATGTTCTGTTAAGTGCAGAGAACGTCTTCCAAGCTCTGCAGGAGTATGGGTGAAGCTTAGAGATGAACTTGCCACCTTGCAGACCCAGGTGAGGGGTGACAGCACGGTAATCATTGCTGGTAGAACAAAGGACATGTGACTGAAAACCAAGCAGATCACCCTTTTTTGTTTCCCAAACAGCACAGTGCTGCTCTCTCCTGCAAAGTCTCCACAGGCTCCTCCAGACTGCAAGTGTCCACTTCCTGCAATGGGGTTGTCAGCATTTCAGGGAAGGTTATGCTCCACTGTACAATAGGTCTCTACCATAATCAGTTTTTTGTTATGACCAGCCTAAATAGTCCATAGAAGGAGTGGGTTTGCCTCTCTGTGCAGTAACAATGTCTGAAAGTAGGAAGCTTTCTGAAGAGCAGGGGACCCCCGCCAGAAGCAGTGAGGGGGGACTACAGTGGTCCGACGCTGGCAGGATGGGGAAACGTGCTTTTCACCATCGATCTGGGCTGTTGACAGCTGCCATTTCCCATTGCTCTTATTTCCCATACATAGCTGGGCTGAACCGAGAGGGACAGGAAGGAGACAAATTTCCTCCAAAAAAACCCACAGTGAATCTTTCTCTCCCCACACATTTTTGCAAACGCTACAATGTGCTCTCTTCACGTCCCATTTTCGTGTAGGATTTCCAGTTCCACCCCTCGGCCAGCACCGTCTGCAAAGGGAGGAGGCACCTCTGACCACTGCACATCAAACTCAGCTGCCAGCTGGGGAACGCAGTGACCCAGGGCTGACACTGCACACCTCTGTGACCAGTCTGGCTTTTCAGATCTGCCTTCCCTCGCTGTCCTCTCACCTTATTCAGATGCCAGCCAGCAAAGGGATTTCTTTTCTCATGCCATATCCGAAGCTTGTAAAATGTGCCCAAATCAGGGAGCTCGATCTATAGAGGGAAAAAAACCCCAACATTATTTCTGTAGGTCAGCAAAGCATGCACACAAAGGACACCTCTGAAAATCTTTTAAGAGACAAATCAGAGAGGAGTCAAATACTAAAGTAAAAAAAACAATTATGTTCTTTAAAATTAATAAACCCTACTCCGCAAAGATAGCTTGATGCCTCTCTTTCAGGAGAGGAGAACATATAAGTTGAATCCAAACATTTTTGATCATGAGAGTTCCTTGAAACCATTCCTCCCAGTAAGAACTAAGGCCAATTCTCAAGCTTCAGCTCTTTCTCAAACATGGTCTGCGAAGCACAGCCACGCTTCCTCCAGAAGGTATCTACAGCTGCTGGTGAAAACGGGGTAAAAGTTTGTGCTACAGCCATGCCTTAAAATCCTTTGTTTCTCAATTTTTGTCTGACCGGTCCCCAGTTAACTTTTAAACATATTTGTTCCGAAACACAAAAAGACCCTCCCCAGCCTCCAAACTCAACATGCTGTTGAGCTCAGCCCCAAATATTCGTGGAGGCTCACGTCCAAGGAGGCTGAAGACCAGATCACTGAGGAGAGAAAACACCACTGCTAATTCTCCTGTAAATAGCTAATGACCACATAGGCACTGGGGGGGGGGAAATAGATAAATTATTAGCTTTAGAGAGGCATGGTCTAAATGGGTGGAGCTGTCTATAACAAACATGAGTGTGGCTGTGCCTGAGGGGGAGACTATCTGCTTCAGGAGCCACAAAGGAGATGTGGCACTTAGTACCACCATGACTTGAAGTCATCACCATCTGAGCACCCAGGATCACCAGCCTAAGCCCTGTTTGGAAAAGACAAGCCATATACATAGGTGGGGAAATCATTTGCATCACCACCAAACTGAATGACTTCACCTCCACTTCAGAAGGATCTAGCGAGGTAAAGGTTTCATGCTGCTGATTTTCTGTACAGGGCTGAAGCTAATGCCCTGGAAAACAATACCACGCCAAATTTACCATGAACTTGTCAATCTGTCCAGTTTCAAAGTTGTCTGAATTGTTGTCCAGCTTCATCTCGTCTGACTTCCCCTTGTCTCCATAAATCTGGAAGAAGATGGTGGCGTCTGTCCCTGCATTCTTAATGTCACTTGTCCAGATCCACAGAGACCAGGGGCTTTCTACAAAGAAAGGTTCAAGACATTTTGTTTAAAAAGTCATTTTTAAAGGTGTCCTGGTGAAAAACATAATTCTCATTCTTTCCCCTGGGTGGTAGAGAGGGCAGGATGGTATGAAAGAAGACCAGGACATTTTATCCTTTTTTGCACAAACATAATCAGCTGCTACAAGACATACAGGAATGAGATTGCCTGGAAATATAATTCTGTGTTTCCATTTAAAATAAAATAAGGAAAACCATAAATCACCACTCTCCAGGTGAACCGTATTCTTCTATGTCATACATTACTAACAGGGTAATCCAGGGACGTGCTCCATCTCTGTAGTTTCAGTATACTTCTCCAACACCTACAACTCTAGCTTCAAAGACCATTTTAAAGCCAGGGAAATACTGTCAGCTTTCTTTTTGTCAATAAGAAAGAGTCTCCAGTTACTTGCGTACGGTGCAATGCAGGTCCAGGTAGCTCCTAAAACTTGCTCCGGATGATCTGTGTCTGGAACAAGGAGGAGTATGGATGCCGCCATGTATCACTTCAGCCTGAGCTAATGAGCCTTCCTGAGACTGGACCAATTACCCCAGATACACCTTTTGCGGGACAGGCTGGCTCGGAGCCCATTCAGGTATCTCTAGCCGGGCTGCACCATGTGGGGCAAACACGCTCAGAGCAATGTAAAGAGATTTTTCAGAAGTTTTAAAATTATTTAAATTCCTAAATCCCCCCGACTTTAGTTAGCACTTGTGTTACTCTAAGTGTGTTTGTGCCACAAAGATCGTGGCAAAGCTACAAAATTTTTCTCTCTTAAGTCTTCACCCAACATTTTAACTGTAAGAGCAATCCACCTGCAGCAACTTTACATTGGTTTTCATACCAGAGGATGGTTGCACGTATAAAGGTGCCGTTATTTCCTCTAAAGAGCCCCTCATGCATTCTTTACTGATAATAACATGTTTCACTTCTGCAGGCCTTGCAGCACCTACAGGAGAGGGAACAGGTTTCTTTCCTGACTCAGACATCAGCTGAATTATTAACAAATCCTAATGAAAGAATTGCTAACCCTTTCGGTATGCCTAAGCCCACATGAGCATGGCTTGACCTTCAGAGCCCAGAATGGAATATAAAAATATGATGACATGCATATAAATTAGATTTTTACTGACCTACTCAGCATTTGACTTTAAAAAAGAGGCGACAGCTACTCAAAAAATGAGGAGGAAGAGGGAACTCTCTTTTAGAAAAAGTTTTGCCCTTATTTTGATAATATGCAAAATGTTGATAGCCACTCCCTTCTGAAAAGCACCAGCAAGTTTTATCTGAGCAGAAACGAAGCTAAGGCAAGTTTGCGTATGGCATGTGATACAGCAGCCTTCTCTCCCTGGGGAAAAGAGCAAGGGCAATTCAGACAACAGAGACTTCTCTCATCTGTCTGGTTTGGCCTCCCTGACCTCTTGCTGAAGGAAAGGAGGAGTGATGCATGCAGGGAGGGGGAAAGGGGAACGTGTACCAGAATTAAATGCTGATAGAGGGCTGTCAGGGAGAAACCACACAGGGAGAAACGTGGGTGAGCTAGGTCTGCAGCTGCCGGAGGAGACCAGGCATTTCCCCAAATACCCATCCTCCTCCTCCCAGGGCTCGCTGGGCATGTTCCCCTGTTTCCTCTTCCTTTGCATCGAGGGATCCAGGCACTTTGGAAATTCTCGGGGCCAGAGCAAATATTCCCCAGGGCACAAACACCAGGGATGGCTAGACCTGACACAAGGAGGGCTAGACCTGACACAACAGTTTCCAGGATAACATTCAAGATAAGGGGGGGGGGAATAATAAAAGACTGAGAATAAATACAAGCTACACATCGAGCTGCAATCCGCTGGGGGAACAGCTTGCAAACGCTGCACAGGGAGCCATTTCACCATGGATACCCAAAGTGAGGTTGAACCAAGCTTTGATCAGCTCTACAGAAAGGGACAGTCCTGTATGCACAAGGAGATAGGCGAGATGCCATAATAGGCCTTTTCTAACTCCAAGTCTTACGCTTCTATAATCTGGCAGCTAAAGGTCACAGATTTCTCAAGGCTAATGCTCTCTGTCTATCTCCTGCGCTGCAGCAGCAGGGGAATTAGCCTGTCAATAACAATCAGAGCTGATAATAGAGGGTTAAAGGTTGCAGATGCTTTAGTTAAATGGACCGAGTCAGAGGCGCAATGTGGTTATAACACTGACTAACATTTAGATAAAGCTTATTTAAATGAACTGCTGTTTAAGCAGGAGCCCACCCGAAGCATTCGGATTAAACTGTATCTATTATCCTAATTAAAACATTCTGCTTACACATACACACTGGCGCAGGCAAGACGGCAGCGATCTGTTTTGCTCGGTGTAAAACCAGCCAGCGAGGCTGGGTGCTGGAGCCCTGTGTGGATGGGTGAACATGCCGTTACGCTGCCCTGCACGGCACCGAGCAGCACCGAGCAGCAAACGTGTGCCATTGCCTCCCTCTAGAGAAGAGGCTTCAAATGCAGCACTCGTCTGCCTCAGGAGGCACGTTTGGCAGCTGGACAGGACTAAGAGCTGGTTTTTCTCTAAGGCCAAGAGTAAAAAAGTTGAAGTTAGTGGGAAGAGCTTGTTTTTTCTTCCTGTTTTTCCCCAGGTTTGTGTTTTTATTATATTTAGGTTTTGTTTCCATCTGGAACAGGAAAGCTTTGCTTCTGTAGTGATAAGAAACATAACCTGGCGTGTCTGCAAAGGTGAGATGGCGGCTGAGGCAGCCCTAAGCCCAGTGAACCTAGGAAGGTTGCCAGGTCCAATTTCTTCCCTTAAGAAAATGAGTGCAATTCTTCAAAATATTTTAAAAGTTTCATTTTAAACTCCCCAAATCAGGACGTTCAAAGCTGAAACTCACGCAGGACTCAATTCATTTGAGCCTCTACTTGACCATGGGCCTACCCATGTCACGTTGCATGGGTGACACTCAGGGTGCTGTTGCGTGGGGAGGGTCACAGGAGGCTCCTGGGCACTTGTACCTACTTTTCAGTCTTCTCTGGCGCAGGGAGACCATTTCGTAGAGCTCCCGCTCTATGAGACCATCTCCTTCATCTTCATCCAGCCATTTCCCACACGGGAAGGTTTGCTCAATACCAGTGAATGGGCAGTAAACCACCACCTAGGAAAAGAAACTGGGAAGGTGAGTCTGAATATTCTGTTACTGGCAGCTCACCGGACCTTGATACTGGAAACTTAAGTAACCAAAGCAAAGACAGAGCTGGAGATTTTGGTCCTGCTCTCAAAATGAGGTTTTCTGGACCAACGTGAACTGGACTGGTTGCACGATTCCCAATTTGGAGTATAGCTAGGACCCATCTGTCCTGTTATTCCCACTTTTCCAGAAGTACATCGAAACGGGTCAACAATGAAGAGGTAAAACACCACGAGGAGAAGGGAACGGGAACAGGCAGTGTGGCTGCAGGAGTCAGCGTCGTGGCAGTGTGCAGCACATGCCCTGCACCACACCAGTGCACGGTAGGGTTTTGCAGGAAACACAAGACACAAAAAGCCTTCAACCACATCCGAAGCTGATTTTGCTTTCTAGGAAAGTTGCATTTTCTCCCAGCTCCAGGGTAGGCAGCTGCCTCCTTCTCCACTCTCCCATTAGCTCCTGCTGATTTTGTACATGATCTCACATCACATATTGCTCTGCTACCTCCCAGTAACAGCTGTGGTCAGCCACTTTTTTTACTGAGCTCCAAAACAACATCTAAAAGCTTCAGGAAAGTCTGAGTATAGATGATAACTTTGAAATGCTCAGCTGAATGAACATCTGAAGGTGCTTTTGGCGCTGAGCAAACAATAAACTCTATCTTCGTGACTGCAAAGGGGCAATCAACCCAATTAGCGAGTGACTGACTTATGCATTTAATGTACCTTTGAGGCAATCAGCTACTACCATGCATTATGTATAATATTGACTTGTTAAACCGGGGATATTGTCATCCAAATAAAAGCAGATTTTTAATTTTTTTTTTTTTAAACTGTGTTTGGTTGTTGGGTCAGGTTATGAATAGGAAACAGTCTGACAGCTGCCTACAGACAAACAACTTAGTCTCACCTTCTCACAAAACCAGCCAGAACTGACACCGCAATTATCATGCCCAATGGTGACTCTGCTGAGAGGGCTGAGAAGAGCAGCTATCTCCACGTTAAAGAGATCTGTCCTGGCACGCTCAAATTCACCTCCTTCCAAGAAAATCTTCCCACTGTTCTTTAAGCCTTTGGAGCCGTGGAGGATTACGTGGATCTTGGAGTTTGTGCCAGCCCCTCTGATATCTCCTGTCACTACAGCAACGTTGTACACAATACCTGAAGGAATCAGGAATTTGGTTAGGAAGGAAAAAAAGGAGGAAAAAAGGCTGAGAGTAATAATTTTTGATTGGATTTACATTGGCCTCTACTGGTTTCCCACTGGTCTTTTTAGCTTTCGACTTACACACAGTGCAATGCTTCATTTGTTTTCATTCCACACATACTCACAGCTACCTTCAGACTGTCCAAGAGAAACAGGTTTGTGGCAACAAATTCACTCAAAAAAAGTATGGAGTTTTTTATCACCACGTGGTGACGATTAGGTGAAGAAAGGCAAAAAATTGAATTGGCAACTAAGTAAGTCGCTTGATTTTGAGAGGTACCAAGCACCAGATGCATCAGAGAATGCTTAGACGATGGAGGGGTGATGCTTTAAACAGCGGTGGCAAGATCTGCAGCATCACAAAACTCTGAAAACATGGGGTCAGCAGCCTCTGATGGTGCTGAAGCCAGAAGGACCCTCACTGCCACTCTGAGAGCCTAAAGATCTCAGCAAAGCAAGGCTTGGGAAAGGTATTAGCCCAGCTGGAAGAAAGAAAAATACTCCTGAAAAGAAGTCTATATGCATAAAAGTTCATTTGGTTTTTTTCTAGCTCTAAATGTCGGTCTAAGAAAGATGTCACTTCTTCCTACAAGCCTTACTTCTCAGTAGACTCATTGACAGGCATATCGTGGGGCTGTGTCATGGCATCAAATAAGGAGACACCTCTGTAACTATAACAGTGTTTTAGGGAGCCTGTATAAAATAGTTGAGGTCCAAGCTAAGTTTTTCCTTTGCTTAAATCACCCAGAAATTGCAGTAGGGGCTTTGGACTAAGTAGGAACATCAGAACTCACTCTCTTATAAACAATCCTCTCTTTCTTTAAAGTTTAGATGAAAAATTGTATTCAGGCATGTTTTACTATGCATGTGGAATATCTTCAACAAAACTCATGAAAGCAGGAAAAAAAATGCACAGTCATGAATAGTAAAAGAATAAAAGAAGCTTTTAGTAAATGAATTGCATTTTTTTAGATTTTTTTTTTCCCCTGTCTTCCCCTAATTTTTCTCCACATGCATCCTGCAGTCAGGACTCTGCATCCAGACCACTTTACCCACACACGTGGGGAGGAGTATGAGGACTGCAGATGTTGAAGACCATGCAATAAAGTAAAACAGCTGTTATGTGCATAGTCAAAGTGTTCACCTTTATGCTAATGAATAAATACAGGCAGAACACTATCCAAACCGTCTTCTGCCTCGTAGTAATTTTTTTTTATTGACTTTACATCCAGGTTTCTTTTAACAGAGATGTAACTTCTGGTTGTCTCTGCTCTAACCACGTTGGATAATCAAAAAGCCAGTTTTAGGGCTCAGCACTGCCTTTCTTGTTTTGTAAAAGGATGCATAGTTCCCCAGCCAAGGACCTGAAGTACCATATGCACTACTGTGTGGCACGTTGGTGACTGTGGAAATATTAATCCCCTTTCTGAAGGCTGGTGAGCAACTTGCTGAAGTACAAGCCAGGTCTTTCATCCTTTACCCATCAGCCCCTTATCCAGGTGCATCAGGTGATAAATCAGCATGTAGGTCCTGCACAGCTTCACCAGTGAGATGTGGAGGTGGGAAATGTGATGGTAGTTCAGGGACCCTCACACAAAATTGCCTGTCACCAGCAGATGGTCCACTGCAGGTCTCCCTGAGTGCAAGGCATTCAATCTTCTAAAGAAAACATAGCTAGCAGTATTAATTAGGCCTTTATATCTTCTCATTTCCCACTATGGATTCAGCCCATGACTCTTACCTGTGGCTTCAGTGCCCCCAACAAGTATGTCCCTCTGGATTTTTCCATCATCTTCATCTAAAGCAAACCAGCGTCCAACTGGGAATTGGTACACACATTTATTGCCAATGTCTTCAATTATCACCTGAGAGAAAAGAAACAGCACTTTGCAAAATACACGTGGAAAAAGCAAAGGTGTTACATGAGGGGGTGACAGAAGAGCAGAAGCTTAATGTACAGACTCTCACCTGATATTTAATATATTCAACACTCAAGCAGATCCCTCTCCGCTCCCTAATTAGTACTGACAGAATTTCAGACAACCAGCGAGTAAAAACCAGGCTTTTTTCTTTTCTTTTTTTTATCCCGTGAACTCAATCTGCATCTCTTGCGGTGTACGAGACCAGCTGTCTCTGCTAGCAAGACCAGCTGGCTGGCCTGTCTTCCTTCTCTCCAGAGCCCGTTTGCTGGCTACTCTTCTCCATCAGCTGAACGGCAGCTCTTTGTTCTGCTTTGGGAACAGGCTGTCTTCTTTATCTCTCAGTTTTAGAGCCTTGTTATAAAATAATACCAAGGAATTTTAGGACAAATCAAGACTGTCGGATCAGCTTGTGTGACCTAGTAATATTGTGTTAACCCTACGCAGTTACTCCAGGATGGAACTATTGCAAAGACAGTCATGAAACCCTGTGGTAGGAATAGTTTCTAATTTGGAAGGGTTTGGCTCTTGGCCCCACTCTAGAGACATATTCTATTGACACAAGCCA
Source organism: Pygoscelis adeliae (assembly GCF_000699105.1). Taxonomy (NCBI): domain Eukaryota; kingdom Metazoa; phylum Chordata; class Aves; order Sphenisciformes; family Spheniscidae; genus Pygoscelis; species Pygoscelis adeliae. The sequence goes on along the minus strand of NW_008824669.1, from coordinate 1,065,745 downwards.
GGGAACAATCTTCACCTTTAAGCCAGTGTTACCCACTTGAAGTTTCTTGCACCTGCTGAGGCATTTCTTACCAACATCTTCTTCTGGGTTCCTGAAGCTTGCCATAGAGTTACTGCAGTATTTTAAACAAGCAGTGAAGAGTACTGAAGATTTTCAGCCAGAAAAGAAGAAATCAAAATCTCTACTCGCCAGCATGGCTTATATCTCAGAGAAAGAAAATTCACTATCAGGGATAGAAAGTCATTGCCACTTTTCTCTGCCTTCACAGCAAACAGGGAGAATCTGAAATCTGTCCTTTCTGATAGATTTGTGAAACCATTCTTTGGGAACCAGAGCTTCCCCTCCTGTCACTCATCCCACACTGAGCTGTTGCCTGTAGCATTCCCAACTCTTGTTGTACCTCCGTAGACATGGACAGCAGCGTCTGCCAGGGCTGGGATTGTCAGCATGAGAGAGCAGTGCCGTGCTGGAATGTTAGAGACTAAAATGTATGAGGTTCAGAAGCAAATATCAACACTCAGATTCCCCTCTAGCTGCTGATCCTCTTTGAGTTCATGTTAATATCTTTAATCATATATTTAGAGGTAGAAAACCAGCTCTGAGTATAAGCCACACTGAAAACCCAGGAAACATGAGAACTAATGATGCTTGGCAAGTTATGCAGGAGTGACAACGCTATAGTCCCCAAATATTGGAGCAAATTAGAGAAAAACATCTACTGACAGTAGAAGATAACTGGGCTATGTTTTAGATCATTCCTCCAACCTTCCAGCTGAACTTGCAAGGCAAAAGTTGCCTTTTACTTAATCACAAACATCTCGGCGGTTCCTGTGGCAAAACATAGGATTAATGTATTGGCTGCGACCAGTCACTGCTTCAGGCTTCGGGACTTAAGGAACCTAACCAACATCAAAAATTATGTCACACAGGCTTCATCTGTAATGTGAGAATGAGATTCCTTTTCTGTGGGTTTTTTCCCCCTATTTATTACAGCACAACAGCTCTGTGTTTCATCTTCTGCATTTTTCACGGACAACCAACATAATAACTTTAGTGCAGCGTATGGTGACGGCGGAAAAGCATGTGCTAATATTTGCCTTTGTAATACATCAAACCAACCTGTTATCTAGGATTTACAAATTTGGGGTCAGATCTTCAGTGGATTAAAGCCAGCTGTGTTAAACTACACCAGCAGAAGGAAGAAAATGAGATTAGAGGAGAGCGCCATAAATTTCTCCTTTTAAAATATTCCTTCAACCATTTCACTAAAAGCTGCGATACCTTCATGCCTTAGAGCAGGAGATTAAAATGAGGAGGGAAGTGGGAGCGAAAGAAAAGAATCTTTGTGACAGGTATATCTTTTTTGCTGTGCCAATGATAAATCACTTAAATTTGGCCAAGCTATAAGTCTTTGCAAATTTCCAGTGTGAACAGACTTACAGATATTTCCTAGACGTTGGTATCTTAACCATCTTGGTAATGAGTTAAGTCAACAGAGTGAGAGGGGGCTTGGAGGCCCCAGCTTGGAGAATTCCCCTCATCTGTCAAAGAAACTGCAGTGACTGAGACAGGAGAAATACTATTAGAGCAGGCAAATTCAAGTGTTAACAACTGGATTTTCCCACCTAAACCCAGAGTGTCCCTCATTTTCTAATTACCCAATCCAAATCCGCTGCACCTCATTCAGATGCACCACACTGGCCTGCACCAGGCTGTTGCCAGCGCTTCCTCAGCCCCCCCTTTGCTCTGCAGAAAAAGCAAGTGCTGGAGAGGATACTTCTGGAAAGGTGAAAACTCGATTTGTGCCTTTCTCAGTAACCTGTATCACCAGCAAACATCCCGGCATTTCTTAGCGTCAGACCACCGAGAGGGTAAAAAGCGGGACATCTTGATCCCACAACATGCTTACGTTAAACATTTCAGGAGCAACTAACCTTTGCGAGGAACCAGCCAGCAGAGCCACCCTTGTTATTATGACCTATATTAATTTTCCTTAGCCTTCCCAAATTTGGAGCATCGAGTGTGAACTTGTCCTCTGCTCCCTTTTCAAAGTTGTCTTTGTCATTGTCCAGTTTCCTCACACCTGAGAAAAAATAAATATAGAAGAACCAGGGAGGAAAGTGTTACTGGCACATGCGTGTTTGTAAGTGAGGAAATATTTAGGCACGTCACCACGGACTGAATCAAATATTCTCCAGGTACCAGCTCTCTGCAACCAGGATTCAAGGTAAAGGCAGAGGATTTTACATTCTAATAAAAAAGGTACCTTTTCTTGAGCACACAAAAGACCGGGATTTTCACTCTAATGTCACAGTTACTTACAACTCTCAGAGTTTTCAGAAATACATATCCAGATGGCTCTTGCATCTTTTTTTCATACCACCACATTTCCCTTTTATTTTTAATGTCTTTAAAAATCTCCAAACTGTTTAAAAAAGACTTTGGTCACAAGCTGCAGATTTTGACATTTCAGGCCATAGGATTCTTTGCTGCCTCACACAGGAAGGATTTATTTTCAAACTGGGACCCAACCAAGGGTATCGGCTTTTCCTGATCTCACAGGAGCTTGCCTTTATGGAAAGTATTAAAGCGCTAAAGTGATGCTGCGAGTGGGACTGAACCTGCCCAAGGCAGCAGTGCAGGGAAGGGTGTCAGAGGGCAATTCACCCCGCTTACCTTAGAAGGGGATGAATAATTTTCTAGGGGTGTTATTCCTCTGTGTAGATATGACAGAGTGCCTGGACGACCGGCTTAGATTTAGACTCCCACTTTCAGATGTCTCCAGGGAGATCAGATGAATCCCCTTGTAAAAGTCTGGAGAGTTAATCAAGGATGAGACCTATCCACTGGGTTTCATAATCTGTTCAAGGACACTTGGCAGACATCATGTAATTTTTTCTTGAATTTGACAGGACAGGTGCAGTATGAAAGAGAGAGAATATTTGCTAGCTGGGTCTCCAGGAATTTCCGCCCGCTCTTCTCCATAGCGTGACCCAGAGAGTTTGATCTGGGCACATCTTTTAGTATTGTTCAGTTAAAAATACTTTTAAAAAATTAAATTCAAATTCCCAGACCACTGTTGTAGTACAATCTACATTAAAAAAAAAAAAAAAGCTAGCACCATTACTTTAAAGCCAACTAATATAAATCTTGGTTAGATTATCTTTCTAAATGGCCAGGCAGGCTCAGCCACAACCTGTGCCACACTGACAGGACAGCATTATCCATCCAGGGCCACAGAAAGATGGAACACGCAGCTCTCCCTGCATACACTGTAAATACACGTTGGTGTTGGATCCCTCGGTGTTGGACTGGCACTTACTGCACTGGTTTATGCTGGCGGTTTATGCTGCATTTTCCCCGGGTTTGGGGTTTTTGGTGGTAGGTAACTACAGTCATGCCCACAGCCCAGCTACAACTGCTGCTCTGCAGACGCAGTCTCCAGGAGCTGTGGATGTGAGAAACCCCAGAGCTAACAACACCATTTGTTGTGCCTTTCACTCAGCCAAATTATTCTGCATTTGCCAGATTGCCGCTGTGTGTTGTTCAGATCGCAGGCCTGCAGAGCAGGAAGAAATATTTTAGGAAATGATTTGCATTTGAATACCTGTGTCTCCTTTCTCACCGAAGATATTAATGAAGACATCTGCATCTGTTCCACTGCCGCTAACTTCACCAGTAAAAACTCGGACCACGTATTTGTTGACTGTAAGGAGAGAGGCAGAAATCCCAATATGTTAATAACTCAGTGGTTTGATACAAAACATAATAGTACAAACCAATTCAGGCTGTGCTGATGCTATCTTGAAAGCACATCTGAACCATGGCTCCTGGATCCTGTACACTGACACCCTCCTCCACAAGAGGAATAAAATCCATAGGCAGAGCTCTGACACTTTGGGTATTCACTGCCCTGGGCAAGAGGAAAAGATCACTCAGTTCCTGGCCTTGACACGGAAAGTTGAAATAGATGAGAAGAAGGTGCAAATTTTGATGTTGATACATGGTCATTAAATGAACTCGGACCTACACACCAGCCTGTCGTTTTCGAAACATCAATGAGTTACAGAGCCAGCCATCTGCCCAGGCTCAGACCTGACCCCTCCGGTCTGAATGCTACCCTGGAGCTATTTTTGCTGCTTAGCTTATATTTAGCCTGGCTGGTGACAAGAATTATGTTGAGGAAAGGTCAGTCACACTGCACGAGCACAAAAATTTGAAGGTGACCACCCTACTACTCTGTCCAGTTCAAAAAAAGAATGAAAAAAATCCAGTCCTTTCCATTTAACGGAGAAACAGGAGTAAAGCCCAGGAGCTGTGACACTACGAAGCTACATCATGTGTGGCTCCAAGCAACGCAAAAATCACGTGAGTGAGCCACACCACGAACATTTTACACATGCCATGTCAGTGAGTTTGAGAAGCAAGTTCTTCAGAGGGATCAGGATGGGTCTAACTTGGCTCCAAAGGACAGGAAGGGTGAGCTCAGCTTCTTCTGAAACCAACGAGAAAACTCCCATGGCCTTCACTGTGACTATATTTGGGGCAAACATGAGCAACTTTCAAAATCTGCCGCCAAAGTCTACCTGACGACCTTGTTCCTCCAAGCAAAATCATCGACGACAGACGTCTAGTGCTGTATCCTCTGTGCAGAACGAGTGCTGGAGACAGACGGCAAGATACAAAACAAAACTGACAAAGATTAATGCAAAATCTACTACTGAACAGTACATGGCATCACAGATGCCCTCCACAAAGTATCTGTTATACCCTGTATTACTGAGCCCTGGCAAGCTGATACTGCAAGCTCTGTGCTACAGCACCTCCCTGTTTCTGAGTCCCGGGCATGCTGCTTCTGCAAAAGGGACAAATGCACAGGCCACGTCACACATACCTCCCTTGCAAAAATAAAACTTTTTGCACCATGATCGGTGGCGAGCAACTTTTTCCCTTTGGCAGGTGCAAAGTTAGGGGAGAAGCTTGTCTGGGCTCCCCAGCCAACACCACAAATTATTTCCCTCAGGAGCTAGGGACCGTCACAAACCCTGGGTTACCACTCCCAGAGCAGGTCACCTGCCTCCTCCACCATAATCACTGTATATTAAAAATTATTCTAAAAGACAGCAGACACTTTGGTGCACATGTTCCCCCTGAGGCAGAGGATGTGAGAGCAAGCGTATGAGAAGCGGCTGTTGGACCATCCCCTGAATTAAAAAGACACGCTCAGCTCCCGGGGTGAGGAGTACAAGGGCAGAGCCCAAACAGAAGGGAAAATCACCTGTCACAGTTTAATGAATGTGCTCTGAAAAGGCTAAAAATCAAGCTGACATTCTTGGCACCCCATCACAAAACATGCCATTACAAATAAAATAATAATGATAAAAGTGCAATAAATACTAAATAACAAGAAAGAGGAGGACAGAGCCAGGCTCAGACAAGGGAGAAAATGCCTTAATGTTTCTCTTTAACTCTTTTGCTTCAGAGCTCTAACTACCTGCTAGAGATATGCCAACACCAAAGGATTCCATTTGCATTAGCCAAGGATGGCAATGGTGTAATTTACAGCTCCCATTTGGCCACTAAGCTGCTCTAACTAAAAGTGACCCACTGTACATTGGGATCTTTAACCACAGACCACATTTTTCAAGAAGCTTTGCTCCTTGCACCTCTCCTAGAATATTTATTCTGATGTCAGTGACTAATTTTCCACTCCACTTTTCAGGGGCCAGAAGAACCCGATGGGATAAAAGGATCCACAAAAGGACAAGCATCAGCGGCTAAACTTAGATTACCCTTGTAGGATCAGGCTTTATGCCTTTGAAGTATAGACCAGAAGGATGTCTGTACACATGCAGAGCACCAAGGAGGACATGTAGAGAACAAGTCAATGAAGAGCAATCAGCAGCAGTGACCAAAAATAGGGCAGGAAGGGCACCTTGTACAGCTTCTGCAGAAATATGTCTGGTCAGCAAGAAAAACGCTGGTAAAATCATTTGCCAGATCCAACACCTTGAAAAGTTTCTCAACATTGGTATATTTCAAATCTAAGGTTTATAATGACATCATCTGACAACCTGCTCAGAACACCAAGTGCTCCCAAGGGCTCTCTATACACATGATATTGCTGTCAGAGCGTCAGCACAGAGACCCCGTAGACGGAGCTGATTCCCGAGCCCGCAGAGATGGGCAATGCATTGGGTTATCATTTTAGGCTAGCGGCAATCACAGGGCACTGTGCTGCAAGGGTTTTATGTTGTCCCCTAAAACATAAGCAAAGTTGGGGTGCGTGGCATGCGCTTGCATGCCTCTTCTGCGTGGCCCTTGCAGATGTGTTTCCGCAGGCAAAGCTACTCCGAGAGCATTAGTGGTCCTTGGCTTAGGTCACAGCACATCCCTGCTTCATGGACTGCAGGATCACGCCTAGCATGTGCTCACCAGGTTTTCCCCTTAATTTTTTTCGTATGTTCCCAACTCTGAAACGGTGTGCACTCAAGCCAGTCCCCATACCTGCCCCACTCAGCTCTGCGTACAGGACAATTTTTGTTCCTTCATCTTCAGGAAACAAACGGGGTCAATCCTGAGCCATGCTGAATTTTTGCCAGCACTTTCTCCCTCTCTAAGCAATTCAATGCTCAGCTGCAGCAGAGAGAGTAGCTCTTCATTCTGCTCAGGGGTCCTTCTGTGCTTCATACATCAGCACATCTTACAGAATTACATGGTGGATGCGCAAATTTAAATAGAAAGGGATGCTACATCTCAAAAAGACAGCGAGGATTCAGCTGCTAGAAGTGTGCAGGAAAAGGCTCTCACTGCAGCCAGACAGAGATCTGGCTGAAGTCAAGCACTCCTCATTTTAAGCATGGGTGGATGTTGTTCCCTCTTCTGCAAGCCCTTAATCACTCATTATTTAAAACAGTAACATCATCTTTTCAAAAATACCCACTTGGCTTTATTTAATCTCAATATATGGCTCTGAGTTCATCTGCAAAACAGAGATCAAGATGTTGCCTGGATGCTTCTCCTAGCACCGGGAACATGCAAAATGCTAATGTACGGCTGGTAAAAGCTGTGACTCCATCTAGCAGTGCAGGCTCACTGCAGCACAGGCACGGAGAGGGCAGCTTTCCTAGAAGCAAAATTAGCAGCTTCAGAGGCACGAACTGCAAGATGCCAAGAGCAGAACAGCTAACAAAAATTCAGTTGCAAGAGCAGTAACTATTTTCTGCTGGTTTTCCTCTCCCCATTGCAACACACAAGCACAAATGTCCTGTATGGTTACAGCACCTTCCTTTTCTTTACAGCCGGGTGTCTGCTCCATTAGAGACAATCCAGCTCCCCCTGACATCTCTCATCCAACACACTGACACACATAAAGCTGTCCCAAGAAGGCATTCAGAGACGTTGCCAGGATGGCATCTCAGGGAAGCAGTGGGGTGGCACTAACTGATACGACTCCATTGCATTAATTTAGCAGAGGTGTGACAGTCAAGCAGCTTGTCTGTTACTAATCAACTCAGCCACAGCTTTCAACAGCTAAGAGGGAAGATTAATATTGCACCCTGGGCTAGAGTCAGGCTCTTTCCACTGAGAGCCAAGGGGTTTATTTTGGTGAAGGGCTGTGATGCCACAGGCACTCCCAGCACCGCTCCCAGGGGATGACGGGCATGGGGCTGCAGCCCTCCTACCCCCCCACGTATCCCTTCTGGGCTGGGCCCACTGCCATCTCCATCCCAAGGAGCCAGGGTGCAGCACTTAGCCCAACACCTTGCCCAGGATCTTTTTATCCAGCCCCAGCACCCCTGGGTGCTCTCGTGCAACCTCTTTCCCGCCTCCAACCATGGAAAACGCATGGACACACCCCAGCCAAACCCTTCCACCTGCAAGCTGCAGCTGACTGCTCAGCCGTGTGATATTCATCTGTTAATGCCGTTTATTTAGCAATATGATATCATAGTCACCTGAAACTCCATAGGATGGAATTGCCTAAAGAAATCTGGTAGCTAATATTATTTGGGGCATTAGATAGGGTGTTTAAGCACAAGCTGCTGGGTTTGTAGCAGCAGGGGCACCAGATTTAGGCAGGGAAACAAAGCCAACCGTGCTTCATTACCTAGAGTTATCACCTCCTGGAGGGCACAATGAATTCCCTGCTAGACGTCCCTGCCTACCTCCCTCGTGCATGACCTGCCGTGGAGCAGGGCAGCAGCACAGCGTGCAACAACTAAGAAACGTCACAGCCTTCAGAAGCAAAACACGCTGGGTTAAGAGCAGGGAGCTAAGTCGTAGGCAGCGATGGATTCTTCTCATAAGGCAACTTTTAGCAATTATCCTTCTGTTTTCACAGTGCTCCCGAGGGTGGCAATGTTTAAGATCCATCCTGCACTGCTCAGCACTGAACAGGCAGATTTCAGAAGGCTGGGGGGGG
>NW_008824669.1:1049576-1057303 GCF_000699105.1 Pygoscelis adeliae | reverse complement strand
GGGTAGGGAAGAGGCAACGCTACTGTCTCTGAATTGCTGCTGGCAAAGAAATACACTTGTGGTTAGTACGAAAAGTGAAAAGAATTGTTGCTAGAGGCAGGGGGTTGGATCTGCAGGCAAGGCGCGGTTTCAACCTGAGGCTGCCACAGCCTTTTTGCATGTGCTCGGGAAGGTGGTTTGACATCCATATGCCTCGGTTCCTCGCTGTCAGATTGAGTCAGTCATTCCAGCCCACCAGAAATTGTCTGACAAGATCTCTTTGTGATGGAAAACACTGACTTGTCAAAATGGAAGCTCCTTTATACCACTTCTGACAGCATATTCCTCAGTGACAGCTAGACTTCTTGGTCAGAGCAAGCTTAAAAGGTCAGATAGCCTATGTTCAGGGCACGAAGCTGGGATCTGGCGTCCCAACACGCTTGATTCAGAGCAAGCATTTGAATTTAGTTCTTGTCTGTCCTGGGAAAAAGCCCATCCCACCAGGCTAACACCACCTCTTCCTAGATCAGCTTCTCCCAGCCTTCTGGTGGAGATGCCTTACTGCATTTTCATACAACACAGCATTATCTCTGGAGTCTCTGCAAACACTGCAGAGAAGAAAACTCGCCCAGCCCTAATCATTACACCTGTCTCTGCTGCAGTAGCAGGGACCCTAGAGGCAGCTACTCAGAGCAAGACATAATGAGAACTTAAAGCAACCCCTGTAAAAGCAGAGGAGCCCTGCTGAGTTCACCAGGAGCTAGCTGTCTCAAAAGCATGACCTGTTCTTGCACAAAGCAACTTGCACACAGTTAAGGAAGAATTTTTTTCCCCCACCCAGGAAAGGGTTGAATTTGAAGGGTTGGTTTAGAGCTTGAGAATAATTAATCTCTGTCAAGAGTAATTGACAACTATCTTAATGAGTTGCAGCGCAGGGGATGCTGATGAAGAAAGAGCTTTGCATTGCTTTTGGCTGTGAGCACCCCTGCCAAAACACGGTGTTAGTGGGGGAGAAAGGCTGAAGAACCTTTGCATGGCTTTGGGGCGCGTGTCATCAGAGGCAGCACCAAGGATGCAAGGCTGGTGCCACCCCGGATCAGCATTTCATTAATCTCAGAAGAGCTCTCTAAAAGTGTGTTCTTAAGAAAGAGAGATTGCTGCTGCCACCCAAGGAGGCATAAGACATGGGAAAAGGAAACGATTATGTCTGCTCTGCTGAATATTGCATTATCCTCAACCGCTGCCTCGTGCCCCTCCTATAATGAACTCAGCCGCTTGGTCTCCCCATCCAGCCCAGAGACCACGAGATTCAGCCTTATTTTGTGTGGCTCTTACGTGAAATCAAAGTATGCATCAAAACAGTTAATATATATTAGGATTCAGCCCAGATCATCCCTCTGCAAAGCCTGTGAGAGGCAATCTACCACATGCAGGAGTCTTTGCTTGTAGGATATGCTAAACTGATGTTCCTACTGCAACTTCAAAGTGATTATGACATTTTGAAGTGAGCTTAAATGACCTTGCTCAAGAGACAATAGCGGTTTAGTTGCAGAGGCATGGAGCTTAACACAGGGAAACCCATCTTGTGACAGCGGCGCGGAAATTCTTGTTCATCTAATTCTCCAAGTTTTCTCATTATTTTTCATTAGTTCAGCCCCAGGGTGGGAGCCCATGAAAAAAAAAAAAAAAAGGCAGCAGACATTTCACAAAAGAAATATCCGCTTCCTATTTTCCCCAGATCTACTATTATCAAAATTGGGGAAATCACTGAAAATAACCTCTTGGGTAAAACATTTCTGCTCAGAATGAAGAATAAAATAATTTTACAGTGTTATTTAAAATCATATTATTATCACTGTACTTCAGTCTTGCTTTGTATAAATAATATATTTAAATAAAATTACTTTATTTTAAAACTGATAGTTGAAATAATTACAGTATCTAGATGTAATTGGTCAAAATTATCCCCCACCTTCACAAACGTGTTGTGCTGTTTTGTATTGAATACATATAGATCTATATACCAGCCACACATAGAGCTGTCTCATGCCTCTCCAAAATTTTTTCTCTTGAAACATGAGGTCTTTTATACAAATTACAAATTCCTATTTCCATCCCATTTCTGAGCTCTGTGCATCTTGTCTTCCTTGTGGTTTACAAGTCACCAGGGCTTCTTTTCATTTCTACATTTCAATTTCTCATTGCCCTTACCCGTCTTTAGAGACAAAACAACAGGCAAAAAATATGTTACGAGTAAAATGTCCATAGCTGACTTGTTTTAGACACGGTAATATAAGACGGGCAAAGTTTGCAGGGAGAGTAAAATCCTTATTAGACCAACTGAAGTATTTTGGAGGGGGGGGAGAGGGAAGACAAGACATTTTTGGATACTCAGTAAGCCATATAGCATGACAGGTTTTTTCCATTGTTATCAGTTGGGTAGTAAAAGATATTACTCCCTCTACAAACCTTGTTTATTGAATATCTTAGCATGCAGCAAGGCCTCATCCTTAATACAGGGGGGTTTTCACCATTATTCAAAAGTAAACAACTCATATTTATTTCAGAAGTGTATTTAGCTGCATTTTCCTGTGCTGATTATACACTTCCAGTTCTCAGTGTAAATAAAGATGAATTTTGATGAGCAGGTAACACCTATTAATATTTCATCCCCCCCCCCCGTCCTCAGAAATAATCTTTTTAGTTTTTCTGACCATGGAATTTTCCAAAATGTAACACCTCGTTTTGAATCATGGCCCGTGGGAGACAGGAGAGGGACCAGTCCCACTCTCCAGGCCTGGTGCTTTGTAAAATGAAGCTGCAAAGCCCACCGGGCACCATCGATCAGTGCCTCGCATCCAAAATGCCGCTCCTTGTCAGAGCTTCTAGCGCCAGTACGTTATTGAGAAATATCGGCCGCAGCTTCAGTCTGGATCCAGTCCAGCCCTTCGGGACATGCGTATCCCGTTGGGTCAGGAAGGATTTGCCTACTGACTCAGAGTCAAGCATGTGCATCAATACCTGCTGCCCCAGGTCTTTCCTCAAGCCACAGCCAGGTCGGTGCCTCGTAAGTCTTAAGTCAGCCAGCATTAAACCTCTGGACAATGAACTATGAAGTCTTAATACAAACCTCCTTCGCAGAGGAAAGAAATAACACAGCTCACATTCCCAGCTCAAATATATGCGTTTTAGGCCCTAGTGGATCTAAAAACCTCAGAGAGTATCTAGGGCATGTTAACTCTACGTGTGTGTCGTGGTTTAACCTCAGTCAGCAACTGAGCACCACGCAGCCGCTCGCTCACTCCTCCCCACCCGGTGGGATGGGGGAGAGAATTGGAAAAGCACAAGTGAGAAAAACTCGTGGGTTGAGATAAAAACAGTTTAATAATTGAAATAAAATGATAATAATAATATGATAATAATAATAATACACAAAGCAAGTGATGCCCAGTACAATTGCTCACCACCCACCGACCAATGCCCAGCCAGTCCCCGAGCAGCGTCCCTGAGCAGCGGCCCCCCCGCCCAGCTTCCCCCAGTTTATGTACTGAGCATGACGTCCCATGGTATGGAATGTCCCTCTGGCCAGTTGGGGTCAGCTGTCCCGGCTGTGCCCCCTCCCAGCTCCTTGTGCCCCTCCAGCCTGCTCAGTCGGTAGAGCACGGGAAGCGGAAAAGTCCTTGACTAGTGTAAGCACTGCTCAGCAACAACTAAAACACCGGTGCGTTATCAACTTTGTTCTCATCCTAAATCCAAACCACAGCACTGTACCAGCTACTAGGAAGGAAATTAACTCTATCCCTGCCGAAACCAGGACAGTGTGCTTGCACAGATGCTCTCAAAAGCACACTAGGCAGAGAAGTCCAGCACAGGCTGCTTCTTTGTGTGCACAGACTGCCTTCATAACGCCTGCAAGGACTGCCTTTCCTGCCTTCAAAGCAAACTGTTCTGCGGCTCTCTCTGCCTGTGGTCTTCTCCTCTGACCCACCATGAACACAAACTGCCCAAGTCTCCTTGGGTGATCTCATTAACTCTGCCCCAGATGAGGACAGACCAATGATTCAAAGAAACTTGTGACAGACTAATGGATTGGGCCTGACCTGCAACTTGATCGGCTGAAGCTCTCTCATTTGTAACTATAATAAATATTGTTCTCATTTTTTAAAGGCGAGACTACCCTCTGCATGCACAAGCACACAGGCACGTTTCACCACTCATCTGCCTTCACAGGAATCCAGTTCCCAGTTGCTCGGTGTGACCTTATAGCTATTACCCCTTAGGACGTATCCATGTAAACTCTCAGATGCACCATATATCAACCCCAAATCAGGCCAGAATTGACACAACCATTGACCTTCCAGTTCAAAGATGGTTCTTGTCTCAGCAAGGCAGAAAACTTATGTCTGCCTGCAGACTTAGCCCTAGACACAGCACAGCTACACCTAATCTGGTCTTGCAACCCATTTTTGACATAATATTAACGAAAAACAATGGGTGACCAACGCCTGGCACTTTTAAGTATGGAAAAAATAAAGGCAACGCAATTGTGTTGGATGTTCCCATCCTCAAAGTCTGGGTGTGCCATGCATTGTGACTGCCCTGCTCCTCAGTACTGTGCTGTGTAACACACCCGTTGTAAACACATTCATTATTAATAGACCAAATAAAACTAAACTTTACCCAGAAAAAGTAGAGAATGGAGGAGTTTTACAGCTTGAGGTCACACACGCAGTTCTCTTCTACTGTGAATACGCAGCCTTGAAACAGTTTGACATGAGCTGCTGCCCCACACACATTTATAGCCCATCATGTCCAATCTTAAACAATTTCAGGGTGCTGATGGCCAAACAGCTAGCTGGAAATCAGTCCTTGGCTCTGAACCCCATTTGCAACAGGAAGGTTGGCAAGACTCGACCAGAATTTGACAGGTTAGCATAAACTGCAATTGCACAGAAGTCTGAATTAATTATCAGATATCTGTGCTCTTGAACATGGTTTTAAGGACCAAGTGAGTAAAGGTCCCCTTTGCAAATGAATATTCCTGCTTTCTCTCAATAAAAGAGCGAGCACAGATAATTGTTTTGATTAGGGAGAGATTTCAAAGGTAATCAAGAACAGTCAATGTGTGTTGGTGATACCTAACCTTTTTCCTTCGTTCTGAGGAAAACTGGAGGTCACACTGCAGAGAGCCTAGGCTAACCTCAACCAGCTAGATAGTGGTAACAGCCTGTTGTTACCCCGGAGAGAAGATGGCCTGTGGATAACTAACATATCCCCTCTCCGACCAAACCTCAGTTTCTTTTATGAATGAGGATAAAATGTAGCCTTGCAAAAATATTCCTGTATGACAACTTGAGACACCCTTCCACCTGAAGACCAAATCTCAGGACTCCCTGCTTTACAGCTGGGTGGTAAAAGCTGCACCCATCATACACACGGGGATGGAGAAAGACACGGCCGTGGTGTCCCACCTGCAGCAGGTTCCCATGGGCAGTGCCATGCCTGGCTCCAAGGCATATCTTTCACCCCAGTGGGGTAACCACCATGGCGCTCATGGCATGTACTGGGCTCAGACTGGGGCTGCAGGGCAGCTCTGGGGCTGCAAACTGCCAGGGAAAGCAGGGTGAAGACCAACCGAATGAGAGTCACCATGGGATGCGAGACACACGGGTCTGTCCACAGAGTGACACAAGTGATTCATGACCAGTCTGCAGATGTCAAACAACGGGCTGGAAACTGGCTTCCAAATTTCATTTGTTTTTTCGTCTCCATTGGGTCAGTAGTTCTTATTAGAGCAGCTACAAGCTATTATGAATGCTCTCCTCCCCCACTGCTTTGGTAGGACATCAGACACCCCCAGAGTGGCCCAAAACCCGCAACACTCAAAGGAAAACCATCTCCTGATTTCAGCTTTGAGCCAGTCCCTTGCATAGAGGCTCAACCACAGTCATATAATCCTAAGGCTTCATAAACTCGAGCAAAGCAGCATAAGGCCAAACAATAGCCCTTCCTTGTAATTAATACCTGTAATGTAAATTAATCCAGGCTGCCAATAGCAGCTGCTGGGTAAATAAGAATCTGTGGCACTATCACTGTCAAAGGGCCACGGGCATATGATGCCATGGATGTGAATACAGGGAATAGAGGATCATTCAAGCAGGAACACTTAAAATGTAACCTGTTCTCCTTGAGAAATGTGTGGCATTCAACAGGGAACCTGACAGGAGCCATTTTATTCAGATAAGTAAATGCAGTCACTCAGGCACCTGCAATCACTAAGTATTCCTGCCATCCTCAGTAACTCTATTTGGATCATGAAAAGAACTCGTTTTGTGTGTGTGTGTCCAATTTTTCAATTATATGTAGATTATTTTTTGGAACATACTCTTTTCTGCATTTTTTAATAATGCCTCTGTTTTTTCCCTTTAAATTAACCTCTTCAAAGCTCCTAGCCCTGTAGGGATTCTCTGGCTGACCTGTGCTCCTCACCAAGAAAGAGGCTGAGTCTCCCCATAGCTTGGTAGGTTTTGGTCCAAGCACCAACTACGCCCTTCAAATATGCTTCAAATGCCTCTACAGAGCTTCAACAAACCAAAAATATGACAAAAAATAATTTAGTTTTTCTCCAGTCCACATTCCACACACATCACAGAGAAGATGCACGTCCCAGCAGCGACCTCCAGTTCAAGAGAGGAAGGTAAATCCTCATGACAAAAATGAGAAAGCTCTCCAGGAGAAGATCAAAAGCTGAAGATGTTGCAGGAGAGGGAACATGGAGGAAACTTGTTTGGTTACCTCCAAAAACATACCAGACTGTGGCAGCAAATGAAGCATGAAAGCAAGGTACGAGACTAAGGTCTGTAACAACAGTGCCCGGGTGATTTACAAAAAAGAGCTAAAGAAAAAAGGGAAACAGTGATTGAAGAGACATGACCAAAAGGGAGAAGAGTATGGCACTGAACACTGCTAATGGGAACACGGGCTTAAGAAGGAGTAACCAATCTTTCTTTACAGGCACATAAAATCACCAAACCACATAATTATTCATTTGTCTAGTAGCCTAGAAAATATTAATACTCAAAGAGTAAACATCACTGTGTAATCCATTTGAAAAAAAAAAAACAAACCAACAAAATTTAGGGCAAATGACTTGTATGTACAACGAAAAATCATATCGCAATCTCGTTTCAGACCTTTACGGATCCAGAGGGAGCCAAATGAATTCAGGTAAATTTACATTTGCAGTTGACAGTTCACCTCAGCAGCCCGGGAATGTTTATCTTTCATTAATTATGGTTCAAGGGGAACTGCAACCCGAGATAGCTGAGCTAACCCTCTCTTCTTACAGTTTCAGACCTGCCGCCTGGAAGGCATCCAACCCTTCACCCATACTTCTGGCCTCAGCCCAGCTCCCTGCATTTATATGGACGGCCGCAGAACATCCAGCCTGTGCCACTCAAAAGTGGGCTTTTCTATCTGATAAAGGCGATGAGAACAGATGCATTTCTGACAAATGCCTGGCTAAATCTCTTCTTTCATACTCTTAAGGCAGGAGACAATCTTATTCGTATTTGTCCTGGACCAAGCACATAGTGAGCAGTGGACCTATAACCCAAAAGCACTCCTCCAGAAGGGCGAGCACTCAGGACTAGCTTTTTGGCTGGTGAAATGCAAAGTTGCTCCAGCAATTTCATTGGAGCTGCACTGATTTCTACCAGCTGAGGGTTTAGCCCACAAATCTTTTCCTG
>NW_008824669.1:1042711-1049556 GCF_000699105.1 Pygoscelis adeliae | reverse complement strand
GAATGCAGGAAATCACATGCATTCCTTTGAATCAGCTCTCCCAGGCAGGAGCAATAATAAATTCAGATAAACCGTTGTGTCATTTTTAGATCTATTAAGATTGAATTGTTGACTTTCTCCTCGAGGGAACCTCTCATTGACTGTGTATTGCTTTGACTCATCCACTACCTTCTCCAGACCCCTCCTGCCCCCTCAAGTGTCCTTAACTCTTCCATTTCACAAACTGAAGGGATAAAAGAGCAGCAAAGAACTTTGGCACACACAGCCCCAGCAGTAACTGGGTGGGGTTTTTGGCAGAGCATCTCCAGACGTTATCTCATTCCCCTGTGGCAGCCACCCTGGAGAGGTCTGCATTTATAAAATGCTCCCACACACATTTCTTGTCAATGGATATTATTTGTGCATGCTAACTCACATGCAGTATCTTTTAATACTTACATCTTCAACATACTGAAACTGTTTTAAGAGGTTGTATCTTAAGA
The DNA here is from genome assembly GCF_000699105.1 of Pygoscelis adeliae. Lineage (NCBI taxonomy): Eukaryota > Metazoa > Chordata > Aves > Sphenisciformes > Spheniscidae > Pygoscelis > Pygoscelis adeliae. The sequence goes on along the minus strand of NW_008824669.1, from coordinate 1,049,074 downwards.
GAGCAAAATTATTTAACAATTCAGGAACAAACAGTGTCATGGTGTATTGTTTCACTGTTAACGTCAAACAAGATCTCAATAAAAATAACAATACTTTGCCCTTCTAGAGTATCTATCAATGCTCAAAGCACTGTATTAAGGCTGGCAATAAAATGTTTTTACCAAAAAAACGTTCCTAAGTGGTCATGTGAACAACACTAGTGCAAGAAATCTACTACTTATTCTCAAAAAGATGTGATACTAGCAAAAACACAAGTTTCCCCTCTTGCGCACCGAACTATACCTCTCCTTTCCCTCAGGCCTGCGGCTAGTTGCAGGTGTACTTCACTTTCCATGCCCAAAATTAAGCTCCCAGAAAGGAGCGGTGCATTGGTGAGGTCATCAGGAAAACACAACTCGGTTTCCTCATTAGCACTTGCAGATAAACTGCTGGCATACCACCTGAGGCTGGTTTGCTGGCTCTACTTTCACATCTCGATCATCTTCCCACTCATGTTACATGCACTATACATCACAACATGGCCTACACGCTGATATCAATTTGGGAGTACATGTCTGGTTTGCAAGCTGCCCTGGCTTCATTTCAACATCATTAGCTTAAAACCACTCTGAAAAACAGGCACCAGCTCAATATGGATATCATACACATACAGTAAACCGGCATAGAATTATAGTGAGGGGGTTGGCTTGTTTATGGAAATTTCCTGCAGATCGTCACCAGAGCCTGGAAACACTTAACTTTATACGCAGGACTGCAACCACGCTGCCTCTTCTGATAGCACACAAGGATACCGGCTACATCTTCTGGGATGGGATGCCTCTCATCTGTGTGTAGCCATTTAATCTAATTTAAAGTAGTCATCGCAGATCCTTCAGTACTCAACCAATGAGCGGAGCTTCTCCAAATAGTGATTCATCCCACCCTAAGATGTCAGGTCTACCATTGGAGGAAGGAATTACCCTCTGGAGGCACCTTGTATCTTCCTATTTCTCTCTCCACTGACTACAAAGAAAACTCAAATTAACGTAGACTACGCGATTACTTTTTATATGGCTAAAGTCATCTGAAAGCAACCCTGTCCTTTCCAACAAGACACCATGCTTTTTGGAAAACCCTTACTTTTGGGCACATCCATGGGATCCAGGCTGCCGATGAGGTCTCTGACATACAGTCCGTCCCCATCCTCCTTGCTCAGCCAGTTGTTGCAGGGGAAGTAAAACCGGAGGTGAGGTCTGTTCATGTCGGTCACGATCACGCGGTCCAGGAACCAGCCCGCATTCAGTCCAGTGTTATCGTGCTCGATCCTAGAGGAAGAACAACCCTGATTTGATATTTTGATTAAGACTGGCCACTAGCACTGCAATTTTGTGGAATATTTTATATTAGGCAAGGCTAGAGCAACTATACACAAAATGCCTACTTATACCTAGCTATCCAAAGTGTTTCATAGGATTTATGGGCTTTTACAGGGTATTTAATAAATAAAAACATTCCTATATACGCATATGTGTGCAGATATCATAGGTGCATATGTGGGCTATTGTCTGCAAGGGGATGCACACAAACATACACACACCTGCCTGTTCATTCAACATATGCATTCATTCACCTTACACTCCATATCTAAAACATAGGTGACTCTCCTCCCACCCTGTATCCCTCCTGCTCTTTTCTCTTCTTACTTTGTTTTATCCACCTCTTCCCATTTTCCCAGCTTTCTTTGTACTACTAACTGATTTTTAATTTTATATAGGTCAGTCAGATGGTGGTTAAACATAATAATTACCATTTACATTACATTAATTTAGCAAATCCCATTTACCTCCATTGGAGGATAAAAACAGTCCTAAACTCCTTCTTCTGTGATTGCATATGACAGAAATACAATTCTTGGTGGGGAGCATGGATAGTTATAAGCAATACCGTAGGTGATTTCATGCTTCAGTTCAAATCTTAGGCAGTAAACAAGCTTTTTACCACCCCTTAACTTCACCTTGATAGGAGCACGTTAACAAACAATGAATAAAACATGGCAACGCTAAAACCTCTACAGCCTGTCATTTGATTAGCACCTCACAGAGCGGGTATCATGGTAGTAACATTGTGCGGGTACCTTATTTTCTTTATTTGTCCAACATTGTTGGTTTTTACTCGGAACACGTCTGTTTTGCTCCTCTCAAAGGCCGTGCTGCTCCTGTAATACACATGCACCAAAATCTATGGTAAGAAAATAACAACCTTGTCAGCAAGCATACCTCGTGGCCTGACAGAGTAGTAGTGTTTAAGGATGAAGAAATGTCATTTCTAGCACTGGACAGACCTACTTTTCAATGCCCTCTTTCCCGTGACAAGTTTCGGATAGCTCTAAGTACTGAGATTTAAGAGACTTTTTCCCTTCTCGAGCTCTAAGAGTCCTTCCAGAAGCTGAGACGGAAGCTTTGGGGGAAATGCAATGCTGGCCCAAGCAGATGCAAACCTTGGATCACATTCCATATCACCTCCAAGAATAAAACATGACAAAGGTTTTTCAAAATCCTCAACTAAATTGCCTGTAGAGGTAAGAGCTGGGGGAGCCTGTAAGACTTTCCCATCAGCAAGTGGTTTTCAGAGGTGTCTGAAAATAATCTTCGGTGCAAATATTTCAAGGCAGCGCCAATGAAGCAAAAATTACATTAAGAACTCCAACTCTTTGGTAACACCTTGTCTGTGGCTCCTCAACTCTGCTAGCCCACCCATCAGTTGCTAAAACATACAGGTAACAGCAAAAAACACAGGAATGTTTTCAGCTGCTCCCCTCCAGGGTGGCTGGAAAGCGCTCGTTCGGAGTGGTCGAGTCAGAGCTTCATTTCACCCTTATCAACCAGTCCTTGTCGGCCAGCCAACGTGGAAGACCCTGGTGAATCCAGACCCCTGCATATCCACCTCAGGTGCTTTACAGGGCCTCAGTATGCTTTTCATCTCTGTTTCCCACTCCCAGAGATGTCCTCTCCTGCCATCCTAGCCTCTGGGCATCAAGCAGACCCGCTCTTGGTGATGGAGTGAAGGGGCTCTGTAGCCCAGCGAGTTCCCTGCGGAGCCGCAGATCTGCCCAGAGCTCAGCCAGAGATAAAAGCATCCAACTGCGTCAAGGGTTCTTTCCACGCCCATCTTCCGACATTTTTTTCATGACCACTGAAAATTCCTTTGCAGCTTTCTTTTACGATTTGTATGTCATTGTATGTCATTCAAAGCAAAACAACTGCAGGACAGGGACTAGTTTGATATTTTTGTGAAGTGTTAAGTGTGTGGTTTGTATTTCACAGGTGCAAGTGGAAGACAATATAACATATATTAGCCCAGGTCAGGGGATGCAGAATTTAATTCCCAGTTCTGCCTCTAGCCTGCGGTGTGATCTTTGGCAAGCACCTCCATCCTTTTTGAGCTCGTATTTTCCACAAAAACACTATGAATCACATCAAGGCAAAACCCATCCTTGCTCTGAAGACACAGCCTCTCCCACCTGCCCTCCCTGACAGGCCCCCATTTCACCTGGGCCGCTAAGCATTGCTACAGGTGATTAAACACAGCAAAATCCAGAAGTCATATTAAAATTAATGAGAAACCACAGCACTTCAGCAGCAGCATAAAGCCACAGTGACAAGCAGCTTGTACTCAGAAAGTTAATGAATATTAATAATCTGAACAAGGGGGTTCGTTTTTGCTCGGCTCTCTTCTCCACATCATTGAAGGATCTGCATGCACCTTTCCTTAAAGGTTATTTCGTGTGTTCTGCAAATGCATGCACAGGCCTCCTCCTCCTCCGTTCTGCTATCTCAGATACCATGCCAGGACCATCGCAGCTACATGAAAAGGCTAAAATGGTTAACCTTGCCGTGAAGACAAGAGACAATTAAATCCAGCCCAGCCTCCCCCAGCCTGGCTGTCAGAGAGAAAACATTCAGCGAGTACGAGGCAATTTGTTTGTCAGGCTTGAGCGAGCATCGTAATGACAGCAGCTTCTCCCCACATCGGCTCCGGAGATCGATGCAGTGCTGCAGACTGCTACAGAGACGGCACAAAAGTATTAAGTGAGACTAATTAGCCCAAAACTTTCAGCACATCGGTCCCGGTGGCTGCTGGTTTTCGGCAGTCCCACCACTGTGCTGGGCTGTTTCGGTTGCTGGGATGGTGGGAGCGCAGTGGGGAGGAAACCCAGTGTTGGAGGAGCACCGAGTGGGCACCTGAAAGTGCCCATCACGAAGATGTTTATGCATCTTGAAGGAGCTTGGGGAAGCATTGGGAAACATGACACTGGTCCAGGCGTCTGGGAAATCTGGCTGTTGAAAGGTAGGAAGAATTTGACAAGTCTCTTCCCTTGAGGTGGATATGCAGCAGCAACAGCACAAAAAAGGAAAATGTTTTAAAGAAAACTCCAACCCTTCCTTCTAGCATTTTTTTAGCATTGTCAATTAAGTGAGAAGAGAGGAAGTGAGGGAATATCCCATCGTAAATGGCTATACTGAAATTTATCCAAAAAAAAAAGAAAGCGAGAGAGAAGGAGAAATTACAGCTGGGCTGTGTCAGAGTCTGGTCCAGGCTGGGGCTGGGGTAAGAAATTCATAGCCTGATTACCGTAAGGGACTCGTTACACCGAACAATGCAGCACACTGGCTTGCACAGCTCCAGTGACAAATAAAGCAGGGAAAAATTTGACTTGGAAATTGCAGCACTAAATTTCTAATGTTCAGGCTTAACTGGATTGAGACCCAGGGACTGGGCATGGCTAGCCATAAGCAAACACATAAAGATCAGCAGAATTTCACTTGAAGCCCTATTGTTCAGCTGGGATATCAGGCTACAGCAACTTCAAAATACGTTTCACTCATTTTTTTTATTTCACATATTTAATTGGCTTTAGCAGCTCTGTTTTTTATAGTCCATTGCAGTGTTTTACCCAATGGCTTTGTAAGAGACGTCCAAGGAACTTCACCAAAGATTAGTATAAGAAATTCTCAAATGTTTTTTGTGTCTGTTTTCAGATTCTTTTGGTTGAATGATTGCCTGCAGGTTGCACTGCTCGTGGTACTGCAAATGTACAATGATTTAGAGCACTGTGTCCCCTGGTTGGGTAAGTCATGTTGCTAAAAAACACCACAAGAACTGGTGCATATTTGAGCACAGTATTTATAAATCCCTGCATGCATCTCTTCTGTAGGTCATGAGCACAGACAACAGAGCCAGTGCCATGAGAGTGTCGCTACTACTTGCTATGTTGACAACAAGAAACTATCAGTGATGCAATTTTAAATGCAAAAGTACATAAAATAAACATTTGCACTAGTAAATCACCTTTTTTTTTAATAAATGGGAATTAACAAGAGATAATCCCACCACCTAAATGAAAGTCACATTTGAAATTTTGAATATTTGTAGAAAATAGTCTGTAATTCTGATCAGCTAACAGCACCCTTTCCAGAGCTGAGTTCTTAGGAACAGAGGGAAAACCTGGGTACTGATCACAGCAGCGGCATAAAAATAATAACCACAACCTTTAACAGTGATGGAGTAACCTGAACCAATTTAGCTTTGAATCACTGCATTAATGATCATTTAAATTGCCTTTCTATTAGGTGTTTCATCTGACAATGCCATCAGACACACAGAACTGCCTGCAAAAGCACCATGGATGAAGGGCTGCACAGAAGCACAAAGTCACCATGGATGTCAGTTCGAACGACATTTTTTAAATGCTCCATTAAATCATCAGAAAGAGTCAGTTCTTGGTGGCATCTCCCTGCAACCCTGCCCGCAGGTCCGCCTGCTCCTGCCACTGACATTTAGCAGCAGCGGGAGGGAGTTGGGTACCGGGGATGATTTCAGAAGGTCGCACAGCAAAAACCATCCTACAGCCTGTCAGTCACTAGGAAAAAAATAATGCCATTGGGATCACCTGCTACCTCATGGGAGGCGAGTTTCTCATGGGCTAGGGGTGGACTGCACAGTTTTGACATATAGAGGTGGCAGGGATGAGCACTGGTCTATCCCTATCGTTTTCCTGGCTTGAAAGTACAGACAGCTTTGCTCATCCTCAGATTATCCAATATACATTATAGGCTGGGTGAATCTGTGTTATCAGGCCTCTGGCTAAGACAGCAGCTTGCCACAAGATGCAAAAAGATATTGGAAAAATGCTTATGATGTGTTTGCCTTATTCTTCTGTTTCTCCCTACACATACACTATTGTAGAATCATTTAGGTTGGAAAAGACCTTTAAGGTCATCAAGTCCAACTGTTAACCCGGCACTGCCAAGTCCACCACTAAACCATGTCCCTAAGCACCACGTCTACACGTCTTTTAAATACCTCCAGGGATGGTGACTCAA
>NW_008824669.1:1037320-1042354 GCF_000699105.1 Pygoscelis adeliae | reverse complement strand
TCAGCCGGCTGTCGACCAACACCCCCAGGTCCTTTTCCACCGGGCAGCTTTCCAGCCACTCTTCCCCAAGCCTGTAGCGCTGCATGGGGTTGTTGTGGCCAAAGTGCAGGACCCAGCACTTGGCCTTGTTGAATCTCATGCAGTTGGCCTTGGCCCATCGATCCAGCCTGTCCAGGTCCCTCTGCAGAGCCTTCCTACCCTCGAGCAGATCAACACTCCTGCCCAACTTGGTGTTGTCTGCAAACTTACTGAGGGTGCACTTGACACCCTCATCCAGATCATTGATAAAAATATTAAGCAGAACTGCCCCCAGTACTGAGCCCTGAGGAACACCACTTGTGACCAGCCGCCAACTGGATTTAACTCCATTCACCACAGCTCTGTGGGCCTGGCCATCCAGCCAGTTTTTTACCCAGCGAAGAGTACGCCCATCCAAGCCATGAGCAGCCAGTTTCTCCAGGAGAATGCTGTGGGAAAGTGTCAAAGGCTTAACTAAAGTCTAGGCAGGCAACATCCACAGCCTTTCCCTCATCCACTAAGCGGGTCACCTTGTCATAGATGGAGATCAGGTTAGTCAAGCAGGACGTGCCTTTGATAAACCCATGCTGACTGGGCCTGATCACCTGGTCGTCCTGTACGTGCTGCAATCGATCACTCCTGGAGAGAGGATGCTGGCCTGGATGGACTTATGGACAGCCTAACTGCAAAAAACCATATGTGTAAACCATATTTACACTTAGCACAGAGCTCAAATAGCAGCAGCATCAACCTCCTTCTTGGAACAAGGAATACTCCAGGGAGTTTGGTCTGCAAATATTTTGCCAAGACTGTTGTCATGAAGCTGACAACATCAGTCAACGGGTGGCTGGAAATACCACGTAAGGCAGCATGTGTCCAAAAATACTCCAGATGGAAAAGAAACCAGCCGAAAAGCACAGTGACTGCAAACATCTCTGTACCACATTATTTTCTTTTTCTACCAATAACCTGACCAGCAGAAGGAATCTTGCTTAAACAAGCACAGAAGAATTAGTGAAAAAATTGTCCCACTTGAAAGGATTTAATTGAATGAGACAAATTGCTCAGGGGTGTAGCAGCGTGATGACACCCAGGAGCCAACCACCAGCCCAAAACTGTGAGCCCGTGTCTGAATTTACCCTGAAACTTTACAAAGTGCCATAGGGAACACTGAAACAGCCCCTGCCTTATCCATAAGCATTCCCAGTACAGATTTCAACAGCCTTAATGTGCTCCTTCACTTTGTACTGCACGGAGCAGCAGTATCTTAATATCAGATTTTCATCTTCAGTGGCATGATTTACAAAAAGAAAATAAAACAGTGGTATTTAATTTAGACAATCTTAGCTATGCTTTACGTCTTTGTCATCTGCAGTTTGGTTCTTGTTTTCTGGAGAAACTGTGTACAAAGCAGATAGCACCATCGATAATGGTGCAAAGGTTGCTCAGCATTTCCCAGTATTAAATTACATTTTGAATTGCATCTACTTTGCCAAATTTGGGGGCAAATTTTACTTTGCTGAAAATTTCTATCCCATTCCCATGGAGAAATAGTTTTGAAAATTTTAATGACAATGAGCTCAGACATTTTTAAGACTGAGATTAATGAGTTGGGGGTAGGGGCAGGATTTTGAGCAAGGCAGAAAGGTTGAGTTTGTTCCAGAAAGGCACCTTATACTCATTCCATGGGAAAACTGGCCAGATTTTCCAGTCTGAAAAATGCTGCTGGCACTTATCAGCAGGGACCTGGTCTAGCAGCTAAATTCCCTTAAAAGTCTGCCTGTTTTGAGTAAATTACTTTTTCTCCCTCTAAGGCTTGACCTTTCTTGTAGTTGGTACTACCAGCTGCTACATGCGTAGCTGCAAGTGGATTATAATTTACACATACGCCAATTCTACTGGATCTTATCTTTGGGTTGTTCAACACCGCTAAGCACCCTCTCAGGTGGTTTTGTTCCTGAAATGCTAGACACGGGCTAGCCAATAAGCCTGAGCAAGAGAGAGGAGAAATTTCCCACTTTCTTTCTTTTTCAGAAGCCAATATAGACTCTAAAATGTGCTGTCACTTAACGCTGCCCCAGATCATTAAGTCTTCAGAGCACGGTGTAAGTGCTGCAGATTTGTACGGGCATAAATCAGAGTACAGTCAGATACATAAGCAGATTTAAAATAGGAAACATCCTTTGTCAGTAAAGGAAAGGTGCTGCGACTCATCCCTGAAGAAGTGCTTCAGCAGCGATGCAAGAAGTCTTCCTCCACTGCACGTGGGGTTCGTTTGCTTCCTAGCCTGAACACCCCTTTCTATACCAACTTTCTAACACTTCTTAACTTATTATATTAACTATTCCGAGTAGATAAGCTTGCTTCCCTATATTTGTTTATTCCAGAGCAACAAAATTGGATCTTCTGCAACTTAGTATGGCTTAGCTATAGTAGAGCTACAAACATTAATATCCTCTAAAGACCTGCAGTACATACTCTGCAATTCAGATGTATTTGCTGGCATTAGGAGAAGGAAAAGCTCGGTATAGCGACTCAAGACCAGGTAGAAGGGACTGCCAATTAAAGGTATTCAGCATAGGAAATAAAAAAAAATAAAATCCACTGCACAGTCCTCAAGTTCAGTAAGAAGCCAGCTGTCACTTACCAATTATTTCATCTTTCTTTCAGATTGCCGAAGCTGCTAAATGTTTTCTATCTTTTTTTTTTTTTTTTTTTTTAAAGGAAAAATCTCCCCATTAGTATTTATTGCAGTTGTTACAAGCTGCACCGGGTAAGCCTGACACAGAAAAATGGATTTGTTTACACTAATAACAAATAAATAAGTTTGCTACTAAATACGGTGAATGAGACGGCAACAGCGTTCCTGGCTGAGTTTTGCAATTGGTCCTCAGACCCAGCGTGGTGGAAAGCACAGGAGCAAAGAGAAACAAAACACTATGGAAGATCAGCACTGTTTGTTCGGCATTGGACCATGGAGAAGCAGCTCGTGCCAGTAGGAACGGTCTCAGCAACTGCCAAAATGACACCAAGCAACGCCTTGGTGTCCTCCCATGTGCCCGTGATGGAGCCTGTGGAAAGAAACTTATTTTGGGTAGTGCTTTTAGCTTCTGGCTGAGCTGTAAGCTGGTGCAGGATGGCAGGTGGGGATCCAGAGCGTTTCATGAGCTGGGTTTTTAAGCAGGATTTTGCCAGGGCTGAGCAGCGTTTTGCCAGCACCCATCCACCACCTCCAGCACTGGCAGGGAGGTGCTACTGTCCCCCCAAACTGGCAGACAGTGACTGCAAAGGAGGATGTATTGCAGTCCCTCCCAGACCCAAACACGACTTAGCTAAACTTCCTGACCTAACTGAATGCATCTTTTGGGGCAGAATTTGGGTGGTGCCACTTCCAGAACTGATGTTCCTCCCGACAAGTCATGATGAAGATTTGTGTTCATTTTTCACAGTCACCTTATTGTTGGCAAATGTTAAAAACACATATTACCTCAGCTTGCCATGTCTTCCCTTTACCGTGCATGAAAAAAAGACCTGAAATGTCATGTATTTCACTACCAGCACACAATCACAAAAGAAATAAGGAAAACCTATTCTAACCAGAAGCTGAAATGGTAGTACCATCTTTAGGCAATGCATGATATTTTAGCTTTCTGTCATACACCGGGAAATGTAAACACCTATAAAATGTCATGCATTTGCAGTCATAAGTGAACTCGTGTAAACATTTAGTTGAAAGATGCATGAGATTCCATCCTTTTGCCATATTCACAAAGCTGCATAATCAATTTGGGGGCAAACTGATTATATTTCATGATTTGCTTCACATTTAGGAGACAGGACTATCAATTCAGCAGGTTTGCAGACGCTTCTACACTTGGACTCGCTTTTCTCTCACTGTTCCTCGATGAAGCACTGTAACGTGCCAGATTTTGCTTAAAGATGCAGAAATTCCACTGATGTTTGGGAAACCCCCAGTGGAAAGCTGTAGTTGCCATTCTAACGGTCACTTCCTATGGGACCGGTTTTAAGAGCCCTGAACTGCAGAAGGTTGACTTCCCATGCCTCTCATCCTTGCTTACCAACACCTCAGCCACCTGCTCTCTGCAGCAACAGGGACCAAGCCCAAAATGCTAACCCGGGTCTAAACAAGCTCAGACTGCTGCTGCTGCAACCTAAAACCATCCCTGCGTGTCCCTTCTTTATTTCTTTCACACAAAAAAAAAAAAAAAGAAAAAAAAAGAAAAAAAAGAGAAAAAAAAGTGGTGAGTGCAGGAGGAAAGAGCAGGCATTCACCAGAGTGCCAGCAAAGATGACTTGTACCACCGGTAGCTCGTTTAAGGTCACAGCTGATAAAGAAATCTATTATGGGGATCTCCTGACTTCTTCTCTAAAGGACATACAGTATTTTTATTAATTTTTTTGGAAGGTAGTGTTTAGATTCTTTCCATAGCCACATGCAGAAGAGCACTTTCACCATTAAATGGCTCTTTATGTAAATGCTGATCACAAGAAAACTTCCTGGAAAGCAGATGCTGCTGTGATGGCTTTGCCAAATACTACGAGGCAGGTTTGGGTGCTAGAAGCTCTTCCCCCAGCAGAGCTGCTGCTGCTCCCAGCTCTGCCACTGACCTGCTATGGGACCATGCCATCTTTTACTTCCTTGCCTCGGTTTCCTTCTCTGTTAAATCAAGAGAAACGGTATTCAGCTTCATAACTTCATTGGGATGTCTAGGCGGAAATCACAGAACAGAGACAAAGCATTTTGTGTAGATATATCATATACAATCAGCAGGTTCTCCCTGGTGTTTCTGAGATGCTGGGATAATAAAACTCCTTTGCCTAGCTCTGATTTCTGAATTTCAAATATGGCAAACAGGGCTGAAATTTCATGTATTTTCTTTACCATTCCCATATCATTTTCTTTACAGACTCTCATGTTTGAGTTGCTTCACTGGGAAGAGGGTAAATTTTGAGGTTGCTGTTTAAAATTGTTGCAGGTGCCTCTTGTCGGTGCTG
>NW_008824669.1:1022822-1036410 GCF_000699105.1 Pygoscelis adeliae | reverse complement strand
AAAAAAAAGGAAAAAAAAGGAAAAAAAAGAAAAAAAAAAGAAAAAAAAAGAAAAAAAAGAGAAAAAAAAGTGGTGAGTGCAGGAGGAAAGAGCAGGCATTCACCAGAGTGCCAGCAAAGATGACTTGTACCACCGGTAGCTCGTTTAAGGTCACAGCTGATAAAGAAATCTATTATGGGGATCTCCTGACTTCTTCTCTAAAGGACATACAGTATTTTTATTAATTTTTTTGGAAGGTAGTGTTTAGATTCTTTCCATAGCCACATGCAGAAGAGCACTTTCACCATTAAATGGCTCTTTATGTAAATGCTGATCACAAGAAAACTTCCTGGAAAGCAGATGCTGCTGTGATGGCTTTGCCAAATACTACGAGGCAGGTTTGGGTGCTAGAAGCTCTTCCCCCAGCAGAGCTGCTGCTGCTCCCAGCTCTGCCACTGACCTGCTATGGGACCATGCCATCTTTTACTTCCTTGCCTCGGTTTCCTTCTCTGTTAAATCAAGAGAAACGGTATTCAGCTTCATAACTTCGTTGGGATGTCTAGGCGGAAATCACAGAACAGAGACAAAGCATTTTGTGTAGATATATCATATACAATCAGCAAGTTCTCCCTGGTGTTTCTGAGATGCTGGGATAATAAAACTCCTTCGCCTAGCTCTGATTTCTGAATTTCAAATATGGCAAACAGGGCTGAAATTTCATGTATTTTCTTTACCATTCCCATATCATTTTCTTTACAGACTCTCATGTTTGAGTTGCTTCACTGGGAAGAGGGTAAAATTTAAAATAGCTGCAGGTACCTCTTGTCGGTGCTGTAGAAATGGAGAAAATGTGAAGTTACCATGTGACATTTGCACAGGATTAATAATTTCTGAAGCACATTTTCAAGAAAACCAAAACAATAAGAACACCGAAAAACAGAGACACACAGCCTCTCCTAGACCCCATGGAGAAGGGATTTCTGCTCTCTCCGTGCAATTGTTTGGCTAGGGGAAAATTAGCACATGCAGAACTGGGACTTTGTTAAAAGTCACCTTGCTTTCATGGGAGCTGAGCACCTGCTGGCCCTGATGCTCACTTTTTTTGAAAAATAAAGAGAGTGTTTTGACTCTCTCTATTGAGAGAGTCAAAAGACTCCTGGTAGGTTCTTAAATGATAAAATATGTTTCCGTTAAGTTTAACATAGTGATAAGAATTGAGAAGTTGCATCCAGAGGGTGGCATTGGCATCAGCTGGAGGAAAACAGAACAGTGCCACCACAGCAGTGTGCAACCACAACGGTGTGCAACCAAGCACACAGCAGATAGGACGGAAACAGCCTAAATTAGGAAACAGCTTAAATTCTTCCATTTCTGTTTGCCTCAGATTTCCTACGGCTGGGTGTGGGTGGTTACCCATCAACAACATTACTTCAAACCCACTGAGTTACTCTTCAGAAACATCCAAGGACACTTATCTCTCTGTACCTGACTTAGCATGGAGACCTCAGTGGGATTTAGGCATGTGAACATGTCCCATCAGGCCCACTCCAACAAGCGATGAACATTCTCAGCTCCTAAATTGGGAGCTCCTAATTTAAGCTTTAAGAAAAGCAAGTATCCCCACACCTTGCAAGTGTGAGCCTTACATAACGTGGATCTGAACACACATTTCCACCTACAGAAAGGAATGCAGGTTTGCAAGGGATTTGGTAAGAAATATGCAACGGCAAAAATTCAGATTTCCCTCGTGATCTCGAAATACCTTTTAGATTTATTCCCTCTGCATCCATCAGCACAATATTACGTTTCATCAAAATGCAATAAAAGTTACTGAAGAACAGGCCTCGAAGATACAGATTTCCTTCCAGATACTCACTTGCTTGTGAGATGAGTCTTGGGAGTAATCCCAAGCTCTCCAAAGAGAGTAACAAAGACGTTGGCGTCGGTTCCTGCTCCCCGGACATCTCCTGTCACTGTCACCACCTCATAAACTGTGGAAGGAGAAAAGAAAGATCAGGACAACGGGAGAAACCCCTCACCCTATACATTATAGATCCAAGTCATCCCCAAACCTGGGCTGAAATACAGACCCCAGGGACGGATCTCTGCACCCACCACCGAAACAAACCCATCTCTTGGACAGGGCACAGTCACTGCTAAGGATCAACACAATTGGTGAAAATCATCACATCAAACTAAAACTGCTGGAGACACTTTACATGGGCAGAGAGGGCTTGAGTTAGGACGGATTTTGCTGAAAACACTTCTCTTTGAACACATCGCCTCCCCTACCATAAAGCATGTGCATGTATTACATACAACAGATGTATTTATGTGAAGTGTTAGAGTAAAGCTGTTGAGCCATTCTTCATTTATGCACATGTCAATGCAATGCACGATTTCCTGCTTGCTCTGATAATATATCTGTACGAAGCTGAGAATCACTACAGCCAGAAAGTTTGCATTTTGATTGTTCAGGAGACTTTACCAAAGACCAAATGGTAAATCATGTTGAGAATAAGGTAGGAAAACACCTAAAGTAGAGTCTCAAAGCTCTATCAATTTATCTTTCCACGTAATAGATTGAGTGGCGACTTTATTACCACACATCGATATCTTCTTGGGAGAGACACAAGTTAAAAATAGCCTTTTACTCAAGTGGAGAAAGGCATGACAAGATCCAACGGCCCGAAGGTAAAGCTAGATAGATTCAAATTACAGTCAGACACGCATTTCTTAAGCAGGATGATGAGTGAAGTTAGAACAAGACTTAAGGCTTGAAAATAGGTTACCTTTCTGAAGGACATGTCTTGGTTGGCTCAGTACAGCAGGGATTAGAAGAAATTATAGAACTTTGCCTATGGCCGGACCAAGCACCCTGATGGCTCTTTTTGGCTTTAGATCTCATGGTGGTCATTAGCTAATAACGATATTTCAGGCTCAGACCTATAAGCCGGAGGAAAGACTAAACTTTCATCATTTCGTCTTGCACAGCCTGACTGCTTAGTATGTGATTTTTCAGAACTAACGCTGTAAAACTGTCCTCCATCATGGGTGCTTCAGAACTGTTATGTATTTTGTTAGTGCCCATCTTTTCCTCGCTACATCACGTATATATTCAAAAGAGACAAAAACCGTATTGGGGCTCCATTCTGAGCATCAAATGTTTTTCCCCACTAACACAATGTTTTTCCCCACTAACACTTTTCCCTCAAAGCATCACTGAGAAGAAAATAAATCACCATTTTAACTGAAAAGCATGGAGACAGAGTGCTGGAGCAAAACCCAGGCCACTCATGTAAAACTGATTAGAAACTACTCCTCATTTCCAACAGCTCTATTGCACTGAGACAGAAAATAATACCGTAATATTTTCCTAATCTCACCTTTCCATGAATGTAACTAGGTCAGAAAGGAGACATTATTATAATAAATACAGTAAGTTATGATCTGTGCTCAGCTAAATTTTAAGAATCCCTTGGCTTGGCATATTTCATTTATGGGCTCAAAGGAAGAGGTTTCTTTGCAAAAAAAGAATATGAAATCCACAGCTTGCACATGAGTAATATGTATGAACAGTGTTTTCATTTCACCTCCCTCCTGTTAGCGTTCGCACATGCCATCGGGAGATGTTTGGCATAGCACGGAGGACAGACGACGTCCTCGCATTAGCCATTAACAGGAGGAAGACTCGCAATCCACCCTGCCCCAGTGATTCACCACTGATTGTTGCATGGTTTTCAGCACCGTATCGACTCTGCTTCGGAAACAGGGAGCTTATGTCATTGAGTTATAATATTGCTGCACTCGTTTACAGCAGCCTTTTATGTCTGGCCATCGCAAAGCATATTGCAACTTAACTGTACCATGGAAGTACTTATCACTGTCAGAGCATCCTATAGGCATCACCGAAGTGGCAGTTACAGCTGAGCATCCCTCTGCAAGGTTTCATTCGGGAAAAGGGTCTTTAGCGCATTGTCCCCCCCCTGCCCACAGAGGCTCAGCAAAATTTGGCCCTGTTCCTGTTTTCATGGGGTGAGGTCAAGTTGTACCCAGCTTCATGCCAGCAGGCACATGGCTGAAGGTATTTTTCCTGTGAAAAGGGAGGAAAAAAAGCATCACCACACTCCGTATCTTCCCAGAGACCTTTCAAAAGCTCAGGCAGGTTTTCTAGTGAGGTTTTTTTTTTACTGCTAGAGAAGTGCTAGGACTTATAAGTTATATGTGGCAGGCAGAGTCTGTCATGTTACATCTGCCCATGTCACATCAAGTGAAACCCATTCCTGAACCGGTCTGCTGCACCTTTACGGGTATTGACGCCACCTAATCTATACATCTAAGTTTAATTTCCTTACAGAAAACCTAAGTCAGACTGATCTACTTCCACTTTTCAACTCCTAACAAATGAGATGATGGGATACAAGGAAATTATGTGTCTAAGACACCACCATCAACAAGTCACAATATTCCCCCCCTTAAAAATCAAAACCCCTCTCTAATTCCCACAATGGGAGTCTCACAGTTGCAAGAAAGCACAAGCCACGAGTACATACAAATTTGCCCTTTAGGTTCACAACCCCAAATTCAGCCTCCACGCATCGCAGCGAGCAGGCAGCACATGGATGAGCAGTTTTTACTGGGATAGATGTGCTGAGCCCTGTCCGAGTAGCACGTGTCATTACTGAGCATACGCTGTGGCTAGCACCATTTTAATTAACTTTGCACAGAGGGACAAAAGGGGGGGGCTGGGTAGGTGACACCAGCACGTCACCGCATTTGACACGTGCCACGGTGCACCCCTGGAAGGGGAAAGGAGCCCTGCTGCCCCTTCTCCAGCACTACAGCTGTGCGGCCAGCTGTGGAAGTAAATGATCATAGAATCATAGAATCATTAAGGTTGGAAGAGACCTCCAAGATCATCGAGTCCAACCATCAACCCAACAACACCATGCCCACTAAACCATGTCCCTAAGCACCTCATCGACACGTCTTTTAAATACCTCCAGGGATGGGGACTCAACCACTTCCCTGGGCAGCCTGTTCCAATGTTTAACCACTCTTTCAGTAAAGAAATTTCTCCTCACATCCAATATAAACCTCCCCTGGCACAACTTGAGGCCATTTCCTCTTGTCCTATCGCTTGTTACTTGGGAAAAGAGACCGACCCCCACCTCGCTACAACCTCCTGTCAGGGAGTTGTAGAGAGAGATGAGGGCTCCCCGCAGCCTCCTCTTCTCCAGGCTAAACAACCCCAGCTCCCTCAGCCACTCCTCAGAAGACTTGTTCTCCAGACCCCTCACCAGCCTCATTGCCCTTCCCTGGACACGCTCCAGCACCTCAATGTCCTTCTTGTAGTGAGGGGCCCAAAACAGAACACAGTATTCGAGGTGCAGCCTCACCAGTGCCGAGTACAGGGGCACGATCATGATGTCGCAGCTTTCCAGTGATGTCATGGACGCAGGGCCCATGACTTCCTTTGCAGGAAGAAAATAAAAGTTTAATACTAATATTGATGCTAGCTCTTTCTGGAAAAGGCACCTGGAGACAAACACAGCTTATTTAGCCACTTCCTTCAAAGGCATGGATGTTCAGCAGTCTGGATCCAGGATTGTTTCCTTTCTTTGCATTTCTTTTACTTTTGATCAACCACTGACAGCTGATGGGTGTCATCTTTGCTGGGAGCATCTCTGCAGCTTGAGGACCCAGCAGGCAGAAAAGGATACTGTGCTGTGGGGGCAGCATTTTGTACCCCAGACCCCTTCGCTGGGAACAGCGTCCATGACATAAGACGACAAGAACTGTAGACTAACGACATGTCTTAACCACCTCAGGAGTTTGCTCCCGAATAATTGGATATTCTGGCTTTGAGAGAACATATCCAACCTTAGCAAATCCCAAGCACAAGCGTCTTGTACTTTATGACTTGGGACAATAAAGCCGAATTAGCTGAAAAGCTTGAAATTGAAATTCTGTGGAAGTCACACTTCTAACCAAGGGTGGAATCTGGGCTAGAAAGATCAATTTTGCTGCCTCAGTGCTTCATTTGTGAAGGGGAAGATTAAGAAAATACAGAAGTTAAATATCTCAAGTATCATACCTGTTTCATCATACAAGCTAGGTCTTCCCTTCCCATCAAGTTCCTTTCTTTCTTTTTGGATGTTCTCATGGGATTTCCAATCTTCTCCTCATTTTGGGTCCCCATTTTTCAAACCCCTCTCCACCACTCAAGAGGTCTGAATTGCCTACTGAGGATCCACCTCCATCACTGCTGTAAATATTCTCAGGATCATGGGTGTTAATGCTCACCAAAGATTTACCTCAACGGTGCAAAGATGCCAGCCCTTAAAACCCCTCCACTGGCAGAAAATATCTACCCAAATTCTCTAGAATCTCCCAATTCGTTTTTAACAGGGTCAGTGAGTAAGTAAGTTTGGCCACCTGTTTATTCGCTTTTCTTCCACCTTCATCAGTTTCACGTGGAATATATGCTTATTATCAGGGAAAGTTAAAAAAAGAAATAATCCATCCAGTTTATACTGTCAAATGGAAGGGTGAGGAAAAAAAACAACAACCAAACCCCAACAACCAACCCACAACAAAACTGCAATATTTCTTTGCAAAGTAATGAAATACAAAGGTTGTTATTTTCCCATCCTTTGACACTGATGCACATAGTTCAAGATTTCTTTCAGGGCTGTTGCTCGCTCCAACAGCTAAAGAAATATTATAGCAAAATTTTTCAAGATAAAATGAGGTTTTGGTATATCACTCCAGATTTGGCTGTATCTTACTATTTAGACTCCTCCTCAATGGAAGCAATCACTGAATGCAAATAAAGAGAGCATCCACAGGAATTTTATGGTTACCCTTGAAGTTTCTAAGTGCATCCACAGTGTCTCCCTCTTCCCTTACTAATTTATGGGTTCTCAGTATGTAGCGGCTTTGCTGTTAGCTGTCTGACATCGTTGAGAGTTGTCATGGGGAACCTTTAAGCTCCTCAAAGAGATTTGCTTTCATAGTGGAGTTTGGGAGGGCTGGTTCAAGTCCATTGACATCTCCTCCACAGGGTCAGCTGAGAGACCAGTCCTAAGCAGACGCTGCAATGGTTTACCAGCTGCACAGTTCAAGAGTTTTCCCCATTTTGGTCAGCAGGACTTGAAACACGAACTTTCTTCAGAGCTTTGCAATAACTTTTGGCTTCCCTGATGTGAAAAACAACTCCTTATATGTATTCCTTGTTGACTTGCACATCAAGATATATTTTGGCAGAGATCTCTCAGCCTCTCCATGGGCTTTGCACCCACCATACCCCTATTTCCTTCTTGGTCAAACATAAGGTGCAAACCATGGCATTCTCATGTCCTCGTGTCAAATATTGGCATTGGCCTTCTGCCTCCCTTTAAACATGGACAGGATGCCCCAAACATCCATGCCTCTTCACCCAAGCTGCTGCTCAGTCAGGCCATTAAACCAGTGTAAAGATGCTCCCGCCCATCTCTGCTACTCCTTAACTTTTTTTTGACTGCTTATTTTCAGCAGATAAACTAGTGTCTATTATTTCCTTTACTGAGCTTGTATATGCCCATGAAAAGCAGTGATGGGTTTGCAGTCCACAGCAAATCAGTTCTGTTTAGCTTGCTGAAACTTTCACCGGTTTCTGAAGTCTTCGTGCCAGATAGCTGAACAGTGGAGTCAGCTGGGGATTCAATATCTGCCAGATGAGATAAGTGAACCAAATTCCACTTGACTGACATAATATTTGGAACAAAAGAGTCTGTATCAGTGGCTGCATTAAAAGTTTTGTATTGACTCTGCCTAGCCCATTAGGAGAGAAGCAAGACTTGGAGAGTGGCCTGAAAGTCAAGCATTCCCCTACTAACACTGTAGATTACTGTAACTTGGCCATGTTCTGGGCACTCAGAACAGACTTACCTTGACGGCGAGGTTGTTTGCCAATTAAAAGCACCTAAATGTAGGTGTCTTCCTGTGAGCAGTGCCACACAGCAGGACGATGTTCAAACCGGGATCCAGTACTCTCCCTTTTGCTTTTGCAACCTCTCTTTGGGGCTCCTCTACCCATGGTGCGCGATGAACCCAGCCAACACTGGCGGGAAAAGGCAAGATGCTGTCTTCATCTTGAATATAAACCCAAAACAACACAAACTGCTGTGAAGCTATGGCTATCAGAGCTACCTTCAGATGCATCCGTTAAGCAAGACGCATTTACCTCAGCAATGGTAATGGTTGTTTGCACTTCACCATACTTCCAGTTGGGAATTCACTGATTATTCTCAATATTCACTTAATGTTGATTCATGCAAAGCACCAATCACTCTGGCTCCTACTGAAGCACTTCAGCGTGTTTGTCTTGGAGCACCTGAAGAGTACCTTGACATTTATGCAAAATACTTGGAAGTTTTTAAGGGTCTGTGCTGACTGTTACAGGTTATGCTTGCAAAAATGATGTTCTATGCACATGAACACACAAGTTAAATACTTGCTATGGTTATAGTTTTATCAGGACCATCCTTTACCTACCGTGAAGATGGGCCTTTGAAATCAGCACTTGTTTGTTTTTATCAAGCCACAATTTGAGGAATAATCTCGTCATACACAAAATGAGTCGAATCCTTCTCTCATTCACTCCGGGGCAAATCCTGACTAACTCCATTGACTTGAGCACAATGACTTTGGATTCATGTTGGCAAAACTGTGAAAAGATTTGGGCCTCACACACTATGAGAGATTGCCTGCTCTTTATGTGCTTTAGCGAAAGCAGCTTTCGAGTCCGGCATGGATGCCAAATTAATTATTCAAAGCAAAAGAGAGGGATTTTTTCCATGAATATTTGGACTGTCTGCACACTGTTATACATTTTGTTATTCATAGATTATACAAAGAATTGCAGAATTAATAGTATCTTGCATTTTGAGACACTTCACGGACATGAATTAGGGAAGTTTCCTGCAAACTTACCACTAGTACACACAGATAGCATTATCTTGAGCTCTGAAACATCATTTATCTCTTAAAATATAAATCTAAACCTGAATGCTGTCCCGTCTGTTCCCACAGGCAGAGTACTTGTGGTTTGGAGTTTGTTTTACTTCACCAGCTATTGCAAAATCAACATTTCATTCTCATGCACCGTAGGAAGCCAAACTCGATTCATCTGGTGCTCCAGCTATCACTTAAAAGTACTTTTGCCATAGCACCACCAGAAAAAACATCTCAGTTCTTTGCTGGAACAGCAAAGTAGAATTAGCTTAGCAATCGACATCTTTGTTCTTCAAGTTTAAATTGTGCTGGAGGAAAACACTGTGCCTCAGGGGAGAGAAACATTTTCGAGAGAAACCTGTTCCTTTTCTTTCATTATCTTTTGGACACATGGAGGGCCTGCCAGCATACGGGGTGTCTCTGAATCACAACTGTGGACAGCAACATTAGACGTTACTGTCCAACGGGAATTGCAAAATGCAGCCTGGGTAAAATATGATATAGATTTTACCTGCAACATTGAGCAAGAAAAGTCTGCAATAGAGCAACGTGTCTGCAGAACACAACTGGAAGTAATTCCCTGCTGTCTGTCACGTCATCCCAAGACCAGATTCAAATAAAAGCCCCACTTTCTTCTAGTTGTCTAGGCAGCAGGACAACCAAGACCAAGGAGGTATTCTCCTTGCTGCCAGCTCTGACCCCCAATACCCAGGTAGCGGGAAGAGCAATTTCAACAAAGATCATTTTTTTGCTGACTCCCCAGCATCCTTGGTCTGGAGGCGTTGGAGGTGTTGGATGCTGGATGTTCCCTGACATGAGCAGGGCAGTTCTCCCACTTTGTTTCTGGGGAATGGCTGAGCTGTTTTTGCAGAGAAAAACACGCCAACAACGACATTTCAAAACTGCTCAGCCTGAGGCAGTGAATCCAGCAGAATCATGTTCAGGAGTCAACAGCTGGCGAAGCCACCGAGTCAACAGCTGGCAAAGCCACCAACAGGCGAGGACCAGATGATGCCACGAGCAGGGACAGTCACCCCACGGCGGGCACACCATCTGCAAGCCAGAGGGTGACGCTGCGCCCTTGGCAGCTCTCAGCTGAGGAACCAGCGCCTTTTGCTCCCGAGACCAGATTTCCAGCTGCATTTCAGGTTGATGCTTGGCATAAGCAGGAACTGATATACCTGTCAGAAGCTTGTTATAAATACAAGTTATGTGCGTTACCTATATTTATATGCACATTTTTAAATATCATTATGAATTAATCATAATTCCCCAACTTAATCATTCATGATGGACAGTTACTACTATCCAAACAGCACCTTAAAAAAGATTTAAAAAAAAAAAAAATTTATATACCCTATGACCTTCCCACTTCCTACCTCTTCCTTCTTTACAAATATCTCCTGATTAACACTTACTGCTCACAGAGCAAGTCTGATAGAGATGCTACTATGATACAGACATGCATAAAATGGAGGACACCAAACTGACGCGGAAAAATACAGCAGATCTGAACATCAGGGGGTGAAGTGCCAAAAAGACTGACCGTTTCCAACAGCCACATCTAATTACACAATGATGAAAAACTACTTTGAGATACGTGTCCAATGAGTCTTGTAGTGTCTTTATAACAATCTATCAACAAAAGCCAGAATTATTATTTTCAGTCTGTTTTTAAGTGTTGCCACTCAGGTGCTTGTGACATTGCGTTGCACGGCAGTGTCCAACAAGGAAAAAAAAAAACAAAGGTAGAAGAAAAACCCCTCTGACAATGCCTGGGGAAATACCTGCACCCACAAGGCACTGAGAATAAACAAATATTTGTTGGAGCAGCAGTAGTCAGCCAAGAGGAGGCCTTAACGAGACAAAAAGTATGTTGTGAGCTTATCTGGAAGTAATGTCCTAGTTGCATCCTCAACAGCTGACACAAAAACCCCCAGTAAATCATAGCACCCCAGCAGCAGTCAGAGGCTCTTGACACCAACCCTGCTGCAAGTCTCTGCTTTCCTGGGGCTCAGATGGATAAACCACCTCACCTGAGGCTGTGGGGAGTGACCTAAGCTGGAATAAAAAACTGGTTTGCCCTGGTTCCCTCTCTGTGCTTAGACCCTTATAGCTCAGTACGATTTTCTGCCCAGGCTTTCCATCCAGATGGAGGCAATTCTGCTGTTTTGATGGTCCAGTATTCAGATACTTGTCCAAATACCCAGGGACAGGATGATAAACAGCTTCACAGAGAGCCCAGAAGATGTATATTTAGCGAAGTATAAATGGGAACAAAACTCATGATCCTTAAAATACCAATGGAGTCCTGAAACTGGGAATTTGATGCACCAGTGGAGGGAACTGCTGTACCTGTGAGCAAAAGCAGCTCCTCAGTTTTCTTTCTGCAACCAGAGAATGAAAAGCTACCCAGGCAAATCTTGGATTTTCTAAAAACACAGGAATCTCACTTAGTTTCTTAAGGGTTAAAAAAAAGGGGGGGAGGGGGAGAAAGAAAAAGAAATAAAACCCCAGATCTTCTTTAATTATTCCAGTGTGATCAAGTTCTAGTCCTGCATCGTCTAAAGGTCACGTTCAAAAACCAAACATTCAGTCTAAAAAGTAACCGCAGACAATCAAGGATATGCAACTGAACTTGCCATTCCATTCAGATTTAAGTGTTTTGGTTGTGAGGAGAGCAGCGATGCTGGAAAACTGCAGCCCTCACGTGTGCGGGTTTTACAGGCATCAGCCGGCACATCAGCTGCGCCGTGCGTTTGGCAGCCTGGCGCCTACAGCTGTTCCTCAGTGCTGGTCTGGATGCTGCCAGCTGGGCTGAGCCATCCCAAATGGATCGTGTGTACGTAACAAGGATGGCTTCTGCATATGCTTGGGGCTGCTGGGTCCTGCCCGGGGAGAGGGAGAGGTGGGGGGTACACAAGCGCTCTCTCCCCCCAGGCCTGCGCCTGCACTGGCTGAGCACACACCTGCAAACAAAAGGAGACATCTTCAAGGCCCTAAACCTGCAGATACCAGCTGAGGGCTTGCTCTGAAAGGTTTATTTGCGCTCATCTGCTTTACAATACTGATTTTCCATACCAATGACTACTAGCAGCCCTGCTGCAGGTCAGTGGCTGACCACGAAGGTCAAAGACGAAGAGCCGCTGTGATTCCTTGCAAAGCCCCATCCGCAGCATTTTAACTACTTATTTCTAATTTGTAAGACCCCATTTCAGCATGACACCTCCAGGCAACTTTAACTCTCCCGTGGGACTACACAGGTGTGTAGCAGGGGGGTGTCTAATAGCCAGGCCAAAGATTTTTCGGTGCCTACATAAAAATATTAGCAAGTGCTCCTGCAATTTAATCAATGCTTTAAGATCACAGTTAGTTTAGTGTTGGCTTGCTCTGTCACGCAAGCTGTAGTTCCTAGGTATGCTCGTCTAAAACCCTAAAAGCGATCTAAACTTTTCAAAATTCATACTTCATGCGGCCATTTGTAACTATGGAAAATGCTGAGATGCAAACAGGTGCGATCCACCACATCTCCAAGGCGGGTGCAGCACCGCCTTCTCTCAGTAGCATGCTTTGCATGTCCCACTGGATCACAAGATATAAAATTGCCACTGGTACAAAACTCTTCTCTGAATGTTTTATGCCTAAAACCAAAGCTCATTTTAGCGGTAAGGAGAAAGAAAATCTGTCTTCCAAAAAGGAGTCCTTGTTCCTTCCGATCTGGAATATTAATCAAAGCCTCGGTTTGGGAAGATCAGTGGGTGCAGGGCGCAGATGAGGTGATTTTGCAACTGATGATCATCTATCTTAAAAGTATGTGATACATCTCTCCAGTTCTGTATATAGCACAGGGAGAGAGCTGGCGACCACACAGCACTTGCTCTCCTCCTCCATTCCACTGCTAAATTACATTAAACAGAACTTAGCAATAAACTTGGCATGTCCTGAATGCTTTTTCTGTGTAACCCTTTGCTGCAGTTGCTAAAGGAACATGATCTGATAAATGTAACACAATAAAACGGATGGCGTACATCAAAAGAAATGATGAGCGGCTTGTATATCTATTTTCAAATCAACAGTGGCCATTTCCCCCCTCCCATCACCATTCGAGACAACGTGTTAATAAAAACATGCATTTCTTGAGTAGCTTTCTTCATTTTATAATTATTATCTGCACTGCCAAGGTCACTGAAGTCCAGCTTCACCCTTGCGCAATATGGACAAACCAGCCGTGTTTCATACAAAGTGCTCAGCATCTGTCCCTGGAAGAGACGACTGCAGCCTCAAAGTACCGCATCTCCTGGGAGCTAATCCAAGCTTTGATCCCTTGCATGGGAGCGTACGTTTCCCATGGACCTCTATGGTGTCTTTATCATCATGAGTCACCTGGGCTTTCCTAGGCATTTACTGTCACGCAGACCTGCCATTTAAGAGATTGCATGTGTGGAAGTGCCTTATCCTTCATCCTCTGTGAAACAGTCCTGGGAACCTTGGCCCTGGAGGTGGTGACCAAGTGAGCACAGTGCGGCAGGTCTGACTACATGCTACAGTAAAACTTCCGAGAGGCAAGGAAAACCCACTAGAGGATTTGTTTCTCTTTAAAGGAAAGATACCC
>NW_008824669.1:989075-1022409 GCF_000699105.1 Pygoscelis adeliae | reverse complement strand
AGAAAAGAAAAAACAGAGGATTTTATCATCAATAGAACCCCAAAAAGATTGCTTTCCTCTGAAATGATATATGCCTCTTGGTGAGCTACAGCTATGCAAAGAGGGAAGCCCCAAGATCTCCTGAGTCAGCAGCACTTTACTGTGACAGTACAGGAGGGAGCTCTTTCCACCATCTGCCACAGCCCATGGATGTCTCAGGGCTGGAGTCACAAACCCAGTAGCTACCAGCTCAGCTAGAGGGAAAACTCAGTTAATGGCATAAAAGCAAGTTTGGAGAAGGAAACATTTTCTTTCTTCCTACCAACCCAGAGATATCCATGGCTTTGGCAGAAGTGATCCAGAAAACAGTGACACTTGTCTGTTCCTTCGTGGTTCTCTGACCATGGTTTGGACCTGAGCAGGAGGACAAATAACCTTGCCAGTCTCCCTCTTCGCTATCACAGACAAGGTTTGAGGAATCAGGAGAAAGATATGGAGAAAGAAAGAGATGGAGTTCCTGCAAAGGGGTTCAGGTCTTGGACATCCACTCTGAACCTCAGGTAGCTGGTACCTATAGAAGCTTTAATGATGGTTTAGGCAGCCAGGGTGCTATACGAACAGCCTCTGGATACCTACTGCACTTTAAATCTACTGATTCCACCGACTAAGTTTACATTATACAGTGTGCCCTGTTTGCACTATTATTGGCAATTCAAGATCATAGAATCATAGAATGGCTTGGGTTGGAAGGGACCATTAAAGATCACCTAGTCCAACCTCCCTGCAATGAGCAGCGACATCTTCAACTAGATCAGGTTGCTCAGAGCCCCGTCCAACCTGACCCTGAACACTTCCAGGGCATCCACAAATTCTCTGGGCAACCTGTTCTAGCGTCTCACCACCCTCATCGTAAAAAAAACTTCTTCCTTATGTCCAATCTAAACCTACCCTCTTTCAGTTTAAAGCTGTTGCCCTTTGTCCTGTCACAACAGGCCCTGCTAAAAAGTCTGTCCCCATCTTTCTTATAAGCCCCCTTTAACTATTGAAAGGCAGCAATAAGGTCTCCCCGGCGCCTTCTGTACTGTACAAGTAACTTTGCAAATACTTATTAATAAATAACTAATCTCATTAACACCAGGATCACAGGAATGGACAACAGCTGCAATTTAGTTAAAAATGCCTGGTATCTCTGCTATAATTTTCTCAGGTACGTTATCGCCCAGTCACTTGATATCTTTTGTTTTCCTGTCCCCAGGTGCTGGATTTGCCTTGTTCTTCAGTCATCGATCGAATGTGATGGGGGGGATTCCTTCTCCTGTTTGCTAATACAATAAGATAAAGAGGACATCAGATGACACAGGCACATTGACTCCCTGCTTATAAAACATTTACATCTCTCTTTTCTTTTTACAGCAAAAGGAATCACAGCTTGTGGACTGAAATATAACTCTACTGAATATTCACCAGTACCAAAGGCAGCTGATATCCCCATGGGAGGCTTTTTGCAGAGGTTACACGTTTCTCAAAAGCCTGACCAACAACAGTCACTTCACTCGATGGTCCTTTGGAAGAAAAGAGGCAGTGGCCTCCAACTAAGCCACACAAAAAAAATCTGCTGTTTTGAATCAAAAGAGGAAGAGCAGCAGCACAGCGCATGGCAGAGGGAATAGCTGAAACTCAAGCAAGAGGATAGGGCAGTTAGAGGTTGCTCCTGAGCTTTTGCTTTTTGGTATCAGATGGCCCAGTAGCAGGTTTTCACTGGTGGAAAACCTCAGTGGCTCATTGATTGCGTATGTCCTACCCAATATCCTTCTCCTCTCCCTTGCCCTCCGTTTCTTCCCTCACACACATGTGCACTCGCTTCCATCAATATCTGGAAATTGAGGGTGCAAAATACTGAGACACAGCTCAAGGCGGAGAGTCCACAATCCAAGGGAGCAACCTGTGGTTCACCCTTGGGACTTTTGACGACATGACAAGTTTCTTGGAGGTCCTGGGGCTGCTGTGATAGTAAGTGTTGCAAGTTTTGGACCAAGTTTTTTAATTTCTGATAGGGACTATAAGAATCAAGCCCCTGCTTAATTCATTCCCCAGTGTTTCAACCACAAGCTAGTACCTTCCCTGCAGAAACTGTTGAGAAACTAAGCAGAAGACCACGTAGAGATTATTACAAACATTTGCTGGAACGTCTGTCTTTGAAAAGCACAAGAGTTATTATTCCTCTACTATAAAAAAATTGTGATATGAGGGGAGACAACCTCTCTCCCCCTAAAGAGCCATCACAAATGAAGGAGGTTATGCGCATGGCCTAAATACAGTGTATATGGGAGGGCCTTGCTCCTCCTGCATCAGAGCAGTTGAATCATTTTCTTTTCCCCGTACAGTCATACGGCACCATTACAGAAGTCATCAGTTACACTTAACCTATAACCACACCGCAAGCATGAGATGCTTTACAAGATTCCTTAGGCACACTCGGTTCTCCAAATTGCCACATACAAGATGTGTTATCACTCTAATTAACTGATGGGGAAACCACAGTGCTGAAAGGTTAAGTGTCTTGCCCCAGTCACGCCAAGATCCAATTGCACGGGTAATGGGTCGCCAGCGTCACCTCTCCGCAGTCCATTACCTCTTTGCTGCCCACCTCTCTGATAAGGAGATAGCCTCGCTGTGCTTGGGACCATCCTTCTACATATTGAGGGCTTTTTCTTTTAATCATGGAGCTACACCATGGGTCTTTGCTGCTCGCCTTGCAGTTTCCTTACTCCTCTGCCACAGCGCTGCAGGTTTGCTGGGGATGGGTTTACTATCTGCCACTCGGCAGATAAAATGCTGAAGTGCAGCCTTTTTCCACAAGCTGTCTAGATGTTGCCAGGCTGATGGCTGCAATCTTTCTCCAGACCATGGTCTTCTAATGAACCTGAGTGCATCATCTAAAACCTTAAATCACTGCACAGCTCACCTTGCGTTGAACTAAAGTACCCTGTGCATATAAAACAAGTGGACCATTTATTGTACCGACACAGTATTAAGGTTTAGAGACGACCGGCAATATTTCCCCAGCCTATTTGGTTACTTGCAACAGCCAGAGAGAAGGTGTGCTGGACCTCCTGCTTCTACATCAGTCCTAAGCGGCCCACTGCCTGCTCATCTGATTGCTGACATCACCGGCATGCTCCTGCTGCATATGTTTGAGCAGGACTGTGCATCTTTGCTATGTATCCTGCTTACACAAGAGGAGTTATCATAGAATACCAGGTTTGTATATACTCAAGGATCATCTGGTCCAACCTTTCTTGATAAAGCACCGTCTAGACAAGATGGCCCAGCACCCTGTCCGGCTGAGTCTTAAAAGTGT
Source organism: Pygoscelis adeliae (assembly GCF_000699105.1). Classification (NCBI taxonomy): domain Eukaryota; kingdom Metazoa; phylum Chordata; class Aves; order Sphenisciformes; family Spheniscidae; genus Pygoscelis; species Pygoscelis adeliae. The sequence goes on along the minus strand of NW_008824669.1, from coordinate 1,019,069 downwards.
CCAATGTTGGGGACTCCACCACTTCCCTGGGGAGATTATTCCAATGGCTGATTGTTCTCATTCTGAAAAATTTTCCCATTGGGTCCAGTCGGAATCTCCCCAGGAGTAACTTGTACCCATCACCCCTCGCCTTTTCCATGTGACTCCTTGTAAAAAGGGAGCCTCCATCTTCTTTGTAGCCACCCTTTAAACACTGGAACATGGTGATAAGGTCTCCCCTAAGCCTTCTTTTCTCAAGGCTGAACAAACCCAGTTCTCTCAGCCTTTCCTCATATGGCTGGCTTCCCAGTCCTTTGATCATCTCTGTGGCCCTTCTCTGGCCCCTCTCCAGCCTGTCCACATCTGATGATTGCAGCTTCTGAATGGCACCACAATGCAAATATTAATTAGGAGAATGTAATTACACCAGTACCATGCACAGGGCAATGTGACTTCATAAACTGAAAAACTAATACAGACACAATCTGTCAGTGCCACCTCACATAGTAAAAATTCTTATTTAATTAGAAATATACCCCACATAGGAAAGAAAAGTGCCTGCCCCCCCAGGAAGGATCCCGAGACGGGCATCAGCAGGGCCAACAACATAACTGCCTGCTCAAGAGGGAAGGTGAGAAACGATGGATCTGACCTTTTTTTTTGTTGTACTCATCTTCTGTCGCGTTGGAGGAGTCCGAATGATAGTCCCGAAGCTCCTGTTCATACATCTCCAAAAAGTTCTCATCTGTCTTTCCTTTCTTGGACTTGTCACCTTTCTTCTTCTTCTTTTCTTTGCCTTTTTTGCCTTTTTTCTTCTTTTTCTTTCTGCGCTCATAGTCATCCTCATCCTCACTGCTATACTCTCTACGCTTGGTTTTTTTCTTTTTCTTCACTTCTCCATTATTCTCTGAGTCCTCAGATTTTGATTTCTTTTTGCTTTTTTTCTCCTGACTTTCATCTTCCCCATCTTCCTCAATTACCTTCTCCACTACCTCTTCCACTACCTCCTCTTCCTCCTCCTCTTCCTCTTTGTTCTTTTTGGTCTTTTCTTTCATGTCATTGTTTTTCACCCCTACACTTTTAACAATGCTCTATGTTTGCCTTAACCTGACTTCTGCCACCTATCCTGCCTCCTTTACCAATTACCAAAGTCCTTTAGTCCTCCTCTCCCTGCCTAGGGCTGGGCTGCCCTTGTTTCGCAGTGTCCTTCTTCCTCCCCGGCTCAGCATAGGTATGTCCTGGAGTTCCTTGTCCTTCTCAGCCCACGAGTGCCAACAGCTCAGCTCCTTCTGACTCTTCCTGCCTTCCTTCACCTCCTTGACTGAGGCGCCTTCCTCTCTCTTTTGTCTCTCCTGGTCTTTGGGTTTTCTCCTTTTCGTTATTATTATTTATTCATTGGTCTGTGCTGAGAACTTTCTCTTTTTTTCAGAGCTGCCTCAGCCTCTGCTCAGGGTCAGTTGACAATCTGGGTCTACAGTATCAGGACGTGCCAATCAAGGTTGTAGCTCCCTGGAAAATTGGGCAGATGAGGGCACATGGTCAAGTCACTTCTTGTCCTTCACAAGCCAGCTCAGGACAGGATAAAACAGAAGCATTTCTCCTCCTCATAACATCTAGCAGCTTCAGAAACCTCATGAAAAATTACTTAGTGCTATCCAGTCATGTGTTTATAAGACAGATGGGCAGGTGAAAAAAGAGACCCACCAAGCAACCATATCGCACTGGTCTGCATTTCCTCTCCATTATTCATGGTGTCAGGATCACCTTACTGATAACAAAGGTCTCAACTTTACATGGATTTTTTTTTTTTTTTTGACCAGCCAGGCCAGTGACCAGAAAAAACAAACACCTCCAGGATCTCCATCTGGAGACCTTCAGCATCAGCAACACACTCCTGCATCCAGCTCCTCATTCTGCCAGTTACTGTGCTGCACCTCCAACCAAATGAAAAATCAATGCTCAATAAATAAATACAACAGTCAGAAGACGACACTGAATGCGCTTTACACAAGGTGCTCTTACAACAGCCCATCTTGGCCAACCAGAGAGAAATAAAACTTAGATTAATAACTGAGCACAAGCACAAATATACCCATCTGACAGCTCTCATGGGCAAATATTGAGGTGAGATAGGTGGAGGATGGGAAAAATAAATGATGTAATGTCATGGCTGGAAGGCCACCACAGCATGAAGCATGCCCAGCTTGTGCACACGGATGTCAGCATGGGGGTCACCCAACGTCTAGTACACGCAACTCCATGCCCAGAGGTAGATATGCCAGCGGGAGATAGGAAGGAACTGAGAGTCCTTTGATCTCTCTCTTCCCACCTGAGTCACCACTGCAGCCGTGGTCCAAGCCCCACGACAGGGTAAGTGTACAGCCCCAACTGTTCAGCCTGGGTTAGCATCCAGCCCTGCAGAGGCTCCGGCAAGCTCTCGTGGCAGGTAAGGGAAGGACAAACACCACGAGACCAGGTCAATCTCAGCTGCAGTCAGGAGCAGATGATTCAAAGTCTGACTGAGAACAAGAAGATAAAAGAAGAAAAATCATCTCCTCTTCTTCAAAGGTGCTCTTATAGGTTTTGTCATAGAAAATGAAGTTTAATTAAAAACTGTGATATAGAAAACCATACTGAATTTCTCTGGTGTAGCTCAAGTGTACGTAAACCAAGCAGGGCAGTCAGCCTGGCACTAAATCACACTAATGGAAGAAGCGAGAGCTGAATTTATGGCAGGGCTGTAGGATGATGATACAGAGCCTCCTCTACCAGCCGCCCTGCCTGTGGGATAACTCAGCCCACAGCTTCCTCAAATGATAAATTAAGTGTGATTCGCTTGACAGTATGCTGCCCAAGTTGACAGTATGCTGCCCAAGTTGTTGATACCGTAAGTATTGGTAAGTCAGAGGGTTTGGCCATGCTAAGTCTTTAATGCACGTGATTTAAAACACTTCCTATTCCAGGAGCCAGCCTGGAAGAGGGGGATGGCATCGGCGGTGGGTTATCAGGAACATGAGCAACAGATGTTTTGATGGCACCATGTGCAGCCCAAGCAGGCTGGCAACAGCATTGCCCCGGGCAGGAATGGATGGGGAGAACCAGGCCCAGAGGATCCAGGGTTGGTGAGGGTCTGTCCCACCCTCCTTAGCAGGTGTTTTGCACCAGTATCAAACAATTTAATGTGAATAATAATTTTAAAAAAGCACTGTATTTTTTATGGTCTCTGTTGCTGAATGGAAATCTTTCTATTAAGCATCACAAAGTGAGTTATCCAGGGACAGCTTCCAAGTAGGTTAAAGCACAGATTTGGGATGAAACACAAAAATGGATTTTCCAAGGTCTTAAAATCATAAAGAAAAAAAAAAATCACTGTCCTTCCTTATGATACAGCTCTCACTTGCCAAAAACCTGGGACACCAGCACCACAGGACCTGCACCGTGTCTGAAATCCCCTGTTGACTTTCAGGTCTTTATTTTCTGGAAAGCAGCAGAAAGGCACATAGTGCATCTCCGTGTGGCACTTCTGAGAGTGAGCATTAGACGGTTGGCTCAGCAGGCACCAAGGGCACGCTGCTCCGAAGGCACCGTCCAGGCACATGGATGCTGCCAGTCCCAAGGAGCTCAGGGATCCTGCAGAGATATTTGATGATGCAGCACATTTCCCCAGACAGATGCTTTGCAGCACAGTATATTCATAACTGTTACCTTTCCCCTCGCTGGGGCAGCCATCAGCCCACAGGAGAAATCACAGGCACAAACATTCCAGCTTAAAGCTGGGAGCTGGATTTTGGTTTTGGCTGCAGAAAAGCCAGCCCTTTCCACCAAAAAAAAAAAAATAAAAAATAAAAATCCCACAGAACAGAACAAAAACACGCCTTCAGAAAAAGAAAAATCATGGGATCTCTCAGAAAAGCAAAGCTCATATCTCTGCTATGCTTTCGCAAGGTAAACACTTTATCACACCGAGTCCCTGAGTGCTGCTGCTCCGAACGGCTCCAGCTCTATGCAGCAAAATGCTGACAGCAACATCTAAGGCCAGAAGGCAGCATTATGATTGCTCAGGACAAGCCATGCAGGTGCAAGATTGGTCCCTTCTAGCCCTAAAATAGTTTTCCTAATAGCTGTTTACCCCCACCCTGATAGTAAGTTACCTGCCTTTGACAGCAGAGCTGTTGGGGTAGAAGAAATGCCTCCCCCGCACCCTGCACTGGGAGATTCGGTTTTAGGATGCCCAGGGCACCTCTGGGAGCAGCCTCAGGCTGATGCAGCCCCAGCCAGGGCTGAGGCCATGCACCCGTCCCAGCTACGCTTGCAGAGATACCCCAGTTAATAAGTCATGCGTCAGGAAGAAACGTCTGAGGCACTGAAGGCACCAGTGGGACACCATGGTCGTTGCCCCAGTGAGAACCGGCCCCTCTGAGCTACCTCTAGTCCTGCATTTCACTTTCTCCTGGTGCAGCGGAGCAGGACCTCCGGTATAAGCCACAAAAAAAAAAAAAAATAGAAATCACTCCTATCAAATGGGCTAAAATTATGGGGGAGAAGAGACATTTACCATGTCTCATTCAAACTTCGCTCCGTAAACTTCCTTCATCTGTTGTTTTAATTAAAAAGAAATGTGCCGAGAACACTCCAGCTCGCTTTTGTTCTTTTTGTGAATAACAGCTGGGAGAACAATGGGGTTTATTGGTGCATAAAGAACTACCGGGAAAGCAACCAAGCTATTGGTGAGAACCATTAGTTAAAACTGTCAACAGTATTTATATGGGTTTATATTCTTACCCTGCATTCAGCAAGAGATTCCCCCAAATCCTCCCTCCCAAAAACACTTGGGCCAGAAGCCACCAGCGCGCCGCGAGCCCAGGGTGACTTCTTGAATTGTAACAGATTTGGTGGAGTACAAGAGGTCAGAATTCGGTTCTCTGAGGTCCTAACTCACCTGTGACCTTTTTTTTCCTGGGCTGCTAAAAGCTGTACAATGCTTGACCTGGAATTATCCCATTATTAGGTAATGGGATTATTATTATTAATTATTAGGTAGATACTAGGCAAGGCACGAACACACCTTTTCTTTAGTTCATTCCCCTCTATGTCTTTCCTATTTTGCACTTATTACCATAAAACCCAGATGTCCTGTACCCAGGCGTCATGCAACACAGCTGACACATCCCAAAGAAGCATTTGTTCTAGTCTCCTTCCCAAGGCAGATGCAGTGAAGCCTCTTGTTTCAGGAGAAGCTATTTTTCAATACATGCTGCTCTGCACTTATGGTTAAAGTCTGTCATCCTGATTGCACTGTCGGGGGGCAATTTAAAGAAAAAGTTGGTGTCTGCATGCGTGGTCTGTGTTTGGATGCTCTTTTGGTGACCAAGACAACCCATGGTGATGAGGGCAAAGAAACTGGCTGCGAAGGTCAGACAGCAAGACATAGGTCAGATACAGGCAAAGCAGTTTTCCAGATGTTTTATGAACCAGCTGTTTGAGTCTGCCTCCCCTGCTGCTCCTGTGGGATTCAGGTCGGGGTATAATCCAGAAAAAAGGGGCATCCTTGAACTCCAGCTGAATTACCACGGGTAGCAGAGCTTCAGGGGGCTTTGAAGCACCCGATGCTCTGCCCAGGGCACTTGCCAGCCCCCGGGGCACAGCGGGGCAGGCAGGGTTGGCAGCCGCTGCCTCAGCTTTGGTACTGCAGGATTTCATATTTTTTATGCATATACCTGGCAGTAGGGCAGGATCTACCCCCATCTCTGAAAAGTTTCTTGAAAATACTCCCTGCAGCCCAGCATGCCATATATTTATAATATATATACACACAGTCCATCTCCTTCAGAATATAAATGTATTTAATGTCACCGAAATAAATACCAAAGGATTCCTTTAATGGAGCCATTTCATTTCTCTCCCATGTACGTGAGTAATGCACAAGATTACACCAGACTGGGCAGAGGAGGTGCTGGGGGAACCGCTTGCCGGTGTTGCAGCACCAGTCATTACAGATTTAATCAGACCTCACGGTGCCTACTAAAAGCTTTGCTTTTTCTTCCAGCCCCAGTTGACTATTTATTACTTTTTTTTTATTTTTTAACTCAAATAACAAAATCTGCATCTGCATTGCAATCCCATCAGCCCAACCGCTTAGGGAGAGGTGGTTGGGTACAGAGTCCAATCCATCTCAAAGACAGGCTGGAAAGGTTTTAATATGTCCACGGGCTTCAGTGAGAGCTCGCTACCTTCAAGTGTATGGGCATGACGGCCTCTGCTGGTAAAAATGGGGTTTAGCCAAGAGAAATATTTCCCTAGCAAATGCTATGAGAGATGCTAAGTGTCCCGCAAGGAGATGAGCAGCAGTCCCCGGCCTCCAGGAGCTGCAGGCATCCATCAGCAGGGACACGCTTATAGACCCTGAGCCCTCAAAAGCCTCGAAACAGCAGCTCCTGTAGCCATCTCAAACTCAGGACTGGAGAAACTGCTTTACTCAAGGTCGTAAGAAAAAAATCTTGAAATCAGGAATAAAGCATGAGGTTTCTTAACAGAATTTGCCTTAAAAAAAAAAAAAAAACCAGCTCTTTCAAGAACAGGTGATTGAAGTTGGGGGTCTTAAATCCATGTCAAGATAAGGATTTGTGTGACTCTTCCACAATGCTGAATGAAGTCTCTCCCGTTGCCTGAACAAGCAGGCACCAGAGCACAGACCCCACCAGCATCCCTGGCCCCTCCTGGAGCTCACCTGCACCTCCTAGGACACAGCCAAGCACGCTTTAAACATTACCCGTCCAGCTTCGGGTGCCAGAGGAGCTGCAGGAGCAGAGACCTCAACGGAGGTTCAACACCCAAGCATTTCCCAGAGGTTTTTACCCTGATGACACTTCTGATTGATTGAAATAAGGAGGTGCTGGGAGAGTGCAATGCCCTCGTCTACTTTTCCCTGAGGCTGTGGTACCTCTGATTTGAGGGGGCTTGTCAGACATGTAGGATCTGCTCCAGATACCCACAGCTGGCAAGTTATGCACGCGGTAATCCATCAAGGTTTATTCACAGCCATGAGTTGTTTTAAAAGCCGCAAGCCTGGGAAGAAACAGCATCTTAATGCTGCTAGGATAAAACAGAGCCCTTACAAGAACAAGTGTGTAAGGCTGGTGAAAGAGGTGCTCTTCTTTTTATCAATTTAATTCAGAAGGTTTAAGCATTGCTAAGAATTAGTGACAATTAAAAATAGCTTGAACTGTGATTATGTGTCCTTAGAAAGTCAAGCTGAGCCTACATGTACTCAGCAAACACGAGAAGCTCGCAAAATCTCTATTTGCAGCTTTTTGCACAAACAGAGGGGTCTCAAAGCTGAGAAGTCAACCTCTGTCACCAAAGGAGCTGTGCAACATGGGTTTGGGAAGAACGTAATCCAAGACTTCTTGTTCAAAGGAGTTTTGCAACGGCAGAAAATGGGAAAGTTGCTGACTGCATTTTCACCTGTTTCTCCAACTGCCTTTTTGCAAAGCGACAAGAAAATAAGACTCACAGAGATCAGGAATTTCAAGTGTACGTAGATACACTCCAATGCGTAAGGGACTATCAGCTAAACAAATTAAAGGACATTATTTCTGTTTAAACCTGCTGTGCAGCCAGCCCTGATTAAGGCATTAGCTACAATTACTAGTATTGCATGTGGTTCCCTACTGAAGAGGCTTTTCCCTTAAAGACTAACAGTTTGAGTCTTGCTGATTCCAAGAGAATGAGAGATTTCAGCCCCAAGACTGTAATTCGTCTGTTCCTTTTGATCATAATATACATTAGCCCAACCACCAAAAGTGGGAAGAGGGATTCAGAGCATCGGCCACTTCTGTACCAAGTACTAAGCATCCCCACAGATGGTGAGGCTCCTTCATCATCTTGTACAAGAGTTATTTTAAGTTTCCCCCAGGAGGGATCAACCTACCTCTTTGCATCCTAAAACTTTCTGACATATCTGTTCTGCCAGAAGGCTATAAAATCCAGTGTTTCTTAAAAAGACTGTGACTCACATCGGCTTTAAGTATTTCAAAGGACACTGTTCTTTCCCCCCAGTGAAGAACACCACAGATCATAACAAGAGCCAGCAGCAGAAGTGACTAAGTGGCAAGGATACGAGGAGGAAAGCAGCTATCTTCAAGCACTGCAGCAGGGGTAAAGAACCAAAAGGGTTCAGTTTTGCAAGGTGCTGAGCATGGCGAGATTTAAAGCATGAGTAGAAACACTGAAGTCAATGGGATCAATCGATGCTTGAAGCCCCACCTGAATCAGAGCAGATCCAAGCAAACCTGAGAGCTTTGCTCCCATCCCAGTGGCACAGAACATGTCACTGCTGCCTGCATCCATGTGGCTGCTTCTCCCTGTGGAGCCCAAGCACAGCTCTGCTTGCTCCCTGCCCGGCTCCCAGCTTCCACAGCTCCAGAAACCAGCTGCACCACCAGGTCCTATGTTCACTCAGCTTCTCCCTTGCCAAGGCACCGGGAAGGCTCAGGAGTGCCAATCTGAGCCCATATCTAGTCATCCCATACCACCCTGATGATCTACTGCCTGCAGTGGAGGCCAGGCACCACCCCGGCCCCATGTCCCCAACACCCCAAGGTTCCCCCTTCTCACTCCAAAATCATCTTCAGCAAGGACAGATGGACACCACAACCAACCCAGCGCCTGTTGCCCCAGCCCTGATCTTCTGCGTCCCCAGCTCAGTCCCTTTTTCTCCACCCAGAAGAACCAAAGCCATCCCTGATCTCCAAGGTGCATGCATTTCACACCTCTCCCCAGATTAGGTTTATAACCCCATATCCGTCTGCACACAGGGCTGCCACTTTCACTGGGGAGAGGGGAGTTAGAGAGAAAAAAGGGGTGGAGGGGTGTCAGATCCACACTCTCCTGCTAATTCCTCCCAAAGGATGAGGCTGCATTTCCACCCATCTTCTAGGTGCATCATGAGCAACGCGTCTTTCCTACATTGGCTCATCATCTGCAGAGATAATCATCCTTTTCATTAACCTGGCTGCTCCTGGGACTAGATCTTCCCCTGAAAAGTGCTATAAAACAAGTTACAAGCCAAAGGGTGTGTTTAGGGAGCACTGAGGTGGACAAGTCTTCTGCAAATCGTTTCACGTGAACTGGCCTTCTCTTTTAAAGGCTGGAGGAGGTCCCAAGAGCAAATGGTGACCGCACTGTCTAACAGCATTAGCCCAAGATGCACAAAAAGAGGATTTTAAGGTTGGCTATGAGAAACAATAAGGTCAAGAGGGCAGAAGCATCAACTGTCTGCTGTTTTCTCTAGGGCAGAGGTTGCTCATAGTGGACTAGAGACTGGTGCAGAACAGAAGATAGGGGAGAGAGGGGGAATCAACTAGCACTTTCCACCTCTACTTCACTGAGTATCTCTCTTTCCCACATCCCCAGTCGGCATTTCCCTGGGGAATGGGGACTCATGCACAAGCCTACAGGACATCGCGGGGCAGAGCCAACCGCAGAGGGACTGACCCACTCCCACGTGTGCAAACACCCTGCTCATGGGCGGGCCAAGGAAAGAGATTCTCCCGTGGATTAAGAATAAAAACACCTCCTCCTTTGAAAAAATATATTAATTAAAGGCATTCATTAGGGAGCTAGCCAGGAAACTAGGTAATTTAATTTCTCAAGTACACAATGTCAGGAAAGATAATGGGCCAAAAGCCAGTGCTGCCAACAAGGTGAAACCTTTTTCATTTATTATCTGAGAGGTGGGGAAGTCAAGCATGAACATCGGAGTGTCATTAGAGAAACTAGATACACTGAGCAAGTACTAAATTATCCAAATGAGTCCATTATATCTATTGCTGTCACGTACCGCCCGAGGGAGATGGGAAAAGTCTCCCAGCTCACCAGTGATGCCATGGGCCAGTGCTCTTCTGCAGGTGAGAGGCTTTGCTGGGCTAGACACCACACAGAGTAAGTCAATAATTACAGAGGGAAGAAAAAAGAAAAACCTACCAGCCGGCAATTTGCCGTGGGAAATCATGAGCAAATAAAAATTCAAACAACATTCCTCTAAAAGATGTTGATGCCCATGAAATGCTGATTAAACCAAGAGCTACAAAAATTATTTTAAAACCCCAGACTAGCTTGCGGGGTTAAACACACAGGGAGGCTGTGTAAGTTGTCCCTGCCAAGAGATGTCCCATCTGGACTGTGTTTGGGGCAACAATGGAAAAGTCAGGCTGGGTGACTTTCTTGCCATCATCTATAAAAAGTGATGGAAACAATCAAGCTTAGTCATTTTGCTGCACATTTCTGGTTTTCTTCCAAATACATCAGAGAACTTAAACACAAATCAATCCTTACAGCAAGAAGTCAAGCCAAAAAGCTTTGCCACGCTCTGAACAGGTAATGTGGGGCTTGGGGAGATAATGGATTTATTACGGCACTTGCCCAGGCTGATTTAGCAAAGCAGGGCTAGAGACATGAGCAACGGAGTCCTACCTCACCCCTTTCCTCAGCACAAGAGTCGAGCGTTGGCACCTCGGGCTGACCTAGCCTTTCCTTTCCAGGGACCAGGCAGGTAACTCCAAAGCACCAGATTCAGCAGAGGGAGGCACCTGGCCAGAGCTGGGAAGCTCGTTTTGACTTAGCAAGGCACAGTTTCAGCTCCAGAAGTGCTTTATGGGAAGAGATTTTTTTTTTTTTTAATTTATTTAAAAATACCGACTTAGAAATGGCAAGAGACTACCAGCACAATCACTCAAGGACACCATGACTCTTTCAAAAGACTTGAGGCTCTGGGGGAGAAGAAAAAAAATCCACCACCCCTCCAATTTTAGAAGGTCTAAGAACAGTATACATACACCCATCTACTGGTTCCCAGCCTACCCTGAGGAGTCCAAGACAATGCTCTGGCAGCACATCCTGCAGTGGTCAGTGGAAGCGAGACTGCCTGGAAACAAGCAAGTACAGGGCAGTTCCCATTCCTTTCCCACCCCTAGAGAAATGCACACACTTTTTTTTCCCCCCCCCTTAAAGATCAGCCATGCCAGTACATTATTTTTTGTAATTAACATGACAGTGCACCATTAAATTCTCCTAATTCATAAAAAGAACCGCACTATAACATTATATCCACCAGGGGAAATATATTCTTTCATTTAGGACAGGTTTGAAATTACTTTTGGATACATCTAACCCCTTTAAAATTGGAACTCAAGCAATTTCACTGAAACCCTGTTTGGTTTTTATATTCAGGAACAGAAAGCCTATTCAGTACATACCTCCAAAGGAAAACATTACTGTTATCCAAAACGGCATTAAGATTTAATACAAACACAGTAATTCAGCCTTTCAAAATTCAATAATGGCTCCTCTGATTTGACACATAGTGAAGCTGATTGCAGAACTACCATTAACTTCAGTGATTTGGCTGCAAGCTTCCTGACAAATTCAAAATTACATCCAAATCACACAACATCATTTATTATGATGTAAGCTACTACACAGTAAATTAAAATCAAAGCTAACAGATGTTTCTACAGCTCTGTTTACTTAAAAGTTACACAACTAAAGATCATCATTTTTATTTTTTTTATTTAAACCTATGCACGGGCTACCAGATCTAAGTACACTTAATATTTAATGCAAACAGTATGATCCCTAAGAGAATTTAGCACTGCCAGTGAAGCCGGTACCACTGTTGACGTTAGATAGCAGGAGTAAGTGTTTGCAGAGTTCAGACCCATAATTGATGTAATGACAGTAAATATGCAGACCCCGATGCATGTCCTCCAACTTCAACAGGGTTAAGCTTCCAAGAGGCAAGTCGGGATTTCTATATCAGATCCACGTACCAGAGACCAGAAGAGCAGCAACGTTTAAGGCCTGTAGTACACAGCTTGTTGTTGAACTTGGGGACATTTGCAGCAGACCTGCCAATTCTGTAAGCTACCTTCGCCTCCCTCGCTAAAAGATAAGAATCTAATTCAATAAACCCAGAAGGGCTCAAACGCTCAGCTCTTCAGACGCTGCCAAATTGGCTCTGCAACCGTCATTGATTTCCTCTCCTGCACGCCCACAGCCTCCTCAAAGCCTGCGGCAAGGCTGCCAAAATATCACTCAGCATCCCTGTGCTGCCTCTGACCCTCCTGCCCCGGGGGGATGGAGAAGCTGCGTGGCCCAACTGCACCCTTGCACGTACATGGGCAGAAATTTCCTGGCAGCAATGCCCAGGCACACCTATGTTTTATACCTTAAATACCTTCCGGTACTGCAAATGTTGTTTTACCTTTTAAGACAAGTCGTTAGCAATGTAATCGGCATCAGAGAAGCCTCTGCGTACTCTGTTCCCAGATAATGGGGAAAAATTTGTTTTTATTTGTTATTTCGTATTTTCTCTGCAGTGACATTAGAGTTCCCAGCTGAGACTGGGTCCCTGCTGTGCTGAACGCTGCAATAACCACATTGAGAGGGAAAGTCCTTGCTCCAAAGGCTCTATATAGACAGGAGAGACAGAGAGCTAATAGGAAAAGGGCAGGAGCACAGCCACGATCACCTAGCAGCTCACCACAGCCAAGCTGGGGCACCTCCTGACTCCATTACCTGCCCTGCTCCGGTAATCACTGAATCACCAGCAACAACATGCACCAAAACCCCAAAGTTTACTGTCTTCACATCTTCCTCGCTGCGCGCGGTCACCTGCATGTAGGGAAGCAGGCTCAGGGGTAATAGATGCTCTTCACAAACAATTAAAGAACTATTCAAGCAGCGGTGGCTCCTGAACAAGCTGATGATGAGCAAGTTTAAGGTTTTCGACATCAGAGCAGGGAGGTTCTCAAACAGCCCCCCCAAAACAGTGGGCACAAACCCACAGCTGGATTCAGCAGGGGTTTGGGGCCTTCATGGGTTAAGTACTTCATGGGTTAAGCTGGAACTAGACTTGGTGATGTATGTGGTCCCTTGCAAGCCTGCATTCTCCAAACTAATCACTTTGTGAGCGGGTGACGTTACTGTGGCATGTCACAAAATAAATACTTCATCGATGGCCCAGGGCTCATCATCCTGGCATTGACTTATCAATATTGTCTGTCTTGATGGCACTTCACCATTACCAGGGCCTGATCCAGTGATTGTTTACACCAATTACAATATAGCAGCACTTGTCCCACCAGTGGACTTGTCCCCACCAATGTGTACCTGGTCATAGAATCACAGAATGGTTTGGGTTGGAAGGGACCTTTAAAGGTCATCTAGTCCAACCCCCCTGCCGTGGGCAGGGACATCTTCAACTCGATCAGGTTGCTCAGAGCCCTGTCCAACCTGACCTGGAATGTTTCCTGGTGACAGCCTCAGGAGCTCAGACAGAAGATCGTTGGCCCCAGCTCACCTACCATCAGCCAAAGCCTTGCAGACAAACACTTTGATGCAAAGGCAGGTCCTTCACATCAGTAGCTCAGCTACCAAGCTGTGAGTCCTGCTTTTCCTGCAGGTCCAGCTGCTGCCCTGTGACACACATGTCCATGCACCTGAACAGGGCTGCCCACGTGGGGCTTGTCTCACCCAAATGTGTGCTATAGGTGTCCACACCCCAGCAACCCATCCCACACCTCTGCCAGGGTTGATGGATGACTGCTAAGATGAGGTGTCTCCACACACAGGGATGAATCCCACCCAAGAAAATGCAAGGGTGGCCCTGGCTTTTCCAAATCCAGGAGATGCAGAAGTGATAATGAAGAAATTGTGATGCTGTGGTCACCTACTGAAGGATGTGCTTTCTGCCCATCACACACCTTCATCCTGTTCTCCAACCTACCAGAGGCTTTATGCTATTGCTGTACAGATTGGCTCCTTTCTTCCTTTTTCTCACGGACAGGGTAATATTCCATCACTGATTCGAGGCAGGCAGCTTGCAGTTACAGCTCTGATCACAGCCAGACACAGCTGCCAAACATATTCTATGAGGAAAGTCAAAAATCCTACAAATACTTCACATACATCTGCTAGCACCCGCTGGAGGACCCAGAGTGACACAGCCACCTTCATCTCTAAATCCCAGAAAACACAATAACCGGCTCTTTGCAGACAGGGCCTCGAAGAGGGAAGGTCAAATGTCTTGCCAAAGGTCAAAGCTAGGGTCCTTTTTGAGTGCATGACACTTGTCTCAGCTGTTAAAAACAATCATTTCTTCGCACGGCACCTTGGAAGTGAAGCCCACCAAATATTTGGCATCTTTTCTTTCAGATTTGGGTGTTCAGCACAATGCATCAGCCATTGATCGACCACAGCTGAAAATCCCTGTGCATTAACTCTGCTCTAGGAGAGATCAGAGAGGATGGAGAGCTGAGAACAGCTGTAAAACTGCTGGGGGTTTATTTCCTTTTAAAATAAATTAAAAAAAAATAAAATCAAAGCTTTGTTTTTGCAGTCCTGTACAAACATGTGTGTTCTCTTCATCTTTTCACCCTTTCAAACGCTAATCATCCCCAGAAAGTATACAACACAGGTAAAGGCTGAATTTCCAAGACCTGTGTCATGGTTTAACCTCAGTTGGCAACCAAGTACCACCTCAGAAAACTCGTGGGTTGAGATAAAAACAGTTTAATAATTGAAATAAAATAATGATAACAATAATAATAATAATGTAATAATAATAATAATAATACACAAAGCAAGTGATGCACAGTACAATTGCTCACCACCCACCGACCAATGCCCAGCCAGTCCCCGAGCGGTGGCCCCCCTGACCAGCTTCCCCCAGTTCCTGTACTGAGCATGACGTCCCATGGTATGGAATGTCCCTTTGGCCAGTTGGGGTCAGCTGTCCTGGCTGTGCCCCCTCCCGGCTTCTTGTGCACCTCCAGCCTGCTCAGTCGGTAGAGCACGGGAAGCTGAAAAGTCCTTGACTTAGTGTAAGCACTGCTCAGCAACAACTAAACCATCAGTGTGTTATCAACATTGTTCTCGTCCTAAATCCAAACCACAGCACTGTGCCAGCTACTAGGAAGAAAATTAACTCTATCCCTGCTGAAACGAGGACAACCTGTTGTTAGGAAGCAACCAAAGCAAGCCTTTTGCAGTGCTTTTGCAGACTGGAAATGCTATCACTCCTACAAACCCCATCCAAAATATGATATGGGATTTCAAGTGGTAATTGTGAGTCTGCTTACACGCACGTGGGCTGAATGGGTTTATCCCTCTCTTTTTATTCACACCAAATCTCTGAGTTGCCCTGGTAGCATTGCCTACCTCTCATAATGCCATCGTCATCCTCCTCCTCCCAAGGATCCTTATCTTGAAGAAGAACTAAGGCTTTGCAGCACACAAACTGCTCGAGACAGGCGCTGAAAGAAAGTCAACTTTTGGCCGAAGTTTCTTCACTCAGATTTTTTTTTTTGCCTCTGTTCTTGTATCAGCGATAAAATTATCACCAACAAATTTTTTTTTGCTAAGAGAATTAGTTTAGAAGATTTCTGCCGAGGAGGATTAGAGACATTGTTACAAGCTGCCAAGAAACAAGAGTACAAGTGTATATACATGTGTCTGGGAAAGGGTAAAAGTAAAGTAACTGCAGCTGAACTTGCCCAGATAACACCAAACAAATACAAAACTTTCTGTTAAGCTGACATAAAAATAGAAAAGCTCTCAGAGTTACAGGGATGCAGACCTAACCCAAGAAATATTAATATCCCTTATCTGTCTGTGCCATGGATTTACTCTCAGGCTGTCAGAGTCGATCTCGTTATTTCCTGTAGGACTTGCTGCTTGCTATACCTTATCTGAATACGGCTGTAAGTAGCTGTAAGCGTGCAAATAAGCTTCCCCAAAATGCACTACACCGATTCCCTCCCCAAGTACCCTCTGTATTATTTGTCCATAGGTGACTCCAGCACAGCTGCGCAAGTGGTCTCCATCCCACGGTGGCGAATAAGACGCAAACACTCAGGTCCACGTGTAACATGAGGGAACCAGATAACCAGCCTGCCCTGAACTTTATTTCTGAGCCTGATTGATTTCCTGCCCCCTCCGAAATCAAACCACCCTCCGCCATGGCAAATCTAACGGGCCATCCAGAGATAAAGCTCTGCTTCAAGACAAAACGTGCTTGGCTACCTCCTGCCAGCAGAACGACTAATAAATTATATTACAGCACAGGTGAACAGCAAACCAAGTCTAACACCTATTTGCACTGACACTTCTACCTCTCGTGGTAAACAGCTGGATTTTGGTCTAGTCATCCCAGGTCCTACTGCTCACACAGCATTGAGACAGGTCAGATTGGGTGGCAACATTTATACCTGTAGATAAATAGGGTTTTTTTTTAAAAAAAAACCAAAGTTTCCAATACTGGAGAATTCAGCATAGTCACAATAATGGTTCATCACCCCCCCTCGTGAATATCTCCCATGGCTGACTTCAGCTTCCAACAACATCTTTTGTACTGATGCCTACTAGACTGAAGCAAGACTGACTTTGGGTGCCCAGGAAGGCACTGTCACACAGAGACCATGCCGAGACAAACTAAGGTGCTTGACTTGTTAGTTTTCAGGCACATTTCCAAGCTTCTCACTGTTCTCGTTTGAACTCTAACATTTTGCACACTTGACATTGAGACTATTGCAGGGGTGGTATATCGGAGCCGCACAGAGAGGTGCTCCCACACAGGGACCCCTATTTCCACAGGGACACTCCCCACTGCAGTAGGAGTTCATGGTAAACCTGCTTTCAAGCCTGTGGACTTGTTTCACGTCACTGCACGTAGTGAAGATCAGCAGAGAGATTTTTCACCCCATAAAATGTAAATTAAGAGCCAAAAGTACCTAACAGAGTCTGACTCGGAACCCAACCCACTGAGCCTCCTGAGAAGGTTTTGCACCGGCCCTGGCATACTTTGCACGCAGAAGTACCTGGGCAGAAATCCCCACTGCTCTGTCTTGTAGCACCAGGTACACAAGCTATCAAGAAGGAAACAAGCAATGTTTTTTTTTTTTTCATGCTGTTAGCTTTGAAATTAGATTCCTTGAAATACTTTTTAAAGCCCAACCCCCAATATCCACCTAAACGATCGTAAATAAGCATTGCATTACTACGCAGCTAAACTCCAGAAACAAGAGGAGGATGACAGTTTACTTGCATTTCCTATCTGCTAGGAGAAAGGGAATCAACATGGCAGGAGCAAAGAGATCTTATATATGTGCATGTATATATATATATACACACACACACACAGAGTATACAAGGACCAACAGCAACTGAAGCACATACACAAACAGAAAGGAGAGAGAAAAGTAACCCAGCCCAGCCAGCACTGTCTTTGCAATGGGCTGCAGCACACGAAGGACAGACGTGCAAGAGCAAGGCAGATGTACAATGTCAAACAGGTGAAATAATCTGCCGCAAAAAAAACCATAGAGGGCACCTTTACGATAAGAGATGAAGAGGAAAACAGTATTACTGCACAGTCCCGGTCTGGGAGTCATAAGTAACTCGTAATCCACGCTGAGGTCGGCTCCACCAACTAATTGACCTGAAAAGCCAACTGAAAGCCTTCCAATTCCCAGCATTTTCTAGGGAGCAAAGGATCAGTTCAGAAAGCATTTCTGCAGCTGATCAACTCTAAGCATGTAATTGGACCCACAGGGTAAAATCCTGGCCTTAGCGGCGAGCTCTTACTGAACTGGATTGAGGCAGGATTTTGCCTGTTGGAGTTTGTGAGCGCTTGGAGGCTTCCCTGAACCCAGACGGGAATTTCAGCTCTTTGCAGGGAAAGCATTTGTGCAATTTCTTTCTATTCCCTTCACAAAGAAGTTGCACAAGGCCAAAATTTCCAAACGTTGGTGTCCTAAACTGAGGCATGTTTTGCACTGTTTTTCACCAGGGCTGGACAACTGCAGCTCCTGTCTTCTCAGAGCCATCCTGCCGTGAGCCAGCACCTTGCAGCCAGGTGTGGTTCCCAGTTTTAGCATCTCAAGGGTGGCTTTTTGTGACCTGGCTTGTGACTTAAGTTCATCAACCCATCAAAATAATGGAGTATGTCCTTCACTGCAAACCTGCCAGCAGTCTCACTGGAGCTAGCACATGCCAAACTGAACAGCTCTTTAAGCGCTACAGTGGATGAAGTTCACTGCTGCCTCCTTCGTGGGGAGCCTGATGCTCTTTGCAGCACACAATACTGTTGGATACGCAGCCACTTAATGCATGCAGCTGTTTAACCAGAAGACAAACAATTTTTTCCCCTTTGCGTAAATTCTTCAAGTCAGAAGTTTTTTCTGGAAAAATTCCCCAGGACATCGCTGACTGATGTTTTCTTCAAAGGCCACCACTGCCCGCTGGCGCAATGTGAAGAGCAGCCTGTGCACTCCTGAAAGGCTCTGGGCAGAGCCGAGGACATACCTCCCCCTCGTTATCCCTTGCCACAACACGGAACAGTCGCCAAGGTATTCAAAACCCATCCAAAAACCCCTGCCTTGGAGGTGACAAGCAACATATGATATTTTGTGGAATTCTTAAAGCCGAGCTATCAAAAACCCCTCATAGCTGCATACTTTAGCATTAACATTTTTACAACACGCTTAACCAAGAACTATCATCACAGTATAACTTTAGCTAACGTAGGCCACGGCGCCCCATCCACCATGGGAGGTCAGCGATTAGGACCATGCAACACTGCGCCTCCTCCGTCCTCTGCTTGGGTTCCAGGCCAGCAGCACACCTGAGATGTGCTTAAAATTAAGCCTCAGACACCAAGTCCAAATTAGGGATTTCAGCGGTGACATCAGAGCTGTTCAAAGAACAGGGCCTTGCTCCAAAATTCAACAGTACGTTGCCTCCCACGCATAAAGGACAAATCATGCCTTTATTTGAAAGACACACATCTTTTCATGAGAAGCTACAAAGCAGAATAATTCAAATATATAGTTAATGAATGGCTTGTGAAAGTATAATTCTTCTTGGTCTTTTGACAGAGACTTTTAAGATTTACTAGCACACCACTTCACGTGCAAATAAAGAGAAATAAAGCAGGGAAAGCACAAAAGGCTCCTCACCCTTTACCATTTTACCACCAAGACTTTCAGCACAGTTCAGCCCTCACTGCCAGGGCCAGATCTTCAAGTCTGTATTAGTCTGCATTATTTCATTTAACATATTAAACAATAAACCTCTTATTTCATACTGCAGCAGCCTAGCCTACACACCCCCTCAATCATATGGATTTGGGGAAGCTTATTATAATCATAAGCTATCAAGCCATCATGTAAGTTTTTATTTCCCCATTATAAACTTATATAAATTCAGCTCCTTCGAGGGCAAAGCTGTGGCAGAGGAATGAACAGGGCACTCTGCTACTCTTTGCCCCAATTTATGCATATTCTTATAAATATCCTCCACCTGTGCTAAAGAGCAGCACTCATTTTTGGTCTCATCTGTCTTCTGCAGAGGACAATGTGGGGAGACTTTAAAAAAAAAAAAATGGTGCCAGTTTAGGTTTTCCACCTGACTGCAAAATATTGGCATCAGGCTCAAGATAAACAGAAGCTGTTATGGCATTCCTTTGCATGCCTCCAGCCTCAAGACTTTTTATCTGCATATTTTAACTACTTTCTCCTTACAGAGATAAAAGATTCTTAAGGTTTTGTTGGTGTTTTTTTTTCTCTGTAATTACAGTAGAGAAAAAAGTCACATTATAACTTTTGGATATACCTCAAATTGACATTGTTGGGCCTCACTTTGAGGAGGGAGGGAGAAAAGGGGTCTGTGTGCATCTAGAACTTGGGGTATAAAAGACAGAAAGGTGAAAATCATTACCCTACCAGCACACCCACCAGCAGCCTGGAGCTTCTTCCCCCACCGCATGGTGACTGCTCTAGTGGCGGTCAGTCGGTTCCCTTCTTCAGCTGCCGGTTGCAGATTGCTAAATGAAGCCACCGGGGAAAGAAAACTTTCTATCCAAGGTCTCGGGTGTCCTCAGCAGAGGAACCGGCCAAAGCAGCTGGGAGGGGAGTCGGGGTATTTACGTGCCAAAGGCAGTCAGCTGAGAGCCCCGTCAGAGTTAATGAGGGCTTTAAAAAAATATGAAGCCAGCAAGGACCTACCAACCTCTGAGAGATGGTGGGGAGTTGGGGGGGGGGGTGTAAGGAGGACTAATTAATTGCACATTAAGCAGATGTTCTGCCATTGCAGGCTTCACCCATAATTTAATTTCTCCCATTTAACTCACCTTGACCTTTCTCCATATACTACTGACTAGATCCATTTTATCTTTTCGTACAAAGGAGGAAAAAAACTCCAGTTTCTGACTTTTAACTTCAGTACAAAGAACAGTAAAATCCCCTTCTCAAGGCACAGACCAGGTTTGTTTGATGGAGTCTATCCTATATTACTGAGAATATCTTCAGTCCTGAAGTTAAATGGACCTTAAGGTATTTTTTTGCTGTTCAGTATTCAGACTTGAGCACAGATATCCTCCCTCTTTCCCAAGCATTTTCTACTTTGGCAAAGGAACAAAGGACGACTGGGGAGAGCTGTGCACCATGGCCAGCTTCGCCTGCACTCGACCAAAGGGCAGGTCACCACTGCTTTGCAATAGAGACAAAATTAGGTCAGCCCAGAAGCCTTAGGAAAATCTGATCCAGAAACCCTGGTTTGAAGACACCATCTGCAGTTCTTCGGCAGGTCACAACTCATCAGATGCACTTTCTTTTGGAAAAGGAAAAGTTTTCACTGTAGTTAAAATACTAAATAAAGAATTACAGAGCTGGTTTCATGAGGATCCGGCCAACACTGCAGGCCAACAGCAAACTAGAGCAAGTGATGTCTCACGAAGCAACCTTTTAGGCTTAATATTGAACTTTGAAGACATCAAACATATTAACCCTGCCATGGGGCGACACAGGGGGTGTTAGGGGAGCTTCTGCTCAAGCACTAGCTGGGGTGGCACTGCCAGCCTGCGATGCAGCATGGACCAGCAGGTCCCAGCCAGGCATGTTCACCCTACAGCATACCATACCTCAGAGAGAAAATACTGAATTTAGGCCTTGTTTCAGTTTACTTATTATGATGGCAAAGCACTTTTCCACAAATTGTTGTTTACGAACATGTCCCGGGTTTCAGAGCTGTGTACATGTGAGCACATATTGAAGTAGTCTTTGCTTTATTGGCTTTTGTAAACTCAAAAAGACAAACCTTGAAACAAATAATGGAGCCAGTTAGCGAACTCAGCTGCTTCAAAGAGCTAAAGGACCACAGTTTGCAGGCAGCTGGGAAATTTTTTGAGTCAGAAGTTCAAAGCCTGTTGTTTTAGATCTAAATCATAAGTAAAGGGGGTGATGGGAGATGTATTCCAAAAGTCAATCTGAGTTAGACTTTGGAGGTTAATAAAGAATAAGATATATTGCAACATGGATTTCTAAAAAGAGAGAGTGCCTGACTAAACTGAATTCTCTCTCTGATCATTGACTATTTTTTAAGAAATGAAAACATGCCAGCTCTCTTATATTTGCAAGTTAGTCTGCTATGGAATAAGTTGCAATGTGGAAAATAACTTAATTCAGCTACAGAAGGTGTGGACTGATTCGAGCATCATTGGGCAGTGAAGGGGAGACAAGGGGTTTTGCCGAAAGGAGAATAAACGAAACAGAGCTTATCAAATGAGGTACCTGTGTGTGTGTGTGTGTGTGTGTGTGAATGAAAGGCATGGACCTAATTAAAAAAAAAAAAAATTACAGGAATCATCAATATGAAAGAAAAGGTCTTTTCATTCCTTTGGATGAAAGTATGCTCCAAGCATAGGGAGCAGCTCCAAGCACATGGGATCAGCGCCAGCCTGCCCACCCCATCCTTCTCACCTTGGGCTTCCTATCCGGCAGCTGACCGTCGGGTTGGGTTGGCTTCTTTTGCTTTTTTAGGTGTTTTTCATACCAGTCCCACTGAATGTGATAACGAGAGGAAAAATGTTGTTCAGGTGCTGCATTAGTATCCTCATTGAATAATAAAATTTCTCCTTGTGAAAGTTTTAAATGTGGTTCATTTGGCATCCTTTTGATCTGGCAACAGTTACCCCTTCTAGATATATGTGCATCACCAGAGAAAGCTCCCAAAAAAGAAAAAAATGTGGAAAAGCATGCAGACTACCCTTGCTCAAACCAGAGAGCAAGATAACAGTGCGGTGAAGGTGATGGTTCATCGCATGAGCAGCAAAGCCATTGCAATCTTGAGTTGTTGAATTCAGCAAAGAGCAGAGGAACTGTGCTGTATCACCCTCATTTACACAGAGCACCCCCCTAAATCCAGTACAGCTGACTGGCTTGGGGAGAATTTCTTAGATATTTTGCCATTAAAGCCAGACTTTCTGCCTGGTTGTGAGTTAATGACCACGGGAAGCCAAGCTCTTTGCCTGCACAGCCAGGATGGGTGACCCAGCACCACGCTGACGGACCCACAAGTGCCGTGAGAGGGTACTGACATCCCAAACTCTGTCACATACAGCCAGAATTGGGCTTTTTTGAGTAGC
This sequence comes from Pygoscelis adeliae, assembly GCF_000699105.1. Lineage (NCBI taxonomy): Eukaryota > Metazoa > Chordata > Aves > Sphenisciformes > Spheniscidae > Pygoscelis > Pygoscelis adeliae. The sequence continues at coordinate 996,610 of NW_008824669.1, read as the reverse complement.
CTCCATCCGACACAAGCATCAGTTACCTCAAGCTATAATCAAACATCTCAAACAGTGATAGAGGTGACTGCCCTTGTGTGCCTCAGGGCTCTCTGAGTAGCACAGGTGGAGATACAGAATGGTGAAGGACGTGTCCTTGGAAAGATAAAGGCAGGAAAGACACGCTTAGAGCAAGGAAAACAATGCAACAGTGGTGAGCAGGGACACTATCGGCCTCAGACGTGCACAGGGCAAATTACAAATGACGACCAGAAACGTCTCTGCACGGCACTCTGCTGCTTTCCTTCCCTGGGCTTTTCCTTGCCCAGGCTGGCCCTGCCTCCTCTCACCAGAGGTAATGGAGAGCTTACTACATTGATATTTTGAGTTAGATTTTAAGCCAATGAAGCTCCCACGCTCCCCCCAGTCCATTCCAGTCTGTAATTTCACTTTGAAGAAAATCAGAGTAATCTGAACTCCCACACCAACAGTTTTCTGCAGGGTGGTATTACTATATATACAATTTCTGGAATGTGGATTGCAAAGGTATTAACCAACTCTAGTGAGAGTTTGAAGACTAACGTTGCCCCAGTCACCGTTGACCCAATCATCTTTGGTGCGCGTGTCTTGCTCTGTTTTCCCTTCAAGCCCTTCTCCTGAAGAAATACCTAGGAAACATGTAAGACATATCCCTGTGTTATAAATAAAGCAGCAGCATTAATACTTAAAGTACTTAATAACCACCTATCAAGATATGGCAATAAAGTAAATTAATACTCCAAAGCCCTGATTTGGATCTCACTTACGTTGGTGCTACAGGACTAAAACTATTGGTTTCAGTTGGGTCATTTACAGTCGAATAACTGAGGTTAGCCTGACCTTGTATTGCTCTAATAAACACATTACAGTAACAACAGATCTGGAGTCAAAAGGAGTTTGCCACTGGTTGCAACAGTAGCATAGTGTAAATAATACATGGATATTAGAAAAGCAATTACGTCCCAATATCAGAGCCCAGATCATGAGCACAGACTGCTCTGCAACACAAGCTGGCTCTATTGGGATGAAAGCCCTTTCTAAATTACAGCCTTACGGGTCAACCAGATACTCACTTTGTTTCTGTAGTTATGCAAAACAGGAGACAACTCCAAGTTTAAGGTCAGCCTGATTTTATTTTTTTTTTCAAATAGATCTCTTTAAGGACATGAGTTCATCTTTTGGAGAAAACAAAACCTAACCTTGGCATTGGACAGGCGCAGGATGACATCTCCATTTAGCTCTAGTCCTTCCTGGGTGATGCAGAGGAGGGAGAGGAAAGGCAGGATGAGGCGCGCTCAGAAAAACTGCTATCAGTCTGACGCCATTTGGGAGGAACAAAACTAATACCTGGCCTAAGCTGGTAAATTTGGTGCATGTTTCTACAAACAGAGCCCTGGCAAGGAGCTCACCTGTAGGCTCTACACTGGAGATGTCTAAAATTAGGAGAGATTAATTTCACAATAAGTATTGTTGCTTTGTATTTGCAGGAGGTGCAGACTCAACTTTTCTCCATCTCTGTTTTTCCATCTATAAACTGAGAATTTGAGTAATATACAGCTAAGTTCATTAATGCCACTCATGCTGTCAGAGATCAATGGCCAAAGAGACAAGACAAGTTCTCACCTTTCAATTTGTCAGTGTCCTGGTTTCGGCTGGGATAGAGTTAATTTTCTTCCTAGTAGCTGGCACAGTGCTGTGGTTTGGATTTAGGATGAGAATAATGTGATAACACACCAATGTTTTTGTTGTTGCTGAGCAGTGCTTACACTAAGTCAAGGACTTTTCAGCTTCCCATGCTCTGCCAGCGAGGAGGTGCACAAGAAGCTGGGAGGGGGCACAGCCGGGACAGCTGACCCCAACTGGCCAAAGGGACATTCCGTACCATGGGACGTCATGCTCAGTATAGAAACTGGGGGGAGTTGGCCAGGGGGCAGTGACCGCTGCTCGGGGACGGGCTGGCCATCGGTTGGCGTTTGGTGAGCAATTGCATTGTGCATCACTTATTTTGTATATTATTTTATTATTATTATTATTTCCCCTTCTTTTTCTGTCCTATTAAACTGTGTTCATCTCAACCCATGAATCTTAATTTTTTTTTTTCCAATTCTCTCCCCCATCCCACTTGTGAGCGAACGATGGTGTGGTGTTTAGCTGCCTGCCGGGTTAAACCACAACAGTCAGGGTCTTACCATGTTGGGGGTTGTGTCTCAAATGGTGAACAAGCAAGACCTTGACCTCAGCTTTGGACAAAGCCATTTGCTACTTGGCAGAGATCTCATTTGTCACTCAAAAATGATGAAACTTAACCCTCTGAGATGAGCCCCATTCAGTCTTCTTGTGCAAAGAGTGTGATTGGGCTTAAAAAGAGACGGTCAAGGCTAACAACCCAACCAGACCCATCTAAGCCTATGTGATTTATGGTTGGATTACTGGGAGACTTCAACAAATGCCTGTCCTTCATAGCAAGCCCCTTTAAAAAGCCATAATCCTGGTATAAAATTATGCAGCAGAAAACAATAATTTTTTAAATCAAAATAATATTAGCTAGGATAAGGGGGCATCTGGTGAGCTGGTTGAAAACTCATCCAAAAATTTTAATAGTAAGAGCTTATAAAGATGCAAATGCTTGCTACTTTTCCAACCGAATCATCGAGTTACATTTGTATGTGTCTTATCGGCCTCTTCTCTGTGACAAACAGTTTAGCATCAGCCTGGCAAAGTGTCTGCAAGTTCACTGGGATAAAAAAATATTAAGATAGCAGAGCAGTTATCGGGCAAGTACTTAATATTTTGGGATCAATACTGCCTGTTGACATGATTTCTTATGGAAAGGTTTGTGTAAGCCTCCTGCCTGTGTCCGTCTGCCAGCCTCTTCCCTTCTGCCTTCCAACTCCTGTGCTAAATTTCAATCAAGGCTGAGAGCGAGTCAGTGCTTACAGAGACAGTCTCTTCCTAGATAGTTTATGGAACATTTTAGGGAAATAAAGAGCTATTGTGGATAGCGCACGTATACTTGTGTTTTCATTATACTGGAGAACTTGCAAAGGGGAGAAATCCCAACCAAGGAGGGGGGTCTCTGGTGTCTAATATGGCAGAAAAACTGATTTAATCTCTTCTGTTCATGTAAGCATTCGTAACATCTCTCTGTTGGGTCAGTCCTACGAGATCTAATATGGGATAAACCCACTGCTGCACTTACTTAAACAAAATAATCTGCTCACCTTGATCCATAAATCCAGAAGACAATTTTCCTCAGCTCCACTGCTCACAAAACTATTCTGGATGTGTTTTAGATGTTTTCAGCTTGTGGACACACATGGTTGCTCCTGTGGTGACATGTAAACATTTAATTCTGCTAGCAGGCTAAATAAAGTGATGCCAGCAGGTTTTCGGGTTTTTTATAGAATAAGAGGCCTGTGCAGACAGAGACAAGATCTGCTCTCTGTAGAATATTGCATACATTGATTTTTACTAATTATTCTTTATTCAGATGAGTGAGGTAACACACTGATCAGACACAATCATATAAACAGAACCGGATAGTCCGTCTGTAACAGTGGATAAAGAAATACTGAAAGGCAAAAGGTGTTTTTCTGCCAGTGTTAACAGGTCTGTGATTTGAGACGAAACAACTCCAAACCTCCAACTAAAGCAGCTACTAGATATGAGCTAGTCATTACACTTGTCATTCTTTATCCCTAAGAGTTTATAATAAATAAGAATGACAAATTAGCATATAGCTCTAGGAGAAGTGAGTGGTTTGGGGAAATAAAGAGTGCTTGTTCCTGGGTGAGCTGGAGAGGCACCTGGAGGGTGGCTTGTACCTCTGCCGCCTACGTGTCCCCAGCGTGCAAAGGGACAACCCTCAATCCTTATATTCACCAACAAATATAGGACTGGCTTATGTACTGCTGCTGCAGCTGGCCCTGAAGCAACAGGAGGACAGTGGGGCTTCCCTGCTACCACGAGCATGGAAAATCCAGGGAAATCCATCTAATCCCAACACCTATGTTGCTACATACAAGTCATTGTATATGGTTGCAAGGCAAGAGAGACTAAAGAGCCATAAAACTGTGAGTGTTAAGGAGAAAAAGAAATGCATTCAAAAAATGCACCTTCATTAGAAAAGAAGGCGGCTCGAGCAAGACCAGGAACCTCCTGGGGTAGGTTGCAAAGGTGCCCAGCGAGACTGGCGTTCAAGCTTTCTCAGTGGCAGGCAGCAAGGCAGAAGGTCAGACCAAGTCTGGTTCTGGGGCTGGTCTGAGAGTGGCACAGAGTGATGTGTGGAGGCTCTGCAGCATCCTCCTGCCTCCCTTCAGCTGCTGGGAAAAAAAAGAAGCAGAGAGATCCCCCAGGCCATAAACAGCAGCCTGAGGATTGCTGTGGACCAAAGTTTTTCTAGAGTTATGTGGTCTGGCAGAACAAGGAGGGACCCCTCGCCACTTCCATATTACCTTGTAGAGAAAGCAAACAAGATTCCCAGAAAAAGGCAGGAGGAACAGTGAGAATCATCCCGCTTCAGCAAGGGAAGGGAGGTGGTGGACAAAGCAGCTTGCACCACACTATGATATTCCCTTCCAGGGTTTGTGGCTGAACATGTCACCCACCCTAAATCTCAGCAGAAGAGAGGCAATGCACGTGTCGAACCATTTGGTTATGGGGGGGTCCACACACATGGGGTTGACAGGGGGAAAAAGCCACCATCACCCCTGGGGGTCTCCTCCTGCAGGAGGCAAATCTGGGTCCCCCCATGGGACCTTCAGTGGAGGCAAGCCGATCATAAAATGGGCATGTCAAGTAAACAGAGGATATTCAGCCAAATTCCCTCGCTGCTCCAGAGACATGGCTATCCTTTCTCCAAAACATGTTGACTTTAACCAGTTTTATCTACAGGATACTTGGACCATCAGAATTGGAGGGGAAAAGGAGACCATCTCCTCTGGTTGCTAGGATAGCACCAGTTCTGCGTAAGAAACTGATACTCCGTAAAGGAGGAAGAGAAATATCTGATGATGGTTAATTTTCATTCTCATCATCTTTCAAAGAGCCTACTCAATCAGTTTTCCATGTGGTGCGATACTGAAATCCATCACTGTTGCATAACCTTTCCCAAATGTTGCCATGTGAAGCAAAGTTTCTGAGAGATTTATTAAAGACGTGATTGAGGAGACACTTCTGAAACAAACAAAAAAATCCCCATTCTCAGTACAAAGTACTTCATGAAACACCTATACGGGAAGTCAAAAATGCCATTAATCTTTTCAAGGGAAAGGGACACATATTCCATATTTATCATCCTCACCACATGCTCACGGAAACATCCGAAGAGCACGGCGTTGGGGACTCAAGTATTTTATTTTATTGCCTGATGTCATTTGCACTGAGCAGCAAAGATTGTAAATTATTTGCCAAATTATCAGACTCCCTCAGCGCCTCAGCACTTCTCAAGGGAAATAACGTGCCTAGAAACACAGATGTTACCAAGATTAACTTCCACTGCCTGAAAGGCATTTGCCTGCCTGACCTGACTGCAGCCTGCAGTTTTATCAAGCGCCTCTAAGCAAACAGGCAACGAGACGAAAACGTTCCCGTGAAGCTCCAGGCATCAGCTCAGAAGCCTCGACGGTATTTCATTCACCTTGTCTGGGAAAAGGATGAACTTTGTTTTCCAAAAACTGGCTCTAAGTCCAGCAAGGCAGAACGACTGCTAAAACTGACAGTGTGACAGCCCTGGCTGTTAGTACATCTGACAAGATCTATGCCTTGCAAAAATAAACAGAAGATGTCCTGTGGAAGGGAAACAGTGGATTTAAGTCCTTTTTTCTCTCCAAAGGTGCACAGAAGCCCAGAGAAAGCTTATTTTTGTTGGTGAATTTTATCGTTCTCTATCAGGCCGGTTAAACCTGGCCTGGCAGCAAACCTTGCGTCCGGGAGACGCTTCATATATCAGCATGTCCGGAGGTCTCAAAAGGCAGCACCGAATCACAGGCACCGGGATGGACAGGGTCCAAGAGCCCTTTGTCCTTCCCCTGCAGGACCAGCCACCCGAACAGCAAGGACCTCCGTACAACCTGATTTCTGACCCACCGGTGACAGAGAATTCAGTGGCTCCCCAAGAAACCTTTTCCACCGCCAAGCCCTCGTTGTCTTTCTGATAAGTCCCTGCCAGGTGCTGCCAGGGGAAGAGGGGTCGCTGGCAAGGGATGGAGCGGGCATCCCCATCGGCCCCAAGGTGCTGGAGGATGCAGGCAGAGAGGGGTGAGCACCTGGAGGGATGCTGTCAGCAGGGAGGGAGGACATTAGTGCCACGGTGTTTTTCTACAGCTTTGGGCAGAGAAGAGCAGGCGAGGTGTTCTGGACCTCTGATTTCACCTCCACAAGTTGTAATGAAATGCAAAACAAAGCCGGCAATGACGAGCTGAAATAACTGCCCACTGATTTTGCAGGTTTGTGAAATGATATCGAACACCTCCAAGAGAGATTAAGACGGTGCCGGTGTACTGGGTAACACTGTGGGCTTAGGTGATAAGAATAATGAGTGTACTGGGGGACGTGTAGGTTACTTGTTCAAAAGCAGAGCAAGAACAGGATTATTTTTTTAAATATTTCAGAGTTCTGTTTTGCATCTCTGCCTTTCTACCTACAGATGTCTACTTAGGGCTACCACAGTTGCTATCAAACACCTAGTGAGACACCCTCCTGTAGCGTTTCTGTTGATTCAGTGGTAGGATTTGTGGTCTGTATTATTGTCCCTGAGGTCTACATAGCCATCTATTTTCTACATCCCACCTTCAACAAAATACTCATGCTCCCAACTCTTGGTTAAGACCTGAACTTGCTAAATCAATAGTTCTCAAGTGTAGAAAAAAATTAGTGGGATCTGAGTTTCTACACGTAGGAAGCTTTGGCATTGACATCCTTCTAACCAGGGTGTTTTCTCCACCTGAAAAGGTGCCCGTGGCAGTAGTTATATGCCCTTAATGGAATATTTTCCCTCTCTGTGATGGACAATAGCTCCTTTATGGATTTAAATGGTTTATTCCTCTACCTGGGTCCACTGGGAGGGCTTAGAGATGACTGAAGCCTTAGAGCAAGAAAACAACTAAGTGATAAAAATTACCTGATGGCTAGCACTTCACCACCCAGGAGTAGATTCTGCTTAGCAGTGCTGATCACAGCTCTAGAGCTGGTTGGAAAGAAAAAGGAAAAAAAGGATAAATAGATATTCATAAAGCTTTTATTCCAAGAGGTGATGCCTGTGATGCCTGTGGTGGAAGAAGGGAGGTCAGTATCTGCCCTGGCTCTACCTCGCAGGTCCCACAACCCAAAGACGTATTGCTGGGTGCCCTTGGGAGAGAGGAGCAGCTCACAAAAGCAAAAGGAATCACTTCGTCACAGGAGCGCAGAGCTAAAATCTTGACACTTGGTATCACACAGCGTTGCTGAGGCCAAAAATACAAACTGGCAATACCAGTTTGAGGGAATACCAGCAGAAGGGCCATTTATTACTTTCCCTT
>NW_008824669.1:984164-988871 GCF_000699105.1 Pygoscelis adeliae | reverse complement strand
TTTCCCTAAGTACCCACTCCTGGCACTGTCAGAGACAGACTGTGGTGAAACATCTCTGTAATTCACTACGGCTTTTTATGGAGACTTTCTCAGAGGAAAGGCTGCAAACGCCACGAAGGAAAATGACGGATGCTGCAGTCTTTAGGAAATGAGCCATTCTTTGATTGCTTGCTTAGCTGAGCAATTTGCAATGTGATAGACAGCAATTATATCATCCAGCGTCAATTTGCCTATTCATTTTTCCCTCTCCACGTTTCCTCTTCTTGATTGAATAATCACTAACAATAATCACAAGCAGCTGGGGGAAGGAAGTACATTCATCAGTTTTAATGGTAGCAAGAATGAGAACTGATTCCTCCAGCATTCACCACAGCTCTGCATCTTCAAAGTCATTTACATTTTCCTTATACCAATGCTAATATCAAGATCGTATTATTTCTATTACCTACTCCTATTTCAGTTTATAATCTTGGGACAATAGAATGCCACGGGAAAATACCCAATTTAAAATAAATATATGGTTGTTTCATCTGCTATTCTGTATTCCCACAAATATTTTTACGTTTATGTTTTAATTCTCCTGGTGCTGAGAATATTGACGGAAGCGTAAGCTTGTAAGACTGCAGCTATATAAGATAGACCAGACCCGAGGAAGATGAGTTTGTGTAAAGGGTGAGGACAGTAAGAGATAAAACTGTTAGGAAGGTGTAAGCAGGCAAAACCCATGGATTGCAGAAGCTTTTCAAAACTTGTCTGCATACAGATTGCTGCTTCTAGTAATAAATTACCTTCCTGTGCCCATATATATTGTAGGCTACAATCCAGAATGTAACATTGAACGTCCAGCGATAAAGTGTCGATTTATATCATCATATAGCCCTATATATACTTTTACATATCTGTACACATATATGATGTTATTTCATCATATAATTCTACAGTGGTATTCTCTAGTTATATGAACCAATTTCTATCAGCCGAGCTTCCAACTCTCTCTGTTCAGAGACACAGAACAGCAGAAAATACAAAATGAGTTTGAAGGCAGAAAAAGTGGCCCAAAGCTTGCCTTTCCCATAAAACCGTTCAAGTGGTTTATTCAACAGAATTAAATCATCTTTCAAACACAGTGACACAGACCAAAAAAATACCCTGATTACTGTTTTAGTTATGGCTTACATCAATTGATAGGCTTTCTATTACAACCATAATACACCTACAGAAACAATAATCAAAAATTACAGGGTGGAAGGTTGAAAAAAGAAAGGTGAGTCAATGGACACGAGGGATTAACATCAGCATGAAACTACCATGACTCCCCTTGGATTTCTCCGCTCCCTCCATCACCGCCTTACAGAAATAACAAACATGAAACAAGCTTTATTTTTGTAATAGCCCAAGCTCCCCTGGCGTGAAGATGCACAGTTTTGCTCCGGTATTCCCAAACTAAGCATTTGTTTTCCACCAGGTGAAAACAGGGGACATATTCAACACGCAGCAGCTGTTCAATACAATTTACACGGGCTGAACGCAGAGGTTTGATCAGGGACTTCATGGCTGATGATAAGGAGGACCCAGAAATGAAGCAAAATTCACCATGTCCTGTCCCAGACGGAGCAGGTACAGGCAGTTTTCCTTGTCTCTAAGGGCACAGGCTCTAGTGTCACACGTAAGCGTGTACCACTTGGCCAACACAAGGTTAACAAACAGGGATTAATTCAATTCTGCTTGCTCCCCACTGCTAAAACGGGTTAATAACCAGAGTCTTCATAAGCCCTATGGAGCATTGGAGATACTTCAGTGTCTTGGTCCATCAGACAATGTCAGGTAGAACAGAAATTTCAAGAACTAACCAACACAGTATCTGACTTTGCTGGCTTAATTTGTCACCATTTTACATGCTAACACATTTTACAGTGATTAGTACAGTTAAAAAACGCACATCAACTTACCCAAAGATCAAACACCGAGAATATTTATGGCTTCTAAAGGGAAAGTCAGACATATCGGTAACGTAGTTACAGCTTTCAATCCTTGAAGCGCTGAGGCAGATTTGCCTTTCTTTAAGTTTCCCACTATGGCCCAGTCCCAGAGTTCTGATGTTTCTCAGATGCTCAGGGCTTCAGGGAGCGTTGGAGGTGCCGACGGCCTGGGACTCAAGCTCTCTCACTCTAACGCCTAGCGTACATTTGGATTTCCCTTAAGTTTATTTAAAAAAGCACTTAAGTACAATTGCTTGTTGATTTTGAATACCATGCAGACCACACAGGGATGCCCAGCAGCCTCGCCCACATTAGACAGGATGATAATAAGACATAAAATGATAATAGCCTGGGAGGGGTTTTGGGGAGATGCAGGTTATTGGCTTGACTTACAAGCATCGGACCCGATGGTTTTTTCTATTGAAGCCAAATGCGAACGTTGTGCTGGCTTCAAAGGGAACGGGCTGAATCCTGCCTTGAACACATTCGTATCACTGATGAATTCCACGCTGGTATTTTAAAGCAAGCAGAAAAACACCTCTTTTCTCGAGGCATGCGATTCGCATACATACAGTTAGGTACAGAGGGTTCATTTGTGATTTGATATGGCGATTTACACTACCACGATGAAATGCTTTGCATAGATGAGTTCGAAAAGATGAAAAGTGCCAAAATCTGGAAGGGAAAGCAACCATCACAACACTTCTGCTTCCAGATAAGCTTATTCTTTATGCACACCATTAAAAACACAGTATTGCTACTGCACCGTATCTACAATATTTAAAAAAATGTATCTGAAATCAAGTGAGTAAGAAAGAAGAGGCTGCTCTTCCTGCCCATGATCGGGGCCCGTTTCTGGAGGCTTGCTCTGAAGTACACCGAACTTCCCCCAGACTTCACTAGAGTTTGGAAAAGGCCCTAAGCATAAATACTGACTCCTTTATTCCTAAACCCTCAGCTCACTCCAGAATTTCCCAGGGAATTTGGCCCTTAGGGATTGCCGAATTTTGCTATGTTTCCTTCTTCATATACGTGTGAAAGCTCCAAAGTTCTCTGCACGCTTGGACGCAAGCAAGATGGGGGAAAGGACCATTTCAGAGCCCTCCGTTTTCACTACCCAAGCTCATGCTCTCTACAATCAACAATCAGAGCTTTGCTTAACAAGCCACCAGGCCTCAGAAGCTTAAAAAGGACAGATTCCCTCCTGCTCCACGTCTCAGTGTTTTATCCACCCCGGTTTCCCTCACAGGCAAACCAGAGATTGCTCCTTCCTGCCATGTAAAGCTGAGCACGGGCAGTCCGCCCATGTAGCTGCAGCACCACCACCACTGTTTTTGCCTTCAAGGTCTGAGCAACATTTCTACCGATTCACCGACACCCCCCCAGAGTGGACTGTTCTTAGAGTTGATTTCCTTCTGTCTACTACATCTAACCATCCCGAGTGAACATCACCTTTCATTTATCATCAGTCGAGCCTGCATGGGGGCAGCTTTTGTCAGGGACTAGGGGAGCTACTCCTGGCCATTGCAAGCTGTGAAGCTTCATTTATCATCACTATCATGTTACTCCACAGTGGTAAAGGCTCTGGACCAGAGTGGTGGTTGCAATCATCTCCCATATTCCCTTTACATCACTTTTCCAGGCGATCACGGACCTACTCGCCATGGTGCCTCTCCTCCCGGAGATCGCAGCAGGAGGAGCTGCCACAGCATGGCTCTCCCTTTGCAATTCATGAGCTGGCTTTGACAACTCCGTTGCAATCACAGAAAATATGCTAAAATATTATAATGGCCCTATCACCATTTAATCCATTCTGTCCAACAGCAAAGTTGGATTTCATAAATCAAAAGCAAGCGGCTAAACTATTTTGACTAAATACTTCCTTCCCTTTGATGAAAGCACTGGCAGATTCTTAAGCCTCCTCTGTTGACCTGACAATAAAGGAGAAGCAGTCCTAGTTATGTTTTTCCAACTGAATTTGCATTGCCAGTGTATGCAGATCTCAGGAACTTCTTAAGCGATTCTCCTAAATAATATGAGTTGGTGATTAAACCATAATATTATAATTTTCTCTCTCCCTGTCTCAGATTTCATATCCTCAGCAACAGAGCTGGGATTAAAGCCGGAGCTCAGGATGTGGTACCAGACAGCTGACAGCGTTTCTTCTTGGACAGATCAGATTTTTGTATCAAGGGATTTCTCTGGGGCCTGCAGCCTTTTCTGTGGGGAAGCACGACATGCTGTGCACGCCCTTTACTTGCCACAACAGTGTGCAGCAAACACATCCGGCTTCCTGACAGTCACTTCTTATCACTCAGGTATCCCACTGTTCAAAGAAGGTTAAGAGTGGACATTTGCAGCTTTGACCACGTGGGAGAAGGGAAAACAAAATAGCCTCAAACTCAGACAAATTCTTGATGTCAAAAGAGTTATTTTCTTACGCACTATACACAAAAGAATGATGGCAGAAAACAAGGAGGGTCCTTCTTTCTGCAGCAGCCCTTCTTTTCGTCCGTTTAAGCAGGACGGGCAGAAGCTCAGGTTGGGCAATGCTGGCTCACCACAGTGACATTGCACAGGTAGTGACCTCCGCGTAGCTAAAATCTCCCGGGCAGTATTTATTTGCTATCCATGGAGAACAGATCAGCAGGTAGGGTCCATCCTCAGACCCTGCTCCTGCAAGCTGCCACCACGCCATTTCCACTCAGCGCCACAGATGCTGCGGTAC
>NW_008824669.1:982399-984117 GCF_000699105.1 Pygoscelis adeliae | reverse complement strand
CCAGTGTGCAGTGCAAGGCAAGGAAGCCAAAAAATATCTGAAAGCTTCTGCATACGGCATTTCTGACAAATGCCATAGTTTTTCAATCATTTTTTTGAGCCACACCTGAAAAATTAATCAGAAAGTAAACACGTTGCAACATGCATTTCATCTCAAGGATTATTATATACACATTTCTTTAAGTCTTTCTGGCTTGCAAATCACTCCTTATATCTAACTATACACCTATGTACACCTTCGCAGACTTGTCTGGGCCTGTTTCTGCAGTCCCTACACAAATAAAATACCCATCCACTTGAATGGGAGCTCTTTTCAGATAAATGTGGCAAGACTGGGCCTTTGGTGCATACGTGCGAGTATCCTGCACACACATTTTAAAATCATTAAAAAAATATAGTAGCTATAGATTTATAACCGATCAAAATCTAAACACAGTAAAACTGCACTTATTACAGTATAGCCTAGGTGAATTTACATCACTCATTTACATGAAGCAAACAAAGGAAAGGAAATGTCTATGACCCTGTAATTACAGGTTAACTGTAATTACAGTTTTGCTTATCCTTTTGTCTGTCCAAAAAGTCCAAAAGGATTTTTGCAACTAAAAAGAGGGATTTGCACCATTTCTTTCCAACATATGGATGCTTCTCAAGTGCTTTCCCATCTTTTTTGAAGTATCTCTCGCAACATATCAGACTCCTTTCGGTTGCTTTTGTTCACTTCAATCACCATAGTAAAGAAAAATGCCTTACTAAAGAAGGTAACCTTAGCAAAGTAGCAGCAGCAAAGCAATACTGAAGTCACTACTAGTCCCATACTCAGGCAGAATAAGGAGTAAGGGCTCTAGGTACCAGCTTCAGCGTCATTACTGTTATCATAAAGCTTAATGCACAGCAAGATGGCCAACCCACAGGGTCACATTGCTCTCTAAATAGCACTTTCATTACAGCACTTCATTATCAAAGCCCTTTGCACATAAATTTACAAAACACAGCAAAGACAAAGATCTCTTTTGCATATTAAATCAAGGAAACCATTTCATCTACAAGTTCATTCTTTGTGTGCTGCGTATTTCACAGCTAGCCGATACGAGGTGGTGCTCACTAACACACGGTATAACTCTAAGAACAAAAGCACAACACCACAAATATATAAAGCTTAAGCACAGGTCCTTCACCTACCCCTGGCTGGTATTTCCCAAGTGAGCTCTGACACCTTCATCAAGGATATGGCTTGCTTTTAAGGTAATCAGACCTCTGGAGTCTAGTGTAAAGCTAGGGAAATACACTCTCACATACCGTCCAGGTCACTGCTGGTCAGTAAGGACTTCTGAAATGGTGACCATCGTGCTTCACTTTCTTTCTGATCATTTTATCTGTAGCGTGAGCAACTTTCACAGCTCTCAGCACAGCACAGAGGATTTTAAAAGAAGCTTTGTGCACTCATGCATTACAAAATCATAGTCCCAGTCCAGATATGGATTGAAACCCTCTCCCCCAAGAAAATAAAGTATCCCTCATATAGAACTAGCACTTTAAACTCCAAATCCTTGATCAAAGATCTTGTAATCTAATTAAGACAAGACAAGGCACTGGACAACAGCCCAAGTGCTTCAGACTAAGAACTTACACGAGGAAACTCTGTTCATTTAACTATGCCAGCACAGCTGAAACAGCAAACCTCACCCTCCTGTGCACGCAGTTATACCAGTATGAAAG
>NW_008824669.1:981030-982341 GCF_000699105.1 Pygoscelis adeliae | reverse complement strand
TCAGCAGCCAAAATAAACTCCAGCAATATGTGGCATCTTTTCTGCATCAGGATTTTGCCAATCTAACTGCATCAGGTGAAAAATTAAGCTTGGCACAACTGACAGAGTTACGTTGGTAACTTTTTAAAGAATACACCAGCCCTTTTACTATCCTAATAACATTCTCAACATACAAAAATGCCACGTTAAGACATCTGACATCTTGAGATGCATAATTTTAAAATAAGTATCATAATCCGAGCCACAAAGTATCTTCACTGTATTTTAACTTCATTTCCTGCCAGTACTTATCACAGATACCTGACAGTATTTAACTCGACCTGCACAACAGTGAATCAACATTCAGATACTCTTACAAAGTCTTTAATAAAAATCAAAGAGGAAATGCCTTTTTCTATCTTATGCCGCAATATTTGAACCAAAAAATCAACTCAGAAAATATAACTACGTAATCTCCTTGCTATTCAGCCCAAGAAAAGCTTGCAGAAGTGTGAAGGAGCATGTTTCTGCAATAAGGACTCCAATCTGAAGCTGAGATGGTCACTGTAGGAGGAAGTACACACATTGCTCCTGCATTAGCTAGAAGGAAAGCATTACAGACAATGAGAAAGAAAAGATGATCAGCAGAGGAGACCAGAAATATAAGACAGAAGGAAGAAGAAAGAAGCTCTAAAACAATTGCACACGATGATCAACACAGTTACCTGTCGCTGTGAATGGGAGTTTAACATTCTCTTCTATCCTGGCTGAAAAATTTCACAAAGTGATCTTGTTTATTCCTATCACATCTATCTGCTATTTTTCACCAATACTTTGTGACATTACAGAACAAAGACCTCAAGTTATATACTTCCCCGTAAAACTATAATGCTAAAGAGTATTTTCAAAAGCCGAAATGCCAGAGAACAGTGCTTTCAATAAAATCTGGCAATGCCCCGAGGTACTCGATTCAGAAACCTATGTAAAGTCATACAGTCTCTGCTAAAATTCTCCACCACTGATTCTCCTCAAAAGTTTGGTGCTTTTCTTCATAGTGAAATGATAACTATATTAATGTGCTCTGTTTATCACTAAATCTATTGGAAATGTGCTTCTTATCTGACTTGCTTTCCAGGGCAGTGCATACCCTGGGACAGAGGAGTTTTGCTTCTCCCACGCTGTTACGGACCCAACTCTGCTAGCAGGAAAGATGCTGGTATCCTAGATCTTATGGGATGCAATACCTTGAGGAAATTTATATCAAACAATTATTGCATAATCTCGGGGTGTAATAAAACCTCCTACACCATACACAGGCATCGAGTTCCTGTT
>NW_008824669.1:975669-981006 GCF_000699105.1 Pygoscelis adeliae | reverse complement strand
CAGCAGCTACAGGTCCCTGTATGAACCCGCAGGATCCCCTTGCTGTGCATGTGGAGGAAGTTGAAGATTTCTGAGGGCATAGCGTGAAAACCAGGGCGAGGTTTCACATTGTCATAGTAGTGGTGAGTTATAAAAATCCCTGAGGGGTTCATGGGGAAGGCCCAAAAGCCAAAAAGGTGGACTTCTTCACAGAGCTCCAGGGCAGCAGTCACCAGGATCAGTCCAGTGCTAATCCGCTTGGCCCGCACCCCTTGGCCGAGCCAGTAGCGTGAGACGTTGATGAGATACTGGGGATGAAAATAATAAACAGCTTGCTGAGATTCAAAATCATCCAGGACATATTTGACCCGGATTGAGACGTCCGTGTTGCGAGTGTTGTAGAAAGCTGGCAGCAGCACGGAAGCGTTCTCGTAGACCTGGAGCACGTCGTAGAAGGGTTTCCTCCATTTTTCCAGCTTATGAAATCTAAAGAGAAAAGGATGCGAGTGATGGTCAGACCAGCGCAGACTCAGTCTGGACCCAGCAGACAAGACACCTCCAATGGGCTTTTAATGAAACATTTCTGACACAGAGATAATTGAAATGATGTTTCAGTTAACAAGGGGAATATATTTAGATTTGTAGGTAAAGCATCAGTATGAAATGTAGGGCAAAAATGCAGGGTATAAAAAAAAAACATAGTCTCCTCTCTTTTGGCAATACATTCATCAAACACTGGAAAAACTTTGTAGACATTTCTGATCATGTCTCACTTCTCATTTTATTATGAGAAGTATGTCATTTTTCCAAGGTGTGGACAGCTGCATAGTGCACTATGCAGTGCAGAACTGTATAAAAAATTGGCAAATACCAAAGCAGAGCAAATGTCTAAGATGTCTAAAGGAAAGCAGTCATTAGCCCCATGGTCCCAAACCTCTCAGTAAGGTGGCATTAAGGTATTAACAAATTTAAAATTAAAATCATCCAGTCAATCCTGGCTACAAAGTTTAACTGACATTTTTTAAAAACATATGAGAATATGTGCTACTTTATTTAAGCATTTAGGGTGGGATCCAGTTGCTTCCACCCTGAATGTTTCTGAGACATTTGCCTGGGGCTTGCAAGCACAGCACAAGACTTCCAGGGGAAAGATGGCTCTGCTGGTATTTTAGCTCATCAGCTTCCCACTTTCTATCACCAACGTGCAGGTCTAAGTGTTTTACACATCTCTGTAAGTTGTTACTGCTTCCATATACTGAATAACTTCAATTCAGAATGAAATATATAATTCACAGTGTCAGTTTAAAGTAATATTGGGAAAAAAATTCTCTGTAACAGTTAGAATTAAGTGAAAGGTAGATTTGGAAAAGCAATAGAGATGAAAATACAAAAAAACAGAAATGACCTCTCAGTAATTATACTGGGATTGACAGTCACGACATCCGTCTTTACCCCAACGTCCGTGAAGTATTTCTCAGATATAGGAGGCAAATTGCATCTATAAAGGAAAGAAATTAGTAAGAAAGTTAAAAAATTCCTTGCACCTTTTCAGGACTAGAAAGTAGAATTTATTTAAGCATTTCTTCCAAGCAACAAATCTAGAAACAGATTGAGAATTTAAAATTGTATCAAAACACGGTGATGCCAAAACTGTGCATTAAAGTAAGAAGTTCTTAGGGGCTATATGAAGACCTCTCTTCTTCCCCAAGTCTGTGAGACATGACCCCTTTTTGCAGATGTAGCCAATGCTCGCTCATTTTGCTTCCTTAATAGCAGTTCAACTATTTACTTCGGCAGTTTAGGACAAGAAATGGGATGAAGCCCCAAGGACAATCAGCCTATAAAATCAAAGACTTCGTCAACAGCAGCTGAGCTGTATTCAATGATTAATAGATAAACTATATCTATAACATTGCCTTTAACATGCTGTGTTTTATACCCAAGAGAATTTAGGGGAAATGCTCCACAAGAGACAAATCAGTCCAGTCCTAATTAATCCAAAACTATCTGCTTCCTTTTCTTTTCCCTTTATAAGTATCTCCCAGCGCAGTGTAAGGGCAGCAATTCTGACTCTACAGATTCACCAGAGGATGTCAAAGCTATTAGGAGCAAACTTGTGAAGATTTGCAAACCTTGACTTTGCCCAACCTCCACTCACCTTGGCCTTGACCTAGATTCATCATCGCAAAAAATTTAGAGCATCCCTCAAGAGATGCTGAAGCTACTGAACCACACACACATACACACAAGCTATCACACCAGCTTTGCTTCCATAGGAAACCTAGCTAAAAAAAAGCTTCAGCATGCATTAGCAGAGGCAACGTAAGTGGCCTTGCAACTAGTTTTACACTCAGTTTAAGCTAGCGTTAGATATTTGCTGACATTCTGAAAACTGTTTGAAGCGATCTACAAGCCACAGTAAAAACCTTCACTGTTAAGATCCCCACATCTCAAAAATACTGCTGTGCCTAATTCCCAAATACCTCTGTATTTTTGAAGATCAGGGCTGAATAGGAGAAAACAGTGTAGGTATTTAGGGTAAGCGGTGCTCAGTGTTTTCACAATACTACAGTTCAGCTACCATCATAAATTCTCAGTCACAGGGAGAGGGCAAGTGGGGGAGCAGAGGCACGCACAAAAATCCTTCAAAGTCCTTCTCAGACTCAGGAGGTTCATATGTACCTCCCAGAGAGTCCCTCTTTATCAGGGCAGACAAATTTTTTTAGCCACCTCATCCTTCTCATAGTCAATGTTATTTCCAGCACTTTTCTCTGCTAGGTCACACAACGTCCTTCTGAAGTCCTCTAGCATCCCCAGTTCCACCTAGCACTGGGCACTGTGCTCATTAGGTTATATTTGAAAAAGGTTTTCAAATATTCAGCTTCAATATTTTCAAACAGTAAACTCCCACCAGGATTAAGAAAGAGTGAATTTGTTGAAAGTGGTAATTCCTTACAAAAATGATACAATCTGCATAAACTGTAGTTTTGTCACAGAACTCCAAAAATTCATCCCTGCAGAGAGTAGTCCCATCTATAAATTCACCCAATGTTTCATCACAGATCTCCACTCTGGCCAGTAGATGGAGATAGACAATAACAACTAGTAAATGCAATTCGTGTGTGTGTGTGTATTTTATATAGTGTATTGTAATATAATTAATTGGTATCAGAATTTATTTCATAGAAAAATCTTGGTTGCATCCTGCTGGCCACAAGCTTCCTGACAATAACAGATTTTCCCAGGTGTCCTGAAGGTTTCACTGAATGTTAGCAGTGCTCCACAGGCAGTTCTCAAATTATTTTAAAGAATTGTTTTGTCGGTGACCAAGATGGTGATTCCTGACAGTTTGGTGAACTGGTGTCAGACTGGAAAGTGGATTCGTTCAGACCTGACCTTAAACACAAGCTTTACTTTAAAATTGATGTCAGCAGACCTTAAGCTGTTAAACACTAGCATGTCTTTGTGCATAATGCTGGTCCCACATGTTTTGGAGGTGGTGAGCCAGGGGTTTTTTTTGCACAAGTACTGATGTACTTATTCATAGTTCAGTTCTACTTAAGCCTCTACTTAATTAATTACTGGTACCAAAAGCAATTTCTAAGTTCTGTAGTGATCGGATCTGCTCTTTTTATGCAGTTGTGGTATAGTTCAAGAAAGAGCAACAGTGGTAGAGAGGAACCTCCACTGCAAGTTCTTACACCTAAATGATGACATTTGCTGCCCATATTTCCACTTCCACTCAACAGTCTATCACCTCCATGTGTAACATAGAATCATAGAATCATTAAGGTTGGAAGAGACCTCCAAGATCATCGAGTCCAACCGTCAACCCAACACCACCATGCCCACTAAACCATGTCCCTCAGCGCCGCATCTACCCGTCTTTTAAATACCTCCAGGGATGGTGACTCCACCACTTCCCTGGGCAGCCTCTTCCAATGTTTAACCACTCTTTCAGTGAAGAAATTTTTCCTCACGTCCAATCTAAACCTCCCCTGGCACAACTTGAGGCCATTTCCTCTCGTCCTAACGTGTACCTTTCATTTCAACTATACTGATAGCTGTGATCCAGTACAATAGAAGGGAATCTACAATAACTATTTAATGTATATAGGGTACACTAGGCTTTTAAGAAGCAAATTATGTGAAGCCTGGAGTGTTTCACAGATTAAAATAAGGCAATAGTTTTCTATAAAATGGGCACAAGAGGCAGACACAAGGGGTCTGAAAATAATGAATAGTGAAGGTAGGATCAGTAAAATTTTATTTCTCATTTGATGCCAAATCAAATTAAGAATGCAATGAGCCAAAATCTGACCTAATTTTTGCTGGTATGCAATCAGAGAAATTCATTGATTTATGCACAGTTATTCTAAACCTAAGATCAGAAAATAGGCCAACAGAACTAAAAAGATTTTTCTTTTCTACAGAACAGGTCATGAATCTCTGAGCTAGCTGTCATATGCCATAACCTGGGAAAAGAGCTTAACAGGGTTTAGAGAGGGATTAGTCATGCATATGAATAATTGTGGTGGCTTGACCCTGGCTGGATGCCAGGTGCCCACCAAAGCCACTCTATCACTCCTCTCCTCAGCTGGACAGGGGAGGGAAAATATAACGAAAGGCTCGTGGGTCGAGCTAAGGACAGGGAAAGATCATTCACCAATTACCATCACGGGCAAAACAGACTTGACTTGGGGAAAATTAATCTAATTTATTACCAATCAAATCAGAGTAGGGTAATGAGAAATAAAAACTAAATCTTAAAACACCTTCTCCCCACCCCTCCCTTCTTCCTGGGCTCAACTTCACTCCCGATTTCTCTACCTCCTCCCCCCAAGCAGCGCAGGGGGATGGGGAACGGGGGTTGCAGTCTGTCCATCACATGTTGTCTCCGCCGCTCCTTCCTCCTCAGGGGGAGGACTCCTCACACTCTTCCCCTGCTCCAGCGTGGGGTCCCTCCCACGGGAGACAGTCCTCCATGAACTTCTCCAACGTGGGTCCCTCCCACGGGCTGCAGTTCTTCACGAACTGCTCCAGCGTGGGTCCCTTCCACGGGGTGCAGTCCTTCAGGAACAGACTGCTCCAGCATCGGTCCCCCACGGGGTCACAAGTCCTGCCAGCAAACCTGCTCCAGCATGGGCTCCTCTCTCCACGAGTCCACAGGTCTGGCCAGGACCCTGCTCCAGTGCAGGCTTCCCATGGGGTCACAGCCTCCTTCAGGCATCCACCTACTCTGGCGTGGGGTCCTCCATGGGCTGCAGGTGGATATCTGCTCCACTGTGGACCTCCATGGGCTGCAGGGGGACAGCCTGCCTCACCATGGTCTTCACCACGGGCTGCAGGGGAATCTCT
>NW_008824669.1:947946-975534 GCF_000699105.1 Pygoscelis adeliae | reverse complement strand
CCGCGGCGCACTGTTGCCCCCCCCCCCCCTTCTTAAATAAGTTATCCTAGAGGCGCTACCACCGTCGCTGATGGGCTCGGCCTTGGAGCCAGCTGGCATTGGCTCTGTCGGACATAGGGGAAGCTTCTAGCACCTTCTCACAGAAGCCTGTAGCCTTCTCGCTACCAAAACCTTGCCACGCAAACCCAATACAATGATAAAGAAGTCTTTCCCTTATATATTAAGATGATAAAAGTGCTGCTGAATTCCATTACCCAGGGACAAAAGTCGTGGGACATCCCAGTCTGTGCAAAACCTGGATAACTCCACATATGGTGGGGAGCACAATATGAAGAGACTCAACCTTCAACGTTACTCAGGCATCTCTGCACACCCTGGAGTCTACAGTACTGATTATTGTGACACGTATTATCCAGCACTTGAGCTCTGCACTACTTCAGAAACACACCTCCGAGGCACGTGAGCTGCACAGCGTGGAGCTATTAAAATCTGGCCAAGCCGCCTGTCACACAATAGAGGTTGTACCTCTGGTTCAGAACTGCCCCAGAAAATTTCAGCCACATTCACAGGACACTGCTCCTGGACTAATGTCCACGGAAGGATAAATCCACAACCTGAGGAACAGGGGACATCCTGAATGAGGACATCAAACTTTGTCAGTGAGTCAATGATTAACCACATGGAGTTAGGGAGAAATAATTCCTCAAAGCATAATTTTTAAATAAATATTATACAGTGAGGTGTTTTTTTCGAAACGTCACTTTTTGTGCAAGAAGCAGGCTTGATACGGCCAGGTTGGCAAATCCCGTGTTTCCATGTGAGAGAGAATAGCTTTGCAATCCTTATTTGTCATTAAAACAGGCAAAAAGAAAAATGGTGCTGTGGTGATTACCGAAACACGAAGTCTGCACTGTCAATCTCCCGGCCACATCTGCTGTTCTTCAGAATTCCTCCGTTCCCAACCACTGCACATTTCTTAAACTGGGAGCGGTGGTACGGCATATCCTGCAACATCACAGGAAGGAAACAGTTAAATATCCCGAAACGTGGCCGCAACAAGTCCCTTTTTTACTTTTTCCTTTTTTTGGTGCAGCTGCATCTTGGAAGTTGACACTGGTTCTGGCCCGCAATATTCCCATGGTGTACCTAAATGGATGGGATTGTTTTCTGTGCAATTAGAGATAGTATGGGCAACTAACTCAGAGGGAAAAAAAGCAGTAACCCGGTTTTGTCCAGACTTAATAATGGAAGAAGTCATTTTAGAAACTTGCTTTCCCTTCTGATTTCCACATGAGGGCATGAACCATAAAATTAGCGCTCCCCAGGCATTGCCTCCTGAGCTGCCTGCAAACTGCTTGCTCCTCAGGCTCCGATGTCCTGCTTTTGAGAAGTCTGCACACATAGTTCCAGAGCAGCTAGTAAAGCCCAAGAAGTCTCTTGAAGTCAGACAGCACATTACAGCTATTTATCAGAACCTAGCCCAAATTTTAGCGCTTGCTACCACTAATTGTACTAATAGCGTTAATGATCATTAATTAGCTCTTGTACTACCAGGAGTGCCTAGAGCCTTTGGTCAGGCACATTTCTGGACTCGTGTAGGATGCACCTTTCTGCAATCTTTGGGCAAAATTCTGTCTTCATATGCAGACACGCAGCTGCTGCCGAAGCAGGAGAGGGTAAAAATCACATCTCCCAGAACAGAACTGGGCCGTTAGGGTGAGAGGGCTGCGACGCAGAACTGAGCGGTGCTACACCTTATGAATATGTAGACATGTGCTTATATAAGCATGAGAGTGCTCGTTTTGGTACATCCATATTTTATCAATAATTTCATACCGCGAACTAGAGAGGGATGAGATAGTGACATGACGTTTCTAGGTGATTATTCCCAGGATCTTTCCATAGCATTCATAAGCCATGAGGCAAAAGGGCATGCAATTACACCTGTCTGAGAAAAGCAGCAGCTGTCTAACAGAGTGGCAATGTAGACTTGTCTGTGCTTTATCCAGAGATTTCTTAACACAACATGCCTCGGCAGTCCTGAAAGGGAGATCAGAAGCCAGGTGTCCGCGCTCAGCACAAGGCTCTTGCCCTTCCAGTTGTGTTCCCGTGCTTTCAGCCCTTTATCTCCTACGCTTGCCATGCTGCAGCCCTGCTCCTAGGCAGAGGGTGGCTTTGGCCACATAGGTGCTGCCCAGTGAATCCCAAAGGCACTTTGGCATGGGATAGAGCCGGCAAAGCATCCTCAAGGCATACCTGGATAAATACAGCAGCAGCTATAGGACACTCCTAGCAAAAGCGTAGGCATCTAGTCTTTCATCCATTCACCCGCGCAAACAGGCAGGGTTTTGAGGATAATACACCTGGACTTAGGTGTACCCATTTTTCGCAAGTCTCCAGATGCCAAAGTGCTTTCCTGGATCTGAGCCTTTCCCCTGCTCTGCCCCAGTTCCCCATGTGCACATTTAGGTAACAGCACTGCCCTACCTCTTAGTAGTGCTCCGAAAGCAAATGGATTAAAAGTGGCTAGACCCTGAAGGACGACGTTAATGACACAAATCTAAGTACTTAACTTGCATATTTTTCTGACTTTCTGAAAGGGATAAATTTCAGTTATCCCCTCCAAATATGCCATTTTAAATTCATAAGGTGTGCCCCATGATAAATCAGTAGCCACATAAGCCCATTTCTGCACATCAGTCACTATGTGCAATGGGAATTGCCCACTGGTTATAACTTTGAATGACCCTCAGGTCAAGGATTATTTGCTGAAAAGGTTTTGAATAATCATTATGATGAACACATTTTAAAATTGTGCAGCCTGTTCACAGATAAGCTGCAAACAGAAATAAGTATAAAAATAGTTAGTCACTGTGAATATGAATTATAAAATAATCATGCCCCTAAATAAGCAGACCCACCCAAAATGTTGGATTTATCGTATAGGAATATTGTACTTTCAAAAAGTTCTGATCAGTAAGTGCCTCTTTTACTCAGCTTTCTTAAGCTATTTCATTAGCCACTTTGCTGCTAGGTCAGTAATATTCTGCAGGAAAATATATATATATATTGCATACTAGAGCAGATGACGACTAGAACATAGGATAATCAGCTAAAATATCATAACAAAAATAAACATTTTCAAAGTGTACGCAATGAAGTTTGTAGAAATGTCAAACAGCCAACTGCTAAATGCTTAGCTATAGGATAGCATCTAATGCAGCAAGTAGGGTGAAGTTGATTCTGCAAACGGACAGAGGCATGAGGCACCTTTGGAAACATTTTGAAGATTTCTTGGTTGATATGGAAGATTCCACTAGTATCCACTTCGTATTTCAGTTTAGTTCCCAAGGGAGTATTTTTCTGGGTGGTGAACAGAAAGGCAGGGGCATTGCAACACCTCGACAAAGTAGACCTGTAAAATGAAAAAGAGAGAAATAAGATCAAGGAGCTGATAGCAATCTTTAGGATTTGCAATTACTATCACTCCTAACAAGGTATTTTTCAGCAAAAAGAAACTTTTTAGCTCTAGGCGGGGTAAAATGGTGGTTTGCTGGGTTTTCCTTTAGAAAATTTCAGATTCAGTGAAATTTTCCTTGACTGAGGAAATTAGGTAAAAAAACCTAAACAAAACCCAGAAGAAATGAGATCCCTGCACCTGTCTCTTCTGGGCTGCAGGAAATACATGTGCAGATTCTGCCCTGCTCCAGACCCCAAAGCTGAGCTTCTGCCCCCAATATCCTGGGGAAACCATTCTGATGAATTAGTCCCTCCCTGCTTTAGAGGTCTTCCACTTTTTGTAAATTACTTATTCATCACTGGGCAGGAAACGCAAGGGTTAAAGTATTCATCTGGAGATGAGGAAGCTGGGCAGGGCAGGGACTTAAACACAGCAATACCTAAAGACACTACCCCACTTACCAGACTACTGTGGACCACGGCAGACTTTGATTACAAAAAAACTTTTAAAGGTCTTAGTTTTGCCTTTGACCTTGCATATGTGCATCAGGAAGATGATGTGGCCCTGACGGATGGGTGCCAGGCATACTGGTCATGGCTACAACTCCAAAATCTCAGACAAATGGCCAAAATTTTCTTGGTCGCTGGGACAAAATGGCAGGTATTCCAATGCAAACAAGAATAGTTTTGAAATCTCAGGAATGGGATTCACGGCATGAGAGAAATAACATTCAGCTCTGATCCCCTTACCATAAGTTTCATATGACATTTAAATAGGAAAAGCAGCTTTCCAAATAGGGGTCCATTTCTTAGCTCCCATCTTTCCCTGAATGCTTTTCTCCTTTTACTGGTGGAACTGAAAGCCCTGACTTCAGCTTACTCTTACTCCAGAGCTGGTTCGTTTCTCAGTCAATGCATCTTACACTTTAATGAAAAATACATGTCATGGCAAATGCACAAACATGAAGACAAAGCCAAATGGCTCTCAAATAACCTAGATTAAATACCTTGCCTCTCGGGTATGTGGCCTCATTATGAGCTGGAAGAATAAGCCAGTCTTCTTTATGGGCTTTATTACAAGCACCAGAAAGCAAATACAGAATTATGCAAACATTTCAGTGATGTCCAATTACTGTTATAGACTTGACTCATGCAGAATGACACAATATGGTGATCAGATCAAGGTACCAATTGAGACTGAATAAGTCAATGAATAATTTCTAATAACAAAATCATTAAATAATTACAAGCAGGTAGTGGGATTGAATTATGATATTTGAGATATGAAAAAACTCTTCATTAGTTCTGGATTAAGGAATTGAAAGAGATGTTGTTCTTTAATCTAATGTCCAATTGGTTTTCCAGAGGCATGTTCCTTAGTGTAAATGTTTCGCATCTGATGGAGGAAGACTGTCAAGGAAATTGTTTTCCTTAGTCTCCAGATACAAAAGCTAGTGTGATTTTTGTGCTCCCTCCCTCCCTGCTGCTATTTAACTTTTGCTGGATTCTCCCCATCTCGCTTGATGGTCCAGAACTGGCAAAGTTTGAAATCCCACAACTCAGTGTTGTTAGACCACCACCTTTTAGCCTCCTACTAGCCTACCCTCCAACCTCAGAGACTTTGGTCTGCTTTTAAGGGACTATAGTTTCCCCACACATTCACACACTGAAGTCTCTGTCCCATAAGACAAAAATGAGACAGACTTTGAACTTTTTTTTTTTTTGTAACTAGCATGATTATTGTTCCTGGAACCAGCTAACAAAGGTTAGGTTACATCTAGGTACCAGTGGGAGTTTCTTAAGCAGTGATATATCAGTCAGGCAGGTATAGCGAGCGGCAGGACTCTTTCATCTCTTCTTTCTCTCAAGGCACTCTCTAGGATGGAGAGGGGTTCTTTGCTTAATATGCTGGTGTTGGTGGCCTGAGAGAGAGTGATGGTCCTCCTGATGGTCTTTAGATATTCCTTTCTTATTGCTCCCACCTCTGGGCTGGCCTCCATACTGCAATGTGCTCCTTGCACTTTGGGCACAATCATTAGTTCTCTTACTCCCAGCAGTCTTTAAGGTAGTAGGCTCTCATCCTGAATGGATCTTGTCTTCAAAATGGGCTCTGATAATTGCCCATCAAGTAATTTCCAGAAAAAAATATACTAAAAAAACCCTAAAAAAACTTATGTATGTGTGGAGCTCGTGCTGGAAAAACTGCTATGAGCCCAGGACTAACCATTAGTTATTTTTAAAGACGTTAATGACTAACTCAGCACATGCATTCTCACATTGTCTCATTAACTTGTGACAGCTATTTCCTGGAATCATGCAAGCCAATTTGGGAGAAAGTTGTGGGGTCTTATTCTAAGCAACAGCTCTGAATCATGTCAGTGACTTACAGACTTAACCAGCCTATATTCTACTTACTCTGAATTAATGTGGTTTCTCTAGACGTACTCAAATATGGCCCTTGAATATATGAATATTGATGTATATTGATACAACATTAAAATATTGTCTTGGCTTCATTCTACTATTGCCTTCACAAGACCAATTTCAAAAGCTGTATCTTGAAAGGACCATGGATGACCTTCAGCAAAGAGGAAGTCACATGAAGAAAGACCGAGTACTACAGAAACAAACTGCAGAGGTCTCCGAAGACCAGAAAAAATATCTAGACAGTCAGGGAGTAATAGCTGAGAAGCCATTAAAAAAAAGGAAGTGATAAACGAAGTCTGGCAGTACCTAATACACCACAGAAAAAATCCGGTTTGAGTATTTTGTAGGCCAAATTTGCAGTGTCACCAATGATATTACCATTTTACACCACCAGAGAGTTAGGTTGATGTATTGGGTGCAGCCATTAAGTCTTGGCTCCATCCTCACGTCTGCCTGAATCATACCTGGAAAAGTCTTTCCCATACCAAATTCCCTGCCTTTCTTGGGAAGACTGTCCCACGCGCCAGAAGAGCTCTCTTTCACTCTTGCTGTTGACTTTTTTAAAGTAAAAAAAAGTCCATATTTATTCAAAAGGATGGTACTCCAACAGTAACAGTGTTATAATGCTTACTCTTGCTATCCATAGGAAGGTTTGATCTCTTAAACTCAAACTAAAGTAAATCATACTCAGTCTCATTAATGTGGACCATTCTTACTTGAATAAATTAGCTTCTGTGACATTCATCTCCCATTTGCACATCTGTAGGCTCTTCCATCTGTCAAACAATTCCGTTTGTTTCACCCTAAAAGATAAAAAGAAAGAAAATGAAAATTCACTTTATTACAAGGGCTTCATTTCCTAAAACAGCTGCAGCCAGGGTACCATGCAGTAGGCTTTTGATAGGGCAAACCAGCCAGTCTATCCAGTGCAAAATTTATCATTTTTATTTCTTTTTCTGCTCAGACATAGCAACTCTAAGCCATGTATACACAGGTACTGATGGAGCTCTTCAGAAGTTTGGGACTGCTTTCTGTTCCCTGATAGGCATTCTCCATTTCTTCAGGATAAAAAATGCAATATCAAGCAAGAAGCATCTACTGTACCAAAGTCTGTCCGCAGTCTGCTGGGAAGCTAATGAGTGTCTGGCAACTACAGCGGCTTTGGGGGGAAAAGTTGCACCTAGCAGAAGGGCCCAGCAGAGGGGGTACTGGAAAAGAGGATACTTCAGATAATTTGGCCAACAGCCATTACATTTGGGTGAGGTTATCTTAATACGTAAGGATCTCTCCCTCCCCCTCTGTTAATAAATATAGTTTTAGTTATATCAAAAAATGACATCCCTACTTCCACTAGACTGATACAGGATGACACATTTTTGGTGATATCATTCCAACCACTTGTACCTTAGAGTTCATACATATTCTTCTGTATTTGGACAACAGAGATAACGAAGGCCTTGCAAATACCTAGAGCTAGGGAGCAATGTCATAATCTGGCTGGGAAATTTTGAAGTCTGAGATTTCTTCAAGACTGATAGGTCTTAATGAGTTTTCTTCAGGCTTGAGGGCTTTGAATGTTTGAATAAAGCAAAGACTTTTAAGATAATTATATATTTAAAGTGAGTAGAACTTAGGATTTCCCAGGCTGCGGAAGTTACAGGAAGGAATTAGGTCATATTGTACTTTCTGTAGCCCACCAGAGCACATTAACTTGGAAATCTTCCATTACAGTAAGGGCTGACTTAGGAAATGTAGCACGTTAGAAGCAAGCACATCAGAAGAACCCAGCATAGTAAAAGAACTTAATGACAAATGGCATCTATCGTAAAAGTAAGGCTAACTCTATCCAGCTGAGCAGGAGTCCACTACCTTCTATGTGCCATTGGATAAGATGAAGAGAAACAAGTCATTCTCTGTACCATCTGATAAGTATGCAGAAAAGCAATTCAAAACTCCCTGTCTTCAGCAGAACATTGGCAGAAGTGTCACATTCTCACCCCTTCTTTTTATTTTTAAGCACTGCAAGTCAGCAAGCAGTGCAAAGTTGTTACTTGTGTATCCTTCATCCAGTACCAAATACAGAAGAGAAGGACATAACCTACATTTTTCCATGCACAAAGTCAGCGAGGGAGACATGCTCAAAAGTCATGCTGACCTGGAGCAACAAATTGTATTTGCTGTAGCCTTGATTGCTTAATGCTATGAGCTTGTATAGCTGCACTTTCAATTGAGATTCTCAGTGCGCTTTACAGACCTTAATAAGCCTTGTGGATTGTTGGTAAGATTACTAAACCACTGGGTTTAGATATGGTAAGGGATTAGGCATAATCTAAGCAGCTAAATTCAGTGCAATGCTGAAAATGCCAAAGGGCGACACAAAAATACCCTGCTTTGCTCTGTCCAGTGAGCTCCACTGGCAACCTCACTTTTTTGCCTGATTCCACCCCTATGGCTTCATGGATACATCTCATTCAACTCATTAGTTTTCTGATGTACATATAGGACCACAAAAGACAAAATATAGATATTTTATTATTTCTCAGAATCACATTTTCCTACTTCTTAGTGAGTGTTATTAACTTACGAAACTCACTGCTGCAGGAACCTGTGGAGGTCAAAAGTACAAATGGGCTCAGAAAAGATCTAAACAAATTAACAGAAAGGTCTATTGTCCACTCTGACTAGTCTAGTCACCACCTACCACTCAGCAAGTCCTCATCCCAGTCATTATTTGTTATCAGGAAGGGCTCACCTTTTTCCTTCATTTCTTAGCCTTCACTGCTGGCCAGGGTCAATGACAGAGCCTTAGGCTAGATAGACACTTGCTATGAGTCCGTCTGGCTATTCTTACTCTTCAGTTACCCTCAGTAGAGGGCCTGGAATATAACATTACAAATAATATTACACTGTATTTCATTCTAACCAATGATACTGGGCCTGACCAAAATGCCTCAATGTACGTGAAATGCCTCCGGTTTTTTCAAACGGACCTCAGATCAAATTCACATGTGACTATTTGCACATATAAGAGAACCTCAGGAATCCCTGATGAGATCCCTGTTGATGGGATCTCTTAAGTCTTGCATCTTTGACAATCTTATTGTAAGTTATCATTTTCATCCTGCCTGAGAAGTTACCTTTTAGCAAACATTCATTCATACTTACATAGACAAAACCTTCACCTCAATGATGTCCTGCCGTAATTCCAGGCATTTGGTAGAGTTGTACTCCAAAGGCCCTTCATAAAACTCAAAATACCTGAAGAAGGACAAGAAAAAAGATTATAAATAAGCCTTAGACTGGAATACTTGTCTTACACATCAACAGAAATCTGCTTAAAGTTGTCATTTATGATTTCTGCCTGACTTGAGACTACCCTGTCTGGCCCATAGGCAGGTTATTACTTCACAGGAAAACACAGATGTCACTGCTGATTGTAGAACAGCCACCCATGTCCACTTTGTCCATCTCTACAAGCGTTCATCTGTCTTGTAGGCACCAACAAGGACCAGCTACCTTTTCCAGCAGTCAGCACATGGCAGCTGCCACTGAAGGTCAGGGGAAAAGCACTGATCACTTAAGGGACGTTGTTCCCATCCTTTGGGTGTCTGAATGTGCTGAGAGTTTAAAAATCAGTTCCTTAAATTTTGCTCTTAGGCAGAAAGCAAAGTGCTGGAGGTTGCATCTTGTCTGTGGAGACTGTTGCATACCTCTATGCAATTGAGCTTTTCGTTGGGATTTACTCTTTTGGTATATTCAGACGGGAAGGGAAGCTGGGATTTTCTTCTCAAAACATTTGAGATGGTTTTGAGAACAAAAGGATTTGAATGCTCAGACACAGCACAAATGACAGTGCTATTCTTAATTAAAATATAGACACAAATATTTACTTTTTTGGTTAAATTCCTCTACCTTAGCCATCAGACTGGAGTGAAGGGAAAACAAAACACAATGGTAGCTACTCATGTTTAGGGGCCAGAGAAAGCCCAGGCTGTCCAGTGAATTCAGTGAGACTGTATTGAAATGACAGAAAAGATTTAGGATTTAAACCAAGCTCTGTATCAGTTTCGCCACTTATCATTAGAAGTCTGTATTAAAATCTAATACCTAAGAACTGCGCATACCCATACAGCAGTTACGAGCGTAATGAAGAAATACAAGGAGACAACCTGGAAGGAATAGGTATTATGACCAAGGCTAGAGCAAGTTATTTTGATGGATCCTTTAAAACCTCAGAACTCATGAGGCTGTAACTCCAAACTATCTTTTGAATTTTCAATATGAAAGAAAAATACAAGATTCCTGGAAGAGCTCTATTTAAACCATCGTTGGAAATGTAATATTTTGGTTTTGTGTCATTTTAAAATAACATCAAAATTCATGTTTGACCTGAATGTCTGTTCAGGTCTGAATATATAATACTTAAGAAGGAAAGCCTCGTTAGTTTCCTTAGTAGTTCATGTTTATAGTTAATATAAAAATTTTGGGGGATCCAAAACTGATCTGTTCTGGAGAAGTGCTAAGTGTTCACACCTCCCAGGAGAACTGTAGGAAGGAAGAGTGTCTGGAAAACAACATCTCCAGGTATCTCCAACAGGGCCTCCAAAGGCCAGAAGCAACTAAAAACAGCTTCTGAATTTTGCCTTTTAAGTACATCCAGAAATCAATCTGATAATGCGGGGAAGAGAGAAACCTACAGAAGGGAGAAAGGGACTATAGTATGCGACTGGAAAAAGCCCAAGAGTTTCCCAAAGCAATCTGCTACCAACTGGGAATGTTTCTATCCTGTCAAATGTTGCTTTAGGATGTGTCTCCTTCACCCCTCCCTGAGGTTTTCACCGCCTCAGCTTTGCCAAATGCCAAACCAATCATTTCTGTGATCCAGTGAGAGACACAAAGCTGGAGACTTGAAGGAAGAAGGCCATGCCTAGAAGGTGGCAGGACAACATGATAAATTCCTAATAAAGAAGTAAACTGATTACTGTCAGAAACAAACAATAGCTCAGCAATCTTTAAAAAATGTGACTTTGGAAATGTGTTTGCATAGTCTTCAAGGCAACAAATATATTTTTATGAATTTTGTAGAGGAAATTATGTATTTAAAGCACTCCACAACGAGTGACAAATCTGGGAAAAGACTTTCTCAGCCTCCAGAAGGGAGACGAAGTTCATGCAACATGAACCTTCATCTGGTCTCTCACCAAAAGGCTTGAGCTCTCCTTCCAACTCAGTCGTTCACCTGGACATTCAGCCTTTACTAAGGAGTAGCTGAAATCCATTGCACTGGCACACCTCCTGCATGCTTGCCTTGTTGAGCTGGAGCTGAGCAACTTGTGTATTTTGAAAGCTGCTCCAACTGAAACTGGATAAAGAGCTCACCTGGTTGCACCAGGCCAAAGCCCTGTGTGGATGTACTCCAGGTAAGTTTCCAAAACTAAACTGAAATTTCTCTCTGTGGAGCCAACACCATAGGACTTCTTGCTGGCCACAGAATTTTATAGGGGTGAAGGAGTCCCCTCTGGCTACCAGTCCAGACAACTTTTTCATCCTCCTGCAATACTAACTTTTCTTACTGTATTTTGCGGTATCCATTCTTTACTTTTTGGTTCTTTGAGTCGGACAAGGCTGGGACCCTGAGTGTGCATGTTCTACACAACAGCTAGAGGCAGGGGTGCAACCCCACGCAACGCTCAGCACGTTACACACCAGTCCTACCTCTTTGGGCGTAAGGGGGATAGCAATGGCTATCAGCCTCATCCTCGCCTTTCATCTAACACTGGATTTCAGTACCTTGTATGTGCCTCAGGACAGATATGAATGGCAAAAATCTAGATTAACATGTATTTTTATCTTTCCTGTGCACTTCTGGCTCTGCTGCTAAGTTAGAGAACTGCAGCTTGGAAGTCAAACAGCACATGCTATCACGTGGGAATGCCGCAGCGGGGGAAAGCTGGCTTCAGCCCACGGCATTGGAGACAAAGATGTCATTTTATGTAACAGAGGTGAAATTTCCTGAGTCCCAGAGATTCCCTTTGATCATTGCCTGTTTACCCAAATCCACAAACAAAAAACAGAAATGAAAAAGGATGTGTTACCAAAGAGGCAGAAGGGTAAGGAGGGAAGGATTAAGTAAAAAATAAACCACTTCTGGATCTGAAAGGAAATCCATGAGGCAGCATTGCATTTGCAGGAGAGTTATTCCATTAGCTTACAGCTTCGACAAGCACAGGGCTGTCCTGCAAGTCTCTAACTCTCACAATAGCTCCAGCTTTTCCAGCAGAGTCACTGGGAGTGTCGAATTCACCATTTGGCACCTCGTGGAAGTGCAGAGGGAGGCCCCGTGAAACAGGCTGGATGGCACACTGCCAATGGGACACGTGCCTCCTGCAGCAAAGGCAGGTGACACCGACGGCGGTGTCACTTCTGCACCAAGTGGGGAGAAGATGCTACTGGCCACGGGGTGAGCTCGATTGAAATTATCTCAGTATGCCTGAGCCACTGAATAATCATCATCTGGGCTGTCATTCATAAGCCCTGAACCACATCTGAAGCAGACAGCCAGACACTAAGCCTCCTTAGTGTTAATGCTACTGATGCTGCAGCACTTAGGATGCAAGCATTAATGATGCTACAACAAGCATTAAGGAATTTGCAAGACAGTATCTGGTCAATAGACTAAAAAAAGAAAGTTTCCTCTCTTTCTCCCAGGAGTGTTCATGCTATTTATTTGCTTCACAGCAATCCCCCTCCTGCTACAGACACCGAGGCAAATTAGTAGAGGCAGCTCCCTGGAGCACCGGCCAAGCCCTTCCCGCAGAAGTGCTTCACATTATACTTTCCCAGAATACAGCTTCTGCACAACACCGGGCTCTAGCACAAGGAACATGGGTTCCCTCAACCCCCGCAGATGTCCTTTAAACCCAGCTCCTCCGCTCGGCAGGGTCTGGTCCTGCTGGGAGAGTTTGGAGACCAGCTCCCCCGCACCCTCCCAGAGGAAACATCAGTCTCAACCACTCCCTGGGCTCTGAATGCTGCTTCTGCCTATTAACTCCCACTCTAAACCATGTAGTTCCCTGTGAATGAAGGTGCATTTGCCTGTCAGAAAGCTTAATTAGCACAAATGGAAACTGTCCTCCCCATCATCTTCCTCAGTCTGATATCCAGCTAAGAAGCAAGGGTGTAGTGCAGTTTATTTTGATTTATGCTCTTGATTAGTGACAAGTGACAAACCTGACTATGCTACTCTTTTTCCTACGGAAAAGGGCTGTGTTTCAGCTTTACAAGAATGACAGTCATGTTTCATATCCATAAAACAGAGTTGATATGTCACCGCCAGAATGTCCTCTCCCTGCATTGCCTTCGCTTCCCCTGCTGAAATCTAAATAATTTTTATCCCTCAAAGGTCGCAAGCCTACGGGAAAACCAACACGAGAATTCATGGTTCTTTACAATAGGGAACACAACTACAACCAAATCCCAACAAACAGCACAGTTGCACGCGGGACTGCGTTTTCCCAGGGTACCAGGCACTACACACGACTCACTGCTCTATGTCCATTCAAGTCAATCGTAGCTTTCGAATCTACAACATTTTTCCAGGATCAAATCCTGTATCTGAACACCACAAAAGCTGCAAGTGCTCAGAGAGGACTCTTTTTTTATGGCTGTCAGTACTGAATGCCCAGAAATGAGATGCTATTCACTCTGTAATTTTCCATTTTTGACTAACTGAGACTTTCTTCTTTTCTAACCTTCATGTCTCCCATTGCAACCTCACCTCCAGCTGAGCAGCTTACTGAGCTTGCTAGGGAGAGACAGATTTGGTTTCCCAGTACACCAGCTAACTCCTCAGTCTTTGATCATCTGCAGTTGGGCTGCTCCTGCTTTGATCAAAAGTAAACTTTTCTTGATCACGCTACATGAATTAAAAAGCCTGAGACTTCAGTCCTGCCTTCAGGTGACACTTGGATTGAGGCACTGATTTGTCTGATACATTGAACAAAGGTTTTAAAATATAATTGAGTGTAATTGTCAGGCATTCTTTCAAACAAGACCATTTTCTTCTGCACAAGCCACGTTCCCATTTTGCTCGTTCCTGCACCGTACTGTTTGCAGTGAGGCTGCAGAACTTACGCTGCAAGAGAGCAGAGTATTGCAGGAAGGATTTCCTGCACCGACCCTGCAGGAAAAACAAAGATCTTCCAAAATTATACATTATCCAGTGACTAAGAAATGAGAATAAATGAACCAAGCCTTGCAGGCTTCTACTCAATACTTACTAAGAGAACTGTCCAATTAGTAGTGCCTGCACTCATCAGCATGGGCAGATCCATGGCCAACCTTGGGTCTAGATTCATGTTCCCTACTCAGGAACATTGCAAGTGTGTCAGATCGCACTCCCCAAAGCACACAGGTACTCACGTTCATCTGGCAGGGCTGGCATGGGATCTTCATATCCATGTAGCAAAAATACTGCTGAGGTGGAACATATCATGGCTATAGGGGCTCTGGAAAACTCGTCCAGAGCAGAGCAAACTAGGTGTTGACTTCATCAGAGCGTCCATTGGGAGTGAGCCACCAAATCCTGGTAGCTTTTGCTTCTATTAATATTTCTATGGGACAACATCAAAAACTACAAGATTTGGTCAAAAGGTCTAAGGGCCTGACAACAATACAGTGATCTTGTTCCCTCAAAGAGTGCATCCTACCACTTCGTATGGCATATTCTCCTAAGATTACTTTGACCCCGTTTGGAAGGCACAATCCCTGTTTAGCAGATAAAGAAGCTGATGTAGAGGCTGATTGACAGGTAAGTCCGTGGCAGGCAGGAACAGGGACCTTGGGCTCTGCTCTCAGAGACACTGCCTAGACCACACGATTACCACCACGAACAAGAGCAGCCTCTGAAGTTGGTGGAAATCATAATGACCTTTCATACTACACCTTGCAAAAGAAAACACCTGTGGACGTACTGATGTTAAATGAGACCCCTCTGCTCTGAGAATTGGCAAGTGAAGCAGAAGTGTTTGATGCCCTTAGATTAATTTACACTTCACCGGGGCTGTGGCACAAAAAATCACATTGCTGCATGTGTTGTTTCTGCCATTTGAGAGCCTGAGTTGACTTGTCCACAACAGGATGGTGCTTGAAAGACTGAAATGAGAGAGAAGGTGCTGTGGGCACGAAGGAGGAGGCTGGAGAAGCAATAGTCTTCTCCTATACGGGTTGGTGAAACTATTTGACTACCTCCTTCTTGGGGAAAACAAATATAAAAAAAGATGGTTCACATTCCTCCTGGCTACCACCTGCTGATGCCAATGTCACCAGCATTAACTGGTTTAAATCTTTTACCACCTTCATATCTAATGCTACTAGATGTAGCAGATGTCTAACTGATCATGAACTTTCAGTATGTGGCTGTAGCTGGGAACAAAATGCGTCATTATAAACTGTGTCATATAAAAAAAAAAAGAAAATATAAGCAAGAGAAAACGGTCATACATCTTTGTATACATTATGTGGTAACAGCTCTTCTGAATTACTGCATCCCGTTCTAATATTTCAAGTTTGAGGGTTTGAGACACTGGCAAGAGTTACAAAAGGACCTGCAGAAATGATTTGGGTTCCAAAAAGTATGAGAGGCGTATGAAGCTTAATCTAAACATATGGCGACTGAGTAGGGAGACACTGCACCAGGAAGCAACTGCTCGCAGCAGGAAGCTTTTCAATACAGCATAGTAAGGAAGGAAAAATTGTATCCGATGCCTGCAAGCTGAAGATAGAAATGGCATCTTTAGTTCAAGGCTGGTTTTCTTTCTAGAAGAACCAGAATAAACAAACAAAAGTCAGGAGCTGGAATTCTTGTACAGGGACTCATGCTTCCCAAGGATTCATTGTAACTGAGGTTAAAAGCTATTAACTCATGAACCTCCTGATCTTCCACCTAGGATATTTCGAAATGTTTGGCTAGATTTGTTTCCTTACAGTGTCACAAGTTTTTCTGGGTTTTGATAATAGATGGCATCAGAAATGTCCGTCCACCAAGACAAGGGCACTTTCCTAAGATACCCTGCCTATCTTCCGAATTAAAGATTTTTACTTCAAAAAAACCGAAAGTGCTTCCACGAACCAGCCCTAAATTCATAAGTTTGATCTTCCACAGAAGAGGAGTGGCTTTTATACTTCTGTCCTTTAAAAGCAGTTCGTTGATAGCTCTATGTACCTCCCAAGTAACCTTAGAAAAGCGCATGTCATATCTCAGAGGTGCTCCTTTTCTGGATTCCTTATTTGATCTGGTCTCATGACTTCACAGACAGCTTACACATCTATAGAGTTAAGATGATCGCTGTGATACCCTGAGGATATGTTTTTCATCACGACTATGAAAGCTCCTGGCAAACTGGCACTGGCTGCTCACTGCCATTCTGATTTTGATCTCCTGTCTTCATGTCTCAACACACAGGCCATTTGGGATTGCTCGGCTCTGCTGTCCAATGCCACATCAGCACTGTGAATTGACCAAACATCCACTCCAGCCAATGCCACGTTGTTCCCTTCTCACCTGTCCATTTATTTGGGAGCCAAGCCTCTCCAAAATTTCAGTCTAATATGCTACCCAGTACAGCTCTACTGCAACAGCTGTGGGTGTAACAGCAGGAGCTACAGCAGAAAGAGCCTTAAATGACACAGCAAAGTCCAGGCTACGTCCTGCAGTTTGCTCACCCACCTGGGATATGCCCACCTTGCAGACCGTACTTCTGAATCAACACCACTTACCCCCTGTGCTTCCTGGGTCTTCTCTCACGCAGACTGCCACGCACCTTCGCTTAGAAGTTTTCCCACTGTACAACGTGTCACCCCGAGAATGATTTATTGGAGAGTATATTGAATTCTAGTTTCAGGGACACTTTGGTGTTTCTTTTCTTTCACAGTCACTGTATCAAAACAACATTCGCTCCTGACAAGCAGCAGTGGGGTATGCTGCAGGGAGTCCTATTTTACTCATGTCATTTCAGAACTCTTCCAATTTTTAGTAAACTGCTGTTTGGCTGTTTTAATCAAGCCCATTCCCATCACTCTGATTGAAATAAGCTGCTGATGTTGTTAACCATATGACCACCTCGGAGGCATAACAAAACACATGACAACACTTATACATCGATAACATCTCCAAAAACACATTTTAGTTTATCATTGCAAGCAATGTTTTTTTTTTTCTTGTGGTTCTCAAGATTTTAGTATCTTTGTATGAGAAGTTCAGCACTATGACTTAAGGAACATCCTCAGCTGCTGTCCTGGCCATTGACCTCTGATGTCTCAAGCCCTTACATTCATTCTTGTAAAATGTGTATTTGAGGAATCCAATTGATTATACTTTCTATTTTGTAGCCACTGGGGACAAAGCTCCAGATTTGTCATACTGGAGAATTCAGTGTAAAAATTGACAGGCCCAAAAGTATAAAGCTCACGTCTCCTCTCGCCCATCAAAGGCTTCTGTGGTCTCACCACCTAAGTCCTACATTGAACCTTATCTTCAGCTCAGATGGACTAAAGGTGGCAGAGAACACCATAATCCAGCTAATATGGCAGATAGACCATCACATCATTAAGGCAGCTTCTTAGCAATGAAAAATGCTTTAAGCATGAAGACTCACAACCCCAATAAGTTGCAAAACATATTAAAAGGAGAACAGAGGAAACAGGGCTCCAGGAAGTCGTTTCATATATTACTTATAACCAGCATCAGATAGAACCCTTTACCAATTCCCCACAAGGATGTTGTAAGATTTAGAATACTTAGCACAAGACAAAAAGCAGAAGGTAGAAATCTGAGCAATGGCTGATATGTAAGAACCAAAAATAAGCCAGTATTTGACAACTGGTTGACATTGCATCTGAGTGAGGGTTTCAAAGAGCCTGCAGCCCATCTAATCCTCCTTCAGTTGAAAGTATACATCCCTCCGGCTTTGGGGAGCTGTTGAGAGTTTCACTTTTGCTCCTTGCAAGTATTCACAACTTCTTTGCTACCTAGAAGACCTGCAGCAATGCAATATGAATCAAAATGAAGCTTTTGGCACCCAAAAAGCCCCAGCAAATAGAGATCTCTGTCGGGCATCTACCTACAGCAATATTAGATGCCACAAACATGATCCACACTCTCAGTTGTACCACATACTGAGCTGAGCTCATGATATTAGCTTTTATCTCCTTGGACTGGTTCTACGCAATCTGAAGAAGTGTCTTACGCACTGGGATGAAAAGTCTTGGTTAGCTTGGTTACTCCAGCACAGTAGAGCTATCTGCAATCAGAGTAGGGCTCATTTTCCGAAACTGTGTAATGAACTCCCCTGGACAGTAAAAAACATTCCAGTTGCAAGCCACGCTTGAACTTCGTACATTAGTTAAGGTCTGAATCAGTTTCTACTGAAATCAGATAACATGACATTCTTCGTTTCTGTCCTACTTGATCCTTTTCATGCAATGTTTAATCTTCACTGTTCATTGGTTTTGATATGGCCACTACTCTCGTGAAGTCTGGCTGTCTTGCAATTCCAAAGCACTTAGTCTCTCAGTGTGCCTTTGCTTTGGAAGTCCTTCATTTTCATCTAATAAATCACTCCTACAGAATGAATTGTCAATGTCTTTACACCATGTATTAAGCTACATGATTAAAAGATAAAGAGTAGTTATAGAATATACATGGGTTGATACCACATATGTATGAATAAACATGTATCTATATACACATAGATATATAAATGATATAAGCTAATTAAAAGCCTATTAATATCTATTTTAATTAATATCTTTAAACACCAAACCTTTCACAAGGAGGTGATGATGTCTAATGATAACACAGTAAGAAAGGTGATCAAAGGTAAACAGTGAACAATTTATGACATAGGTCTGCAGTTATTCACCACACAGTCTCACCTCCACATTTATACAGTTCTTTTTTATTTTGCTGTATTCTCAGCTTTCAGACACTAGACAAATGCATAAATAATGTCCATAACATACTTATGTGCAATATATGTTGCAGCTAGACTTATCCCTAACTCAAAATCCTCATCTTTCAGCTCCACATTCATTAACATGACACAGGCTCTGAAATATGCATCTTTTATTGATATTACAACCTTTGAAATTTATACCTAACTTGTGCAGTTTGAGCCTGTTTGTATAAAAAACACTTGCATCATCCTGAACCTCGTTATCTTTGAAGGGGCTAAACAGACTGAGAATAGTACTGTCGTTCAGTGCTTCACAACTAGTATGTATTTTGCAGTCAAGGGCTTTGGTTCCCTGTCCTGCAATCAATGATGGTTCAATTGTCTCTGTCAAGGGTGCCTAGAGGGGGAAATCTATATTTATTAATTCCCTCATGTCTTCAAGAAGATATCTGTCTTTGTGCCACATTCAGTTCTTTTATATGCCAAGTGCCTAAACTGAAGACTTTGCATATACAGACCATAGATGCATACACAAAAAAGGCAACAAAAGTAGAGATAGACAGACAGACAGATAGATACACACACACACACATACATACATACATACATAGAATGAACCATTTTTCCCTTGCTCTGAGCGAAAAACTGCAGCTGAAGCTGGTTCTTTTTATAAAGAACCTTGACCAGTTAAACCAGCCGAGCGGCGGGTAGCACTCATACAGGATCACCTTACAGTGAAGAGCCATAACGGTAATTGCAGCATTGCTGTGGTTCAGTGAGACTGGATGATTTTTGGCAGGTCAGACTCTGTACTTCCGCTTGCCTTTGAAATGCTATCAGCTCCACAGCTGTAGTGGCGCATGGTTACCAAAATATACTGTGATGATCTTTTAAACAAAATATTTAATTTATCCGAAGAGAGTTTTATTTAAACGTAGGTATTAAATGTAAGCTTCTTTTAATCGTTTTAATTTAACCTACAGTCTTCCTAAGATTACCCCGCTACTTATTGAACTTGATACTACACATGACTCAGGATTTTTAACCACTGCAACTGAGGTTCCAGGAAGATACCCCACATATTCGCCCTATGCCTGTATCCGGATTTGTGCAGATGGCCTGCAATAGCCACGGAGCTCTTTAGGCACAACTGCAGCCAGTTTCCTGACTACTCACATGGCTTGTCATGACCCTTCAGATATATGTCAGTCAAAAGGATCCTACTACAAATTAATAAGCACAAAATGTGCAGTGGCACATCAGTGCTTCTTACATTTTCAAAATAGTGTAAATGAAGGAAATACTTTTCCCCGACTAGGCCCTGGAAAGATTTCAAATTAAACTATGTTTTCTTAGAATACATATTCTATTATAAAGAAAGCCTTGGGCCAGATTCTCCAGTGTGCTTTGCATGCATCAATACTGTCATGGACAGTACATGGACATTGCCCACCCAAGTCCCACTCTCCCACAGTGCCACATATTCACAGATAGCATTGGTGGGGGAATGGAAACAGGAGAGGCCAGGACACAGAAGTCACCCTCCTGTGTACTGCACGGATGCTTATGGCATATTCCAAAATGGCCCCAAGGCCTTGAAGGGGTAAAACAGCACAGCACTTGGGCATCCCTGGCATGTTCTGTGCCATGGGGAGCAGTACCGAGCAGCCAAAGCAAACTGCAAATCTCATTTTTCATACAGCCTGTGCTCACATTTGTGGTTCATACAAAGAGAGAGAGACCTCTGTAGTCATTCCCTCGGGTGTTGGTACCTGGTGCCTGTGTCACTGCCACTCTTCACTGCTCCGTCATCCGTGAAATTAAAGGTGCCGGTCCAATTTGCCAATTCCTCTCCATTCTGCCAGCTAAACTGCAGCCCTCTAGCAAGAAAACGAGGCAGTTGATATTTGATATCATTTATTAGGTTAAGTCTATCAGCATGAGTTCTCATGTCCTTTTTCTTAACACAGAAATGTGACTATGACACATTCATCAAAAACAATAAAAAGAAAGCAAGAACCACAAGACATCATCTTACTAGTGGAAACAATTAATTTTCACTTCCCACAGACTCTTCAAGTCCTTGGCTGAAAACAACACCAGACTCCCCAACCAAATTGGAAGGCCATAAACAA
This sequence comes from Pygoscelis adeliae, assembly GCF_000699105.1. Classification (NCBI taxonomy): domain Eukaryota; kingdom Metazoa; phylum Chordata; class Aves; order Sphenisciformes; family Spheniscidae; genus Pygoscelis; species Pygoscelis adeliae. Next base: position 954,560 of record NW_008824669.1, on the reverse strand, counting down.
CATACATATGTGTGGAGCAAGGTGGAAATTTCATTCCCAGAGACGCAAGTGCAAAAAGCTGGAGACTTATGTGGAAAACTGCAGGGCCGAAGAAGTAAACCCTCCAAACTTCAATTTTACATCTACAGTAGTTGTTAAATGTGGTGCGTATTGGGTCCTTCGTCTGATTTGTTGGCCATGCTAGCAAAGGATTTGTCATTTCATGACTTCTCTAAGTCACACTATATTGCTTCTTTTCCCTGTTTGGGAAGACGACATTTTTTAAGCCAATGCATATCACAATCATCACAACTCCCTGTTTTCCAAACTTTCACAAATTCATTCCAAGATCCATGATGCCTGCAGTCTTCTGGAAACTCCACCTATAGCTGGGTAGAAATCTCACATGTATTTAAAAAAGCTGGGTCTGAAGAAACATTTCACAACACAAGTCAGATCCTTCCCTTAGCTCAGAAGTCAACGAAAAAGAATCTCGCAGATTGTTATTTTTAATCTTCTCCATTTTAACCCAATTTCATGATTTCAGAACCTGGCAGCTGAGTTGTGAACATTTGGTGCTGCCAATACTGAAAGTTAACTTCCCGCCTGGGCTGTGCGGGGACAGCCAGGAAGCAATCTGCCAGCCTGCTTTGCCCGAACGAAAGGGCATCCAGGACCCCGCTAGTTTTCTTGGTCAACAGGCTTATGACAAGGACTGGAGAATCTCTCAGACCACATCCATCCCCTAGTCTAATTGGCAGCAGTAATAAGCATAGGAAATTAAGAAGGAACAACATGGGGCGTTAAAATAAGACCTCTTTGCTTCCTGCAGCAGAGAAGGGGAGTAGCTCTAAACAGCTCCAAAGACATATAGTAGGAGTTTATTTGTTCTGTATTGTGGAAATGTGTGCACGTAACTTCTTGTTGTCATAGTTGTTTTAAGACAACCTTGTCTAACTTACTTCAAGTATCTGCAGTGCAGATATTTCCACATGAACTAATTGTCTTCGTTCTTAAAAATCAATAGAGATTGGCTTCGTACAGCTAGTTTAGGGAACGATTCACCCGATCAAAGGCTGGCCTTCACCCTAGGGTGAACTGATCCATCCCCCAAACTCTTCCTCCATCAGCAGTACGGGGAGCCCGGAGTTGCTTGTAGTGTGGGCACGCATGACAGAAGGATCCCACCACCCGAGTGAAGTGCAGCGCATGTCACCACAAACGTTTTTTCTGACCTAAACTCAAGATATTTTGAAAGAATTTAAGAAGCCTATTCTTGTATGCCTTGTGCCTTTTAATCTTTCTGTTTGTTGGGGTTTTTTTAATTGAAAACAGACTTTTTGGTAAAGGCATTTTGAGGGAGAAGGAATTCTGAAGAAGGTAGGGAGCCATTTCAACACTCTGAACTGAGGAAAGAGTTAGCCTCCTAAAATGCCCCCTCCCCTCCCAAGCTGCCTCCCACCACAAAAGGTGGGAGAAAAGCACTATGAAAACATTGAAAAAGCTTCCTCTGAATCTCTCAAATGCATTTTCATTTCTTGCATGTTCTCCAGTGGACAAATTCTGCTTTTTCAAAGAAAAACTTTTTAAGTATAAAAATGGGAACATTTCAAATATAGAAGCCAAATTTTTGCTTATAGGAGACCCGTTCTGATTACTTCTTAATTAAATACATCGATGCGATTCTCCTGTTTTCCAAAAAATCAGAACAAGTGGAAGAGACCATCCTGATTGCCATAAGCAAAATGAGGTGGTATCGCACACTTACATGTTACATTCAGCTTGGAGAGAGCTACTTGGATGATCAGTTTGGAGAATCACACCAAAGGGTGTATGCTATCATGGCTATAGGGTAATGCAGTGCTATGGCTTGTCAGGGAATCCCATATCTTCTATGCTGCTCCGACAGTTTTCAATCAGCTGAGGCTGCCCAAGGTACGACTTCTGAGTAGAATATTGGTGTGAAGAAAATATGAGAAAATTCTCACTTCTACTAAGACACCTTCACTTTTAGGCTTGTTGAAATAAACACTTGTGATTCTCTCCCATGTACCACAGTCTAACACATTTTTTTTGCCACACTGTAACTGGTATGGAAACATGTTTCTTTTGAATGTGTATATCTTTGTAAACTGCATCTAAATATATGACCTTAAAAATATGTTTTAATTGCTAAGGGCGGCACTGAATGATACATGGGGAGAGAGAGTGGAAGTGTGCGAAAACCAAGTTGGAATTGTACTTTTTAATTGGATTTAAATTAGATATTTTGGGCTTAGATATTTACTTGCAAACTGAAATAGAGAGCATTAATCTAAATAAACAGCTGGTGTTGGTGTGTCCTTCAGAGGTAAAGTCTCCTAAAGCATAGCCAATATTCAGGCAGATGAAATGGAGAATTAAAACATTCAGTAAAGTCCTTTCCCTTTGTACATCTTCACTCCACATGTAACAGCTGGAAGGAAAGCTAAGTAAACACTCAAAGGCAGAGGGGGGGGAATCTGTCCATAAAGCAAAAGAAATGATAAAACCACTTCTTAATGCCTTCCTCTCATCAAGCCTTTTTTGGGGAACAGTGTGTCCTGCAGCTGAGGCACCAAGTTTAAAGGAGGACATGCACATTTTGGGTAAGATCCAAGAGGAGATCAGGAAGACTAACACTGAGGAATGGTAGATATGTCTTATGATGAACAGCTTAAAATACTTAGCTTTGAACTGGCAGAATGGGGCATCTAATTGAGGTACAAAAATATCTAACAAGGGCAGGCAAGGGTCTGGGTATGACACTTCTACATGGTAAGGATGAAGTACAAAGTTGTGAGCTGAGCTTAGGGTCAGGAGCAACCTAAGTGCCCGACCCTGAACCAGACAGGAAAAGGGGACCACGCAGCGCTCTTCTTCCAACAAACAGGTACTCAAGAGGTTAACAACACATAGATATACACAAAACACACCACTGAAGAAACATTACACAACTCGTAGGACTGTGTGTCGCACTGCGAGTCTGCAAGACTGAGACCAAGCTGCTGCACTGCATTTTCTGGAGTGATGGTACAATAAACCTCCTCCTCCTAGTAAGAACAACTCCCGTGAATAATGGTTTGTAGCATTAGGACTGAGTAGAAATCAAGGATGAGACATTTAAAAACACTGACCTGAATTAATTCTGTTCCTAACAAGATTACTGAGAGTTCTACCATTGATTGCAATCAACCTTGAGTTGGGAGATTTCAATTTTAAAAATACAAAATTTTCTAATCCTCTCAGTTGTGAGCCGTAAGTGTTCATACAAGCTGTCTGGCCAAATTTGCAAACAGCCTGAGAAAATAGAACAGAGACATGAACAGCTCCATCAGTACATTTCTTTGGCATATTAAGGTAGTTAAATTCTAACACGTTCCCTCTCAGCACTAACTACATTTTAACAGGTAAACAAAGAAGAGGTAAATTAAGCTTCTGTGAATCAGAATTGCAATAGAAAAGCACCTGCAGGATGGGAACACAGAAAAGGAAGAGGAAAAGCAGCAGAACAAAGAGGGTATGGAAAGATTAAAAGAAGGGAAGGAAGGCAGAGGAAATGACTTAGACATAGAGGTCTCCTATGTAATTTAGACAGTTCATGTCAAAGGGTTTAAAAAAAAAGAAAAGTTAATTTTAGGCCTGGGATCATTACCCATGATTACCAATGGTGGAACTCCACCATTTGCTCAATTTGCCCTAATGTTATTTCCTTCTAAAATTAGCACGTTTCCCCAATGTGTGATGCTGGTGATGACAAGGGCAGACTTTATAAAAGATGTAATAACCAGAAACGCTCTTAGTGCAGAGACGCTATGTTTTGCACATTCACTGTGAGCAAATTTCTCATCAAGGTTTATGGACGTCATTAACCACAGGACTCACCCCTAACAAGTAAGAGTATGAGCAATGTTGTGCCTTGCGTTAGAGAAACTCCATTAAGTTGGATGTCTCAGGAATAAAGACCTTGAGCTTCAGGTAAGTGTCAAAGCAATATTTTGATCCTAATTGGTAACTGTAAATGTTGAATCAGTATGTGGTCAAATAAACACCGGCGTAATGTAAGAATAGCGGGAGGGGGTGAAAAAAAGAGAAAATTAACAAAGCAGCAGCAATTCTGAAGGGTTTGTCAAGACCGGCTGTCAAGAAGCAGCAGGAAGCAAAGCAAAAAACCTGTTGCCGCAATCCAAACAAGAAACAACTCCTGCACAAGCAGAAGTTTTAATAGCAGAGGATGCCAAACAATTGTGAGGTTTTTGAACGATAAGGCGAGAATGAACAAGTGGATAGATTGCAGCAAGAAGCTTCGTATCTGTGCTGCTGTCACACTGAGATCCCACCTCAGGGGTGTCTCATTAACTTTCTAAAGCACGAAGGCAAGATGAAAATTCAGCTCAGACAAGAAGGCAAGGCTTTTAAAAGGGAGCTATTCTACAGCTAATAAATGGAGAAGACCCAAAAGACTTTAAGCACAGCTGGCAGTCCTGTCTGGGCTCTAACCAGAGAGCAGGCCATGACCATGTATGCAGCAGAATTTTTTCAGGAGAGACCCACATGCTTTCAAGGTGTAAGAGCAGTTTGCTGCAAGTGGCTGAGTAACAGAGGGATCAGCACCTATGGGTAACAAGGACTGAGTGGCAACGGGGACATCAAGCAGGTGGTGCAAGCAGAGGGCATGGAAGAGCACCTGCCACTCCAGTGCCAACCCATTCCCCAAAAAACACCAGCTCATCTCATTTAATCCCAGCCAGCAGGCTATTTCCACTCATCTTTCAAGGTGACAGCTACCACTACCCCCATCCTGCGTCTACCAGAGGCAGACTAAACCCAAAAGCAAGCAAAAACAGACAGAAACCAATGTCATTTTATATCGGTGAAGCTAAGCCAAAATCTGACTCAGCTTGCTGACCTACCACAGATGGTCAAGCAAGGGGAAGCAGAGGAGTCTGTAGACTCCTTCTTTGAAGGCGTGAAAGGAAGATACGAATGTCCCCAAGAGCAAGGCAAATTACTTCATTTTCTTTCTGAGGTCCCTTTCTTATTTGTCTTCACTTTTCCTGCTCCTTCTAGCAGTTCTCATATTCCTTCTCTATATGCATTCTCCCTAGCAAAGAGGCCATTAGGAGGTGACAGCAAGCCCAGCTTTTGTGACTCCAGCTCCTGTTTAAGTTATAAGCTAATAGTATATACATTAATTCTGTATACATCATTAAAAAATTTATAATCATATTTCTACAGGCCTGGTCATGGTGCTGCAGTACACTGTTACAAACTACCCAAACACAGAAGCCATATACAGTCCCTGCCCTGACAGACAGTCCAGGCTATGTATAGGCTTCCCAAAGTCAGTGGAAAATCACTTACTTTCACTGTACCTCAGTTTCCCTGTTTCATAATTCTTGTGCCCTTGAGAGGAGGAACTAAGACTTCAGTGTTAAATGATCGCACTACTCTCGTTGAAAATGGAAAGTGATGCCCCTAGCCTACTAACAGGGATGCCACAGAGGTATAGGGAAGTCAGATGGTTAATCTTGCTGAAGATCCAGTTCCTTCTTTCTGCAAAATAAGGCAAATATAACTCACTGTGTCCACAGGGTGTATGGAAAATAAAACAAAAACAGTGGTATGCATGAATGACCTGCAGATGAGAGTGACTGAAAGCACTCACTAAACTGGATCAGAGAGTAAGAGGCGGTTGGGTAAGAAAGCGGAATCTCAGGAAGTCTCCAACGTGACAGACTGCTGCACAAGTGAAGACAAGCATAGGAGCCCACAGAGATAACAATAGGAGGAGTTTTAGAGAAAAAACAAGGATCCAGGTTTTTTTCACGCAGGCCAGAAACAGCAAGTTTATTTACACTGCACTTGAAAAGACATCAGAGGGGCTTGAAAGGGGTAAAGCATCCCCTAGGTAACAATGAGATGCTGAGATCAAACCCAACCCAGCAGAGTCAAGGCAGACTAGCTTCTGTGTCCAAAAACCCCCCTTTCCTGACAAAAGGGACAGACTCAGTCCCTGAAGACAATGAAGGTAGATGACAAGGGAAAGGCAAATGCTTACTTGAATAGTTTAATATCACCTCAAACACTCCAATCCATTTTGAAATAAATATTCAAGGCACAGCAACCTAGAAAGACACAGCACAGATGAAAGAAAGAAACGTAAATCTGCCTGTAGCAGTCCAGGTCCAATTCACCTGTGCTATAATGCCAGAAAAATACCACGTGTGCGTTGGCCTCTTTCAGTGGAGAGTCCATGGGCATAACCCCACCAGGTACAGCACAAAGAAATAAAACATTTCTGGGGCCAAGTCATGTACTTGAGCAGGATGCTCCCCTTCTTATGTGAGTCCATAATAAAACTCAGGTTTGCATTCAGTGGAAGCAGAGTTGAATCTGACCAGTCCAGTTTAGAAAATACTTATTTCTCCGGTAAAATTAGCAAAATGCAAGTTTTAGTCTGGATACATACACATACCTACTTCTGCTCACTGCATTAAGAGACCAGTCTTTGCCCTGATGACCTATGGCTTTGCAAGTTGACTGACAGTGGGTAACTGCTGAGCTGATTGCTTGCTATCTTATTGGGATAAAACCCTTAGAAAAGGGTTTGAAAA
>NW_008824669.1:914745-947901 GCF_000699105.1 Pygoscelis adeliae | reverse complement strand
CACAACAAAAGGAAGAAATGAAATAACATGGGTCCCAGGAAAAGCAAAATATGGATGGAGGATGTGGGAAATGAGCACGTCTGGTTACACCACATGCTTGGCCATAGAGTATTATACCAGAGACAAGCTTGGCTCTACACGTTAAAGGGAAATGGTAGTAATAAAGTGGTGGAGGAGTATATTTTGACTAGCACAAAGAGCAAAATTGGAAACATGGGTGGGAAGCTTCTGGATTATACCCACTATTATACAGAAAAAAGGTTTTGTTTCATGTAGCACGTTTCACACTTGGGTTAAACCTTGTATCAGATATTCACATGCAACATCTAAAAAACCTGATCTAAAATCACTTCCCAAGAAAGATAAAATAGACCTAACACCAACATTCAACTAAGCTGCTTAAACGGGACAAAGTGTTGACTTTGTTGACATCAAGGACATCGAAGGATACCTTTCAAAACAATACAATCTTTCCTTTTCTCATCTGCGGCTGGAACATAAACATCCAAGGAGTAATAGGTAATCTGTATCAATTCTATTTGTAATAATTATTCATAATTAAAATATTATTATTTGTAATAATTAGGCGCAGCACAAGGCCCACAACAGAATGAATTGACATTGAGGCAGGTTGTGAACTTTTCAAGAAAAAAGGCCAATCAAGCCCCAAGCACAGAGGCTCACAGGAAATCCCAAGTATTTTAAGATACCAGCAAATTCTGACATTTGAGACAGTAGCTCAGTGCAAAAATACTTGACGCAGCATGGGCACCACAAGCAATCTCATCATAGCATTAGAGATCTGAGTGAGCTAATTGCTTTGCATCTCATGTTTCCAAAACTAATATATTTAGCACCAGGTCAAGTGTCCCTACACTGCACTATATTCTTCTGTGTAATTATACCCACAGAGCCCCAGTTGCACCGAGGACTTGTGCTGAAGACAATGAGCAAAATGCCATTTAGAGTCAATGTCTCTGTATGCAGTATCAGCCACGGGAGTAGGCAATATTCCCTCTCTCCATGCATAGAAGTGGAGGGCGCAATCTCCTCCTACCATTTGTGCAAGCCCTCCAAACTGTTGACTGCCCAAGATTTTCAGCTGGGACTGTGAAAAGCCTAGCCTTGGTTGTATTTGTTCTTATGGAAAGTGCGATGAAACCATCAGTGACAGAGATTGCTTTTAAGGTTTTCATCATGAGAACTAAAGCGTAAAACTAACTAAATAAAGAGGACATGGAAGGACAGCGACTATCTGTGGGGCTGATGAAAAAGCAAAATGGATGCAAGCAACGGAGTCCAAGGATGCCTCAAAGAAATGAGAGGTTAAGCCCACAGTTTGCCTGAGGGAGGCATGGACTGCTGAGCAATGAATACACTTGAATTAAAAAATGAGAAATGAAATTAAAAAGCAATCAAGGGTAAGAATGAGGCACAGAGAAAGTAAGAAAAAACAAAGCTTTGCACAGCGATTATGTCTGAGCCAAATTCAGCAAGTGTAAGAATGATCAGGAAGCTCCAATGAGGTCAAAAATAAAAGACTGAATTACCAGGAGGTCTGCAACACTGGTCACAGAGGTCAGCGGTCATGGATGTGATCGCTCACAGCTGGGGTTGTGGGGGACATGGGTGTAGCCCCACTCACAACAAGAAGACTGGCTTCTGGATTTGGCTGTCTACAAACATAGGTAAGACTGAGCTTTGTACCTGCCCATACACGTAGAGAGCATGCAGCTAATTTTTTCAAAACGACATAAAACATGTTGATGGCAGGTTATAACAGAGATGTTTTTGAAAGAAATGTCACGGGGTTTAAACCACTTTGGATGAAAGGGCTTTGATTCACAGCTGTTGAACGCTGGGCATTGGCAAAACTCAGCCATTACTTTGTCATACGGAGGCAACAGATCTGTGTAAAGTGCAGAAAGCAGAGTTAGCCTAGATATTCAGCCAAATATTCAAAAAGAGCTGTTTGCATGGACAGAAGTAGGCCTAGATGCCCACAGAACAAAGTTAGAGACTGAAGCAAGCTGCTACTGGGTATTACGTGAATTAGGATTTAATTGTCTCTGTACTAATCAGCAAGGGTAATGGTCACCTTTTGGCTGGTAAATGGGACACCTGTAATTCACCACTCCAGGGCAAGAAGCTTCTGAAGAGCTCCTACAGCCCAATGTGATTCAAACCCTAGGCAAACCAACAACTCCTATGCTCCTGTGCAGGGTGGGCTTGTGGGAACTGGATTAGGGACTGCCAGGTGGCCACAGCCACAGCGAAAGGGGCAAGCGTCTGTAGGTCACTCTGTAGTGACTCACATCCCCCAGGGTTTGAGCTCAGGAAGGACCGCGGTGTAACACACCGGGGAATGACACCCTCAGGATAATGCAATTTGCACACGTAAAATATTGAAATAACTGACTTCCATTACCTTAATTTACTGTCATCTGGGAAATGGAGAAGGACTGGCAATTCACAGACTAGATCAGCAAGTGTTTTTGCCATCTTAACAGCAGAGGTGCAACTCAGCAATGCTAGAAATAAAGCAAGTCTAGAGGGAGCAGGGATTCAAACCCTGCCTGTTTTCTACACCAGAGCCATAGAGAGCACTGCCAGGGAGCTCATGAGAGGAAATAACATACCTTCATGCTCTGGTACTAAAAATTCAGCCACTTGATGCTCTCCTTTAAAAGCAAATGAAAGTTATGAGTCAGAAAAAAACTCCAAGTAGCAGAAGGTAAGAATTTGGCTTTGGGACACTTCTCACAATAAAAGTCTCTGTTGCAGCCTGTGATGGAGCTGAGATTGTTTGCAGAGTTTTGCAGAGCTTTAATTCACATGCCACGTACTTCTGAGCTTTCCCCTTTTATTTGATGTGGGGAGACAGGAGCATTACATAAAGCAACCAACAGCAGCAATGAGAAAGGGAATGGGATGACCAGCGGGGGATGACTTTGCAGGCAGCTGAGTTAATCTACCAGCTCCCTGTCTGTTCTGCCCCCTCCATCCCATTGCCATCTCTCCCCCAGCACAGGCTCCAGTGCTCCTCTGACCTCTCGGGGAGCTGGTTCAGCTCCTTGTCTTTGCAAGGTTAGTTAGGCACGATGGGGATGCCAGCTCCCCAGTTCCCATCCCCTTGAAATGGTCTTGGGAATACCCTGTAGCAAGAACAGCATGGCTGGATTCTCAGCTTCTCCTATTATGCTAGACAAGATCCAGTCACTTTAAGGTGATGGCCATATCCCATACATACACGTATTGGTGTATATAGCCTCAAGACTTTGCTGTCTCCTGAAGTTTCCAGTGCTCTTCTCCTCTGAAGAAAACCGACCAAAACCAAGACCTGCTCTGCAGCCCCGTCAGGGATTCAGCAAGGTGACTCACGGGTCGCATGTCATTTCGCTGGGATAGTATTTCACTCTGGTTAGAAATGAAGGGGGCACAGAGCTGTGTGTTGAGAGATGACTCACTAGGTGACCTTCAGTTTACGTCTCTTGGGAAAAATATTTAAATGGAAAGAGACTTTTAACACTGGAATAGATGGTCTTAGGTTACGGTTAACATCTTCACAGGGTGTTATGAACAGGCCAGAGGAGCACATGCCAGGTATGGGGCAGGAGCTCTCAACTGACATGAGTTGACTGTAGTTCCTCAAGAGCCCAGCCTAGGACAAAACACAACTCAGGCCACATGCAGCCTCTGTACCCACATCACAACTACAGCTGTTGCTGGTATAAGTAAGATATGATCTTGTTTTATAGCACGGTACGGACTAAAAGATCTCTCAAGGTGTAGTCCAGGTTTATTTTCCGTGAGTTTATTCCTTATTTGCCCATGCTGTGCAAAATTTGATCATAAGCTATCTTTCTTATGCGGGTAAGGAAAGGGGTAAAGATATCTGGGGATTGATTTGCAACTGTTGGATAAAAGCTGCTTCAGAAATACCAAAATGGTGGTATAACCTCAAGTCTGATATTAATTATAGGGTACACACACATAGGAGCGATGTTTTATTCTCATTTAAAAGATGTAAAGCTTTCAGATAATGCAGGCTGCCTGCATGGGAAGGTTTGCTGTTTCCTGCTGTGTGATTCTCTGAGTTATTGTAGTGCCCCCTCTGACAGACCCCAGGGTAATCTTTGTTTAAAGCCTTTAATAGCTTCGAAAATGTGTTCTCCTCACTTGGCTGAAAAAACCAAAAGTTTTAAAGGAGCAGATTCCCTTCTTCAGCTGACTCTCACCCTGTGCAGAAGTCAGGCTGCTAAAAAAACCAGTATTTAGTGAATTCCCTGTCAATAGAATATTGGTATATAGCAAAGTATTGCTCTGATATTTTTCCCTTGCCAAAGCAGGCAAGGACCATCCTATTGATCTCTCCCATGCTACAGGTTGGGAGATGAAGACAGGGACGATTTCAACATTTTTTACTGTACTGGCAGTTTCCTGATGTAATCCAGGATTATTCCCTGCTGGCCAAACAAAAGCTCACAAAAAAAGGCCAGCCCTCAGCTGAGCGTCTGATTCAAAAGAAAATTCAGCTGAAAGCCGAACATTGGAAAGATGAGTCAATACAAAAGCAAGCAGCAGCTCTGGATTTAAGCAGAAGTCCACAGCATTTAACCTACTTTAGCAGATCAATGCAGTGGATTTTTAATCATCACATTAATCCTAAAATAAAAATAATCACCCCAGAGATCCTTATTAAAGCCCCTTAATTATATCTCATTTCATCATCCTTTTTACTCAGGATCAGAAGCTACAGAGACCTGAGTTTCCCGATGTCATTTTCCAGCTTGCAGTTTAACTCTCTCGTTAGGACTTTAGCTGCTGCTATGGGGATGAGGCACTGGCCTTGCTGAGAGCACCCACATCCATCCCACTTGGGGGAAAACTGAAAAAGGGAAAAAAAAGGTGGGCAGGATTCTGCTTTCCAGTGACACGGTACAAAACAACAGGGGAAGGAGCAGAGAACATTATATGGTGGGTGAAAATTGTGTGAATACCTAGAAATTCAATCTCTGTATTCTCCCCTTCTTCCAGCAATGCCAGGAACTCATTAATATCTCATTAAGGGGAAAGAGAGGACTTGACCAGAGGCTGGGCCCCTTGTCAAATTTCACCGAGCAGAGTTTATTTCCTGGAGCATGCTCTCCCACCTGCAGTCCTGCCATCCCCACAGCCAGGCTTTGGGAGCACGGCCGTGAGCAAACGCAGGACCACGAGCCTCCATGGCACCCTCCATGGAGAGCTTCAGGTGGGTTTTTATGGCAATAAAACCAGCCCATTCCCTGCTTGTAAGGGCAAGTGGCATGGCACAGCTTACAGCCATAGAGCCAACTTTTCCATCTTTCTCCCAGAAAAGGGTGCCTTTGTCCACACCACTTATTGGGACCAGTCTCTAGTCTATGCTGTCCCCTGCGTTGTGCCCAAGCTGCTTGTTTTAGGTTAGATTCCCCCTGCCTTGCTGGCCTTTACCCATTTCCACCATCTTCTTGCAGAGACAAACGCTAGCCCTGTGTTATATTTAGGCTTAAAAGCATTGTACGTTTACTGGAACAGTACTTTAGGGCAATTTTCAGGTTTCTCTAAATAAACTAGGGAATTTTTTCCCACTGCCTTGGGAAGAGGCCCAGAGGCCTGTTACTGTTGCAGATGTTGGGATGCAAGCAAAGGCTATCAAAAACCAAGCAGCATGTTGAATCCTAGTGAGTAAATGGCTTTAGGTTTAGGCAGCGTCCCCAGGCTCCAGCTTGGCAAGCGGCCTCCAAAGCTATAAATATCCCACTTCCCCTCTGCAAGGATGCTCTCCAAAACCACCAGCTCCACCGTGGCCCCTGGACGTGCAAGCTATAACGTGTCCAAGGAACCTCACAGCCGGCATCAGCTTCTAACAGGGGACTTAACACCGGAGGTTTGTGAAAGAAAAGACTAATTAAAGGTTACAGCTACCCCTGCACGGAGCGGTCTGGCAGTCAAAGCGCCCGGGAATGGTCACCATAACATACTGCAGGGCATGAGAGTGAGAGAGGGAAAGAAAAAGTGAAAAAGTACCTTCATGATAATATTATGGTAACGATGTAGGCTAAATCACCTTTCTATCATTAATAACTGACAGCCTGAGACTGCCACATCCTGCTTTTTTATTTCCATGAAAGATGGGAACTACCACTTCCCAGCAGAAAGGAGTCAAAGTGCTTTTTCCCTGCACTGAGTGGGGGGAACCCTCTTTGAGACTCTTTCATGTGATTAAAAAAAAAGGAAAACAAACAAATCATTACAGGCTGGAATAAAAAAATTAAATAAACAGTATTTTCTAGTCAAAGTGTCAAAACGTATGCACATCTCCCTGCTTGAGCCCCTTTGATGGCAGAGTGCTCAGAATCAGACTTTCTCCTAGCAAGCCTGGGAATTGGACATCACCCTTTTTTGCATTCCCTGCAGCCCGCTGATGACAGGAGAGGCTCCCAGGACATGAGGCAGGACAGAGACTGGCCACAGAGATCACTCAGTGGAAGAGTTTTAGTTGCATCTTCTCACCATTTTATCTTTACTTTGCTATTTTTCATTTCAATCTATACTTTGGATTTACTTTTCATTGCTGTAATCCTGTTGCAGTCATTTCAAGTTAGAAAAGCAAGTATTGGTAGGGCTGCAAGGCCTCTAGGACAAATAGGAGGAACTGAGAAAATAAGGCAAGATGAGACCTGAACTGGTCATAAAGTCATCCTCTCAACAACAAGGCAGCTCGGTACTACCCTTGTCTACCTAACAGGTTCCTGAAGCCCCCAAAGATGGAGATTTTATACCTCCTCAGGTAGCCTTATTCTTTAAAAGTTTCCCTTCATGGTTAAAGCCAAATTTTTCCTGCTGCAACTTAAGCCCATGACTTCTTGTCACCTCGTGAGTCTTCACAGGGATGTGTTTATTACCTTCCTCTTGGCAGAAATAGTCTGGGTGTTTCAAGACAGTTGTCATATCTCCCCTCAATTTTCTCCAAGCCAAACACAGGTGTTCTACACCTCTGCTCGTTCTTGCTGCTTTCCTTTGGCTCCTTCCAACTGAGTCACATCTTGCTGGAAGTGAGGTGCCCAAAACCAGAGTCCCCCAGCCAAGGCCTCACTAATTGCTCTGTGGATAAACTACAACACTCCAGTCTATACATATTAATATTATGCTTGCTGTTCCCCCCCAGCAAGAAACATTTGCTGATTTGTCAACCTTTTGCTTGCTCTTGGCACAAGGCAAACAACCACATGAGTTGCAAACCAGGAAAGAACCAAACCATTGATCTCTTCTGGCAAAATGCAGCTAAATTCCAATAAAAAATTCCACAGCAGCTGCCTACACTACTGAAACCTGCTTACCTCAAAGCATGTAAGAGAAATATTCCCCTTTATAAAATCATACAAGCTGTAACACCTCAAACTAGATTTAAGCAAAATAAACTCTGCATGGGTCAAGGTCAAACACCTGAAGATCCTTACTGGTGTTTGCTGTAAAAAAGAGAAGTACGATTTTCAGATCAAGGACTGATGTGCTCTACAACAAAGCAGTCTCAGCAGTAATTCATGAGAATACAGCAGTGAAAAAATAAAGTGTGCTCTCTGCTATTTGGAACACTAACATAGCCACTTTGATTTTAGGAATTGCATCTGCATGTTTGTTTCTAAAGACATTAAAGTTTAGGCAATGAGCATGCTACCTTAATTCAACCTCTCAAGCTATTTCAGCTTGAACTTACATAGGGTGAAAAGCCTATCTGGCAGGGTCTGATCCGGGCAAATACTCAGATGGTACAAGTCAGTCTAGCTTAAGTTAAGTAAGACCTAGATTTTTACAACAGCTGAGGACTAAAACACAATCTAAGAAACACACAAATCATTATATTCTGCCTAACATTCTCCTGTATTAATAATCTAACAGACATTACAGATGCCGGATGCATTTTCCCAGATTGACAAGAGATTAATATTGTCAGCACACCACCAAGAAGTGGTTTGAACCGGTATAATGGTATGGCTGGATCTCTGTCTCCATTCAGCCCCACCAGACAACTTTTCCTGTTCCCTTAAATCCCCCCTTACCTTTTGAGATAGTTTCTCCCATAGAGGATCTGCTGCAGCAAGGTGACCACGGCAAAGGCGCAGATGAATATGAAGAACAAAGTTCTGTTTCCCAACAAATCCCTGCTTGACGAAGGGTCAGTGTATCCCATCCTTACGAAAAGCCACTGAAGCTCTGCTGGGTAAAATTCAGTTCATTGTCACCTTCATGCCCTTTTTGCTGGGAAGCGGAGGGGAACGCTCACTGGCTTTTCTCTCAGCAATCCAAGGACAAGGTATTCCATTGTTTGGCCCTGCTGCCCCTTCCTTGCCCCTTTTGGATGTTAGCTCCAGGATTGTGTGCAATGGCTTGCTTCCACAGTAAAGTTTCCAGGAGATTCAGACGTGGGTAACATCTAAAATCATCTCTCAGAGCTCTTTCAGCGCAGGCAGCCTGTGCTGTGCAAGAGGCATTCTGTTCCCTCTCAGCCTCTCTTGAAAACCCGCTGCTAGCAATTATCTACTTCAATCCCATTTCATATTCCAGATGGGGGAAGCTGCAAATAAACCAGAAAACTGCAGCCAATGGCAAACACAGGGCTCCGGCAACCCGCGTTGGAAACACATAGTCGTCAGCTCTTCTTTGCTTCTGCTCAGTGATTCCAACGAAACGTGCTTGCAAGGAGACGTGACTGGGGTGTGCTATTATTGAACAAGCATGTAACAATCATGAGGATTTCATTCAGTCCCCTGCAAAAAACAACAGCAGCAATCTGGTCAGGCTAGCAGGAAAGCCGCATTTTGTGTAGCAGCGTACCGTCCGTACCGTGCCTTCGGTACTGTAGCATTTGCATGCAGAATGCAGTGCCTTTAGTCATAGACCACTCACTATTTGGGCTCCTATATTTCCCCTGGTTATTCCTCCAGAGTGAGCATAAGCAAGGTCACTGTGCATCTCTTCAAGGACAGAGCTCTCGGTTCCTGCATGCTGATTTATTGGAGGCTCTGAGTAGCCTCACAGCCGCAGAGAGGGAGACTGCCTCTCAGTGCAGGCTCTAAGAACCATTCATTTAAAGAGACAAATATTCTGATTGTTCCTCCACCAGAAACAGTTCTCTTTTGAAAGGGCAAAGCAACAAGTCCTTGTCCACGGCCACCATAACTCCTCTAAAAATCTCCCCATTGTCAGGAGAGGCTCAACTCAGCTCACAGGGAAATCAATGGGAGTTTTGTTGCCGATTTCACTGGGAGAAAAATCTGCCCCCAACCCTTAGCTTCTTACAGTAAGTTCCAATGAAAGCTTTATCCATGAATGAAACGTCCTGGCTAGGAGGTTGGTTTGCCCCCATAGCAGACGGGAAAAGGATTTTGACAACAAAATGTGGAAAAAAAATCCTTTGTCTAAGAGAATGGCAAGATTTTTGTGTGAATAAATTTTCCAGCAGTTAAATCAGCGTATGCTAAATGTTCTAGTGTGCCAGCAGCCCAGATGTGCGAAGCAGCAAACGGACTGTTTCTGGACTTTGTCTCAGCTGTAACTGGTGCTGCATGGGAAGAAGGGCCAAAGGTAACTTTGTGCAACCCTTTCAACCCAGTTCCTGTTGCCAGGGCTAGTCCTCAGCATGACCTACGGCAATTCAGGAAAGACAATCAAGGGCTAAAGCAGTCTTTGCCTCACCTAATTTTAAGCAACAAAAGTATCAAAAATGTTTAAGGTAGGAACCTGGTCGCCCTGAACTCCTGCAGGCTGGAACCCCAGGGGAGACCAGCCCTTCAGACACCCTTGACTTTGCAGAGAAGGTGTAGGGATCCAGCCTCTGACACGTCCTTCTTCAGCCCCTTCCAAAGCTCCCACACGTGCATTTGTGAACCCTGCTAAATGCTTCAGTTATCGCCTGTGCATATAAAAAGAGTGGTGATCCCGGGTCAGATCAAAGATTATCCAGCCCAGTGCCTTGTCCCTGACAGTGGCCAGTGATGGATACACAGTGAAAAGTAGAAGAGGACAAGGACATACAGATACTTCCTTGGAAATGCTCTCCCACTATTTTGTGGTCCAGGGTCCTCCTCAACCAGGGGAAGAAAAACAGTATTTTGGTTAGAAAAATAACTGAGTTGGATGGACCCATTTGTACTGTACTGGGAATAATACACATACCAGGGGACTGCAAATTAAATAGCAAAAGCAGTTTGATTCCCTCTTGTCAAAGTCATCAGCTCTAGGGCCAAATATGTTTCTTTTAACAACCAGTTCATGTAAGCCCATATAATACGAGAGTGTTTCCATATAGGAACCATACCATTTAGATGGATCTAACCACATACCCTTCTCAGTAACAGGAAAAGCAGTATGGCCATCAGAAATCCCAGGCTGGGACCCCACAAGATACTAGACAGGCAGATTTGTATGGGGAAGCTGAGAGGTAAGGCCAGCAAGGGCAGATGTGAAGGAAAAGGTACTTAATGCTTTGATTTATTGGATTTTTACTGATAGCTTTGAAAATCCTCTCCAAGAAATTTGTCTCAGTTGCTCCAGGAGTTATTTTACAATAACAGCAAAGTATCAGAGAGCAGAATTTGGCTACTTATGACCTTCTATGGGTGTAATGCCAGTTTTGCAGATTTTAGTACCACCTAGGTTTTGGTGAAAACACACTTTCAGCCTTTCTTACTCTATTCCCCTCCATCCAAAGTGATTTTTTCTTGAGATATCTGTGCTGTAGTGCACCAAACTCATACGCCTAGCAGCTATTCTTTCTCCTGGACTGATGGTCAGCCTGAGCTGCAGTAGACAGCCCAGAAGCGCCATATACTCTCAGTCAGTCTTTGTGTGCCCTCTCATCCTTCTCTGCTATACCAGAGCTGGCCAGAAGATACAGCACCTGAGAGGCCTATGTGCAGGAGAGCTGCACGCCTAAAGCAAAAGGCAAAGGATGAAGATATACTTTACAAGTGGAGAGGGTTTTCTGTGCCAGATCTTGCACAGACACCGTTCCTGACGTCATATGTAAAAGAAATGTTTGCTGCCTTCAGCCCAGTACTACAATAACACTGCAGAACTGGAAGCAGAGCAGCTCTGTGCAAGCATAAAGAAAGAGGATGTCTCTCGACAAATTTTCAGAGGATGCTCAAGGTTGCCTGCAATATTTGTTGTGAGTGAAAATAGTCAGGTGGTGCATGGAGAAGGGCTGAATAAGCAATGCCAGCACTCCTCCCCAGGGACGCTTTGAGAGTTTGGCTTGTCAGCTACAGGCCTCCTTGAAAGCATCAGGCCTCTGCAGAGAACTATTTACATTTTTTAAAATGATTTTGCACCCTGCACTTAAGCAAGCAACGGCCAACAAAAGAGCCCCTCCAGATTTTGAGAAGGGCCTGGGGAAAAGGACATTACAGTAAGTTGTGTTGCAAACACAGATTTGCTGGGCATGACTGGGCCTCAAGTGCTGTGTACAGCACTGACTGCTAGTCATGTAGGCATTGACCCTGCAATGGGCAGCGTAGCTACAATGACACTGGTAACATACAGGGACTCCAGGCCACATCACGCTGTACTCCAGTCAGCATCATGTCAGAGCACAGGAACCCAGTAAATAAGATCTCTTCCATCGCCAGAGGATCAAGTATCACTTAACTAGTATTAGCTACTCAAAATACCTCTTATGAGATGGTGAGAGAGAGATGGATAAGCTGCACGATATGCACAAGCTCAGACAGGGTATTCCTATATTGTTTCTTGGAGTATAGACTTCAGAGGCTAAAGCAACAGTGGCAAAATGGAACTGCTCATAGCCTATCACAATATGAAGCTGCCAGAAGCAGTCCATCTTACACGTTGCTTCCCTTTATTTGTTTTATGTGAGCTGCTTGATAAATATCACCAGAGATAATCTATCACAAGAAACTCCTCCAGCCTGAGCAGTGAGACTCTGAGCCCTCTAACACAGACATGAATATGCTCCAGACAGTGATACCCTCCAAGGGGAGCTCATCGTTTGCTCTTAAGTCCAAATGAAGCAGAACTGACTTAAAAAAAAAAAAAAAAAAAGGTTAAAATTGAATCTCAAAGACAAAGAAATCTTGGCTAACCACCAAGACCATGTTTCTGAAGCTCCACACAAGGAAAGCAGAATTAGCAAAAGGACAAAACCTGGTAGGAGTCAGACTCTACTTCTCTCGTGCAGGGAACAAGCACAACTCTCTCTCTGCTGAAAGGACAATATGCAGCCCTTATTTCTAAGCTGCAGTTTATTTTTTAATGCAAATGAAACAGAAAAATTTAATTCTGATGGACAGGTCTGATTAGGAATTTCCTTAAGTACCTTTCACTGAACCTGTCATTTGAATCAGTGTTTGACTGATTATGCACTCTAATTTCAGCTGAAAGCAAGGGCATTCAGTGCCTCAGGTAGCAGGATCTGTCTGTTGGTTGTTTAAATTACAGTATACACAACTGAACATGTTAAACTCACAGCATTGTACAGGTTCAGACTAAAGCAAAACATGCTTCACATTCCCCTTCAGGATTTTTTCTCTCCCAGGCTGCTCAGCCACTCTCCACTCCTCTTCATGACTGTTAGGCAGATTAAAGAACTTCACACTCAGCACAGCAGAATACTATGGGCTGTAAAAGGTTTTAGTAGAACACTTTTTACATCTCATTCTAGTATCTTTTCTTTCCCTAAATTAAAAATAAATCAAGTCTATTTACAGTTTCTACGACGCCTGTGTCAACTGCTAGATCCCTGATTTTGCAAAGCACTGGCACATCAGGTATATGTCTGGAAGGTTCTGCTAAATACGAAACTCATAAACATATGCTTATCAATATTAATTCTTTTGAAGATATAAAACATGAATTTGTTAGCATAATCTAGTGGTTAACACAATGTCTAGTCCCCCATCACTGCCACAAATCCGTATGTCTTATACTGGGATATTAAAGGAAGCTGAAAGGATTCAGTTAAGCTGTAAACATTTATTTCCTCCTGAGTTGGGCTAAACCACGAGGAGATGACAACGCCTACATTGGCACCAGGCCTCCTACCTGTGGAGCTGCCTGAATTGGAGGAAGTGTCCTGAAGATAGCATATGGTCTGTACACTGGATATACATTACATCATCTATTGAATCATGACCAGTTTCCTTCCAATTACGGGTCACATAGGCACTGGAGAAGAAATGAAATATCTCTTTTTTACACTGCTGACACCATCTCTGATGGAAAAGAAGCGAGGTCTTTCTCTCGCTGGTAGGAAGCTCCAATGCAGAGGCTGCCATGGCTATAGTGCTGCACATTTACTATTAACAGTTCCTTATGGCAGGGCTTGCTAAAACGTATAGCAAAGTGCAAAACCAAGCTGGGCTCGATGCGAGGGGCAGCCTTGCTTCCCCAGCGGCATTTCCAGGCTCCTAGAAAATATAGGAAGTTTAGTGTGATTGTTATGATCCTTTACAGGCTCACAACAACCCTGCAAATAACTGAGAACGATGGAAGCTCAGTTTCTCTGCAGGGAAAAAGAAACAGGACCAAATTACTTTTACAGGAATCATCTGTTAAAAGCGTTAGTTTGATTTCAGAGCACTGCATGGGAGCCCTGGCTTTTTAGCACCAAATCAACAGGACTGAGATGTTGGCAGAACCGTGGAGGGGTCAAAGGGTTTCCATGGCCAACACTTGCTCTCAGAATAGGAACATAGAATCATAGAATCATAGAATCATTAAGGTTGGAAGAGACCTCCAAGATCATCGAGTCCAACCATCAACCCAACAACACCATGCCCACTAAACCATGTCCCTAAGCGCCTCATCTACACGTCTTTTAAATACTTCCAGGGATGGTGACTCAACCACTTCCCTGTGGACTTGGATTTACATAGGAAAATAAGTGCAAAAAAGTGCACACTCAGGTTCTAAAGTTACTTTAAAATAAATACTCTTCTCATTGTTGGTTTTCTGCATTAAAGTGCATAAGGCTGATTAAACAACCAATTTATGTCCATTTAAGTACCCTCTTGATCATGTTCGCTAGAAGCATCGAGAGTATTTACAATAAATGGGTATGATAATTATTTGTGAAGTCTCGTGGTTTACCCCCGGCCAGCAACTAAGCCCCCCCCAGCCACTCGCTCACTCCCCCCTGGTGCGATGGGGAAGAGAATCGGAAGGGTAAAAGTGAGAAAACTCATGGGTTGAGATAAAGACAGTTTAACAGGTAAAGCAAAAGCTGCACACGCAAGCAAAGCAAAACAAGGGATCCATTCACTCCTTCCCATCAGCAGGCAGGTGTTCAGCCATCTCCAGGAAAGCAGGGCTCCATCACGCGTAACGGTGACTTGGGAAGACAAACACCATCACTCCGAATGTCCCCCCTTCCTTCTTCTTCCCCCAGCTTTATATGCTGAGCATGACGCCATATGGTGTGGAATATCCCTTTGGTCAGTTGGGGTCAGCTGTCCCAGCTGTGTCCCCTCCCAGCTTCTTGTGCCCCCCCAGCCTGCTCGCTGGTGGGGTGGGGTGAGGAGCAGAAAAGGCCTTGACTCTGTGTCAGCGCTGCTCAGCAGTAACTAAAACATCCCTGTGTTATCAACACTGTTTCCAGCACAAATCCAAACCACAGCCCCATACTACTACTGGGAAGAAAATTAACTCTACCCCAGCCAAAACCAGCACACAGTTGAAAGTTTTGACATTTCTTTTCCCTGAAAATATTCTAGCATTAATGACAATGAACAAATATTTCCCATGGTCAGAATAAGGATCACACATTATCTAATGCTGAAAAAGCCAATTAATAAATATTTCACTATTTTAACAACAAATTTTTACAGCAAGAATAAAAATGTTTATCTAAGATATTTAAAAAACCTATAATACGGCATATAAAGTTAGGTGTAATTCACAGAGACGATGAATCTGATCTTGGAATATGTTTCGTGGTGCCAGTGAGTAGTACTAACCAGAATGGGGGTAAATATGAAAAAATAAAATATTCCTCTGAATAATCAGCTAATTAAGTACTTCAAAAATTTTACACTATGCTTATAATCAAGATGTAGAAGAGACCTATTATAGAAAATTATTTAAGAAAAGTTACCTTTGCCTTTTTACCACAGTTCTGCATTGATTTTGCATTCAAAGGAATGAAGTATATTCGTCTTGAATTAATCATCAGCTTCAATTCACACAAACTTTCAAGCAGTCCAGACATTCAGCTTTCAAACCATTCTTCATGATGTCCTCCTACAGCACTGATTACATTACTAACTATACGCCGTAGGCAACAAGTGTTGACTTGGGTAGCCTACCTGTTTACCTGAGTTACTCTTCTAGGCAAAGCCAGTATGTTTTCAGACACATCATGATTTTTTAAATAGTCCATGCTAGTCCATGCTTAGTTCAGTCCATGACAAAAATTATAAATAAGAAAAGATCCAGCTGGCTTCTGCCATCTTCAAAAATCCCCACTCTTCCTGAAGTACATTTTATTTCACTCTTCTGGCACTGTGGAAGTGCTCACTGGAAATCTGGACAACCAACCCTAAAGAAAGAAATCTCTATCCCTACAGTACTGTGCGTAGGCACATCTTTCTGCCCCTCCTGTGGTAGCGTGGATTCAGCTTTTAAGTTCTGCACCGTGGCCGGTCTGACCTGCATGCGGTTACTATTAATAAAACTGGCGACCCTTTCAAATTCCTTCCCTTGGAGCTGCGATCTGCCATGAATTCCTGGGTCATGCTTATCTGTATTAGGGTAGCAAATGGAGACCACTCCTGGAACAGGACCGCAGCTGGGCATTAGCAGAGCCAGTTCTTGCCATGAGAATTTAAGCAGGCAAGAAGGAAAGGTGAGAGAGGGATTTATTAGCCCTTTTGACAGAGGGCAGGAATGGCAATTTAGAGGTCATGTTTGATAGCATGCAACTTACTCAGCTTGCAAACACGTATGAGGATGCAAACCCAAGGCGACGATGGTCCATTTTGCTGACGAACAAGTCTGGGAGTCCCAAGGAGACAGCCAGCCACCCAGACCAAGAAACTCATCCGTAGACAGGGCCTGGATCACCCCCTAACCTCTACCAGCAGTTTGAGCTTTGCTGACTCTGTGAATGTAAATGTCACAGCACTATCACAGTCAGTGCTGACATGGGCATGGAGATTGAGGGCCACAGCCAAAGGGGTATTTAAGCATCTTCCTCCTCTTGAAATTTTGAGAGTTAAATGAAAATCCTTGTTTGGCTCTTGACTGCAGTCAAGAATCGAGTCTGAACGTCCAGGGCTACGATACAGATAAGGACTTACAGTGAGATCTTAAACTCAACCAAAGCTTGGGGCTAGCTTGGGAGTTGTTCTGACCTGAACGCAGCATAGCCGTTGGGGAAACTGCAGCTACCCATGACCCACGAGCCCCATTACACTGGCCTGAGCCTAAAAACACTCCCCAGGCTGAAGGCAGTGATCCATACTTTCCCTGCTCGTACACCCAAACATGCCATGAGCACGGCTGACATACTTTTAAAAGAATCACTAGTTATCACTAATGAATGTCTGACCAGACTTCTGTCCTCCACAACGTACTGCCAAGAAGAAACCCCATAACTGACCCCATGACATTTGCTATATTCCACCTACTTCCAGTGCTTACTTCTCTCTAGCGTAGGACCGCCAGTACAGCCTCCTTTCCATCGGCCAGAAAGTTCTGCACATTTATCAGCAGTCTTTGTTGGTGGTGTTGACCTTTTGCTAGAGAGCCTGCAACAGGTTGTTTATTTAAATAGCCGAGTACAGCCACTCGGTTGTGTTTTTTTCTTTAAAAACCTAAAATGGGCAAGACAGAGTGGTAGTTTATCCACAGCCTATTGTTAATCTCCAACGCAGGGAGTCGCGACAGCATCTGGCCTATGTGATCCAGTGCTCTGCAAGCAGGCATTAAAGAAATGCCTGTGACAGGGAGAGACATCTCCAGGAGAGCTCTGCTCTGAGAAGAGGGAAGCACAGCATGGGCATGGCATTTAGCCAGAATAGGGTTTTTTTCCAGAACATTCCCATCATCATCACCTTTATTTAAACTTCACTTTCAATCAGCTTTTTTATTTTCTTCCAGGTGTATCCAGCAGCTTCTCTGGAGCTAAGAAGTTTGTGCGTGGGGTTTTTTTCATGCAGTGTGGGTAGGAAGGTATGTGGGAACTGTAATTCAGTCACTTTAAATCACATGAAGCTGAAGCGTGAAAGGAAAAATAATAATAAATTGTTCAGTTTGTCAGGCTCAGTGCAATTCTCAATCAATTAAAGCATATTTTAGCATCAGGGCAGTTTATTTTTAAAAAGTTCTCCTGGCATCTGATGCTTTCATGTTACTGTGTAGCTAAAAAGGTCTTGCTGGGAACAAATTACTCTTGATAAAGCATTTTCTGAACTGCATTTTTAGTTTCTGTCAAATGACAATAAATAAGAACCACATGAGCAAACAGCAGCAACAAAATAGCTAGTGGCAGCGAGGGAGTAAGTCTTTGGATCTGGGTAAAGGAGGAAGATAAAGCTGGGACTCAAGCGCAGTAAAAACATGGTTGTTTGGGCTCCGAGTCTACAAACGTATTCTTCAATGCATCTAACTTTCAATTGTGATTCAGTATTTTGGGACATTAAACGGTGAAAAGTCACCAGTGAAGGTATTCTACATCAGACAGTTGCTTTTTTTCACAATTAGTTTAAAAATAAATATTATATCTGTATTTTGGATCCTTATTTTGTGACATTATCATTTCACAGATGTGGATGACACAGGAACAGTCAAATCAGTATTCCTCTTTTGCAAGCCATGCAGCACTTAAGAAAATGAAACATGATGCCAGATTCACACTGAAAGTTTCACAGGTCCAGAAGTTGGCTAATTGGTGAGGAAAGCTATTCCCTGATGTGGTAACAAAAATTGTAACTAGTACTGTCTTGTGGGTCCTTGCAGTCTATGACAGTAGCTGGCAAACAAGAACAATGCTGTGAGTTCACCTCCATTGGAATCACAGACAAAATATTTGCTTAATAAAAGGGGCAATAATCACACTAAATAATTCTCCTTTTTTTTTTTACTGTGGCAAAGACAAAGTGATTATGGAGGATGTATGCTATACTGTTGCATAATGTCATTATAAACCGATTAAGCTTTTGCTCTAAGGTTTAACAGACAAGGAAATTAAAAGAAAGCTGGAAAGGGTGTATGAAGACTGTCCCTTACCCCTTTTTATTTTACAGCTTTCTAGCCTCCCACTTTCTCTTGCTTTTCCTCCTTCAGGCCTAGAGCCATCACTAACAATACATTGCCCTGGGTAGAGTTTTTCCATTCACTTTTTCCACCTGGAAAAATGCACCGTATCAAATACAAAGCAATAGAGACCTTAAGGCCTTTCAGTGCAGCAGGGAACTACGGCACGGGCATCAATTCCCCTCTGACAGCTCACGTTCAGGTGCTACGCCCTCACCTTGGCTACCACTACAGGTTTGGCTTGGAAATCCAAAGAAGCTGTAGTTCAGATCTATACCTATAGCACCCACCTGCTCTGGGCAAAGGAAGGGCATGCCTTTTTCCTCAGCATTGCTCCTTCCAGTTGATGAAGCAGAGGAATTGGCTGGCACTGCAAAAATCAGTGCTTTCACCATAAACATTGCGCTGTGGCACATGATCTTAGTTTAGATGGTCACCAACAGGAATACATATCTTGCTCTGGGCCACACACCTGGTAAAACCCTGCAAGCTCTGACTGGCCCTACACAGAGCAGAGCTGGACTTTGAATGTTAAATACAAACTTGAATTCACCAGCCTGTAACCAGCACATCACCCTTCCCTAAAATATGCAGGAAAGCCCTTAACTCTGCATTTCATGTCTGTTGCCCTTCCTTGCCATCCCCACTCTCCCATCAAGGCATGTCTGTGCTCCAGAACTCACATGTTGTTGTTAGTATTATCTTCCCAGGAGCTCGTGAAAAGTTACAGAGCTACAAAAAAGTTACAGTTCAACAATATCCAAGTCAGTCCAAGCCGACTTCAGTCATCAGCTCCAAGTGTTTCATACCCCATTGGTTTTATTAGGTTGTTAATATTAAAAGTAAGAGATTCAGTTAAAAAGTCATTAACTATTTTGCTATTTTTGCAGAACTATCCAGTCCTTTTTTAACGTAAAACCCTAAACTTCCTCCCAGCAAGCCAAAAGCCAAGTTCACCCTTGTTACAAACAAGTACAACCTGACAAGAGTCATTTTTGTATCAAACACAAGTTTGAGGCCACAAACCTTCCCAGGAAAAGTTGGCCAGGAGTTGATATCAGGTTCCCCTGAGATCAACCAATGTATTGTTTTCCCCTGTTTGGTTAAAGTTGTTTAACTTGCTTCCCAACATTTTGTAAGGTTTAAACTAATCATTGCAAATTTAAATCCTTCTGCTGCCAAACTGGGGAGAGCAACACATACCCCTTGGTCCGTCTCGTTCCAAATACGTACAAACCTCTGTATCAATTCCCAAGCCAAACTGGGGAAACCACCCCATGATCCCAGTACCCCAACAATGATAAAAAGAAAACAGGCCTTCCTGTTCATCTTTCTCAATACAGTCACCAGATCATTCCCAATAAAATCAAGCCAGTAACACAAACACTAATAATTCTACAATTGTGAACATAGATCCCACGATGGTTTGTTCACAACCTGCAACACACACACACACACACATATATATATGTCAAACAAAGTGTAACCAAAGAGACAAAATCAAATATGGCTGTCCTTTTGATCCTCCTCTAGTCCATGGGGAATGATCAAAAGTATGATATGAGCCTATCAAAATACAGATTTGGCCCAAATATGCATATTCTTGTTATACAACTTCCACTAAGGTGGGGCGAGTTGTGCCAAAATTTACAACTGCATAAACAAATCCGGTGGGGCGAGTCAGGCCTTCAGGCTCACGTTACCCAGGGACTGGGCCCCTCCCTGAGGGGGACGGGGAGGAAAGAGAGGGAGGGGAGAGAGAGAGAGCTTTTTTCCTTTTCCCTTGCATGCTCGAACAAGCTTCTCGAGGTCAACAAGCATGCCATGTGTCAAATTTCGGGGAATTCTCATGTTGATTCTCTCAGCCCATGACAGGCCTTTCTTTGTCTTTGGGACTCTTGGAGGAAGTCGATTCACCCGTTCCTCAGTGGTAGCTTCCCCACCGTCCCCCTTTTTGATGATTTTTCTCTTAATTACTGGCCTGCTTTTTTATTCTTGGGGCCGAATGTTGCTCAGATAATTTCCAATTCCTTAGTTGTGTGCAAAGGTGTCGGGCTTTGTTTCTTCGCCATCAGTGCCAAGTGTGCAAATTCCAGCTCATTATCAGGAACCGAATTAAGATCTACTTGATCAGGAGGTTTCTGCCCCCTCTCCTTCAACTCTGACCGTAAAGTCTCTTCTCGGTCCCACGCATCTGCCAGAGCCGCTTGGAGTTGCCGAGTATGATTACACTCCGCGGTTAGTTGGCTCTGCAGGGTTTCTATTTGTTTTCGCATCAGGTGCCTCGCTTCCTGGGCCACCACTGGTGCCTTCATAAGCGTAGTAATTCCCTCCATTATATCTTTTGGATTGTGCCAATTTACTTGGGCCCAGGTCATATCAAGGGGAGAAAATGGGGCCATATCCCCTAACTTCTCCAGGAGAAGGGTGCAGCTTACAATTGGACCTCCCAGGGAGGCCATAATGAATACACAAATATAGGGATCAGATCCCTTGTCAGTCCTCTGAGGACTATCTCCCCTTGTGTATGATACCTCTCAGAGAGGGGGGCCGTTGTAAAGGCATAATTCCAAGGATCACTTTAGCACCAACAAGGGAATCCCATCCTCGTCGCCAATAAAATGTTACAACCCAGACTGGGTGACTCAGGGGGTCGTAGCGGTTCTGTGATTCCCTTGGGCTAAATTAAGGTGAAACGACACCAGGCGATCAATTAAACGCTTTTAGGGCACAAGCAACTTAAACTTGGAAAGCGTAATAATAGATGGTGTGAATTCTATTGAGGTGTTTATGAGAAGAAAAGGAAGGAGAAGAGAAGAGAAGAAAAGAAAGAAAGAAGGAGAGAGCGAGATATATGTCACCACCCTGGGATCCTGCGATGACGACGGCGGACGTGTCGATCCTCCGGCGGCGGGTGCACACGAGGCGCCTTGGAGTGGTGCCTTTTATAGCCTAGTTCCCGCCTCTGGGGAACTCCCTCGGGGAGTTACGTAGTGCCCGATCTCCTGCGCAGGCACCACAGGGTTCAGCTCCATGTTTTACCAGGCTTCCTTCACGACTCCAGGCAGAGCTACGCCGCAGTGCTGAGATCTCCAAGCTGGCTTGGGAAGGCACTTCTGCGAAAGCATGGCTGCTTCCAGCACTTGAACTGGTGCCGTGGAGTC
Source organism: Pygoscelis adeliae (assembly GCF_000699105.1). NCBI lineage: Eukaryota > Metazoa > Chordata > Aves > Sphenisciformes > Spheniscidae > Pygoscelis > Pygoscelis adeliae. The sequence goes on along the minus strand of NW_008824669.1, from coordinate 926,443 downwards.
ATCTGCCACTTAGTCACCTCACCTTACGCTCCATATGCCATGCAGATGAGTATCTTTACCCTGCTCAGCATCTCTTCCCTCATTTCTGAACTAGGAATGATAGCATTTCTTGGCCTTGCGGGTGTATTGCAGGAGTAACACAGACAACTGTATGAAGCTTTCCACTTACCACATAAGGCAAAAAACTTTTCTACCTTTTAACATATGACTTTGTCAGTCTGAGGACTGCAAGAGCAGGATCCACCCGACTGGGCACAGGATTCAGTTCCCTAAGCGCTGCCATCCTGAACCACTTGACATGCCCCAGGACCATATGGTTAAGACAGACAAGCATCTCACACGGCTCATGGGAACCCTGCTATAGTGGCAACCAGGAAATCTAGGTATTAATAGCACTAAACATAGATGTACCTGACTCCCACCATAAATGTATGTGCCTACAGCCTCCCGAAACCCTCCATGCAGTTAGCTGGGATTTAGTCAATACACTCCATGGAGACTAGCAGTTCTTTTCATGCTAAAGTAAATTTCTAAGCTATGTCAAATGAATCACATCCTAAAAATGCCTTTGTCTTTCCTGACTGTAATGGGAGCTTGGGATGACCAGTTCAGTTGCAGGTATCTGCATGGTGGGTGCCTAAACGTTGGTGAGAGGGACAAGTGTGAAAACAGCATGAAAACAAGTTGAAGTTAATGCCAAGAAAGCAACATAAGGAAGTGAGCTATGAATGTTTCCCCCTTAATATTTAATCCACTGAAAGTGCCTATATTATTTCCAGTGAAACTGTCACAGAAACTCACATTTCCTGCAGTCACCTGCCAGTGAAGGGGGACAAAGCTACAGAATTTCACCTAGATTTCCAGTAATATTCTGGTCCTCTTTTTTCTCTCTCATAGCTACTCTAGGTGATCATCAGCAAATGAATAAAACACACTTTCATGGGAATGAAACAACATGTGCCAGCTTTGCTGCTGGCGTTCTGTCCACATGACTAGCACTCCCCTTCGCTAACCCTTCTTCCCACTTCTATTATTAACCACCTCTCACAGTCAAAAGGAAGACAAGGCAAATCTGGGGAGTCGTGATGTTTCTTCCTCCCAGTAACGTTCAAAAATGGCCCGGGGTGAGGAAATGGGCGGAGGTACATTTCCAGACAATATAAGAAAATCAGATACTTTAAAATACCATTTCTCCTAGAACTGAAAGAATTTAAAAAGAAACAAAAATGAAATAATTTGAAACTATTAAAAGGAAATGCCCAGTTATATAGCACGCAGCTTTTGGAAGTCCCTGCCACGTGGCAAAGTGCTTACTGAGATCTAAAGGCTCCTTTGACGACCCATGCAAAGGCTAAGAGCATTGACAGCTTCACAGATTGCGTACTAACACCCCAGAATCACTGTGTGAGCCACTCAAAACTTCCTCAGCTAGGCTATTCTGTAATCGTGTCAGGAAGGTAGGAGATAGGAACAGCCTGCATGACCTGAAGCATTTATTATTCAACATTCCCTTATTTTCATGCCCTTCACTAAGATGCCTGACCTCCAGGTTTCCCCACAGGGATGGCAGGGAATAGCAACAGGAATATAAAATGAAAAAATACTCATGTTTGCATAATTTGACCCCTGAATGAAATCTGAGAGTGAAATCAGGGAAGCTAACGATTGTTAAGAGAATCTGCCCTGGGTTTTAGGTTATATTTCTCCCTTTGGTCATCTCACTTGGCTGCAGACTAAATACCACCTGCTATGGCAATAACAAATACAGCTTACTGGGACTACAGTTCCTGGTACACTGCTTTATTTGCTATGAACACTTCAGGAAAAGGAATTAAAATGCCTACAAAAGAAATCTTCACTTGCTGCATCATTTGAAGGTTAGCAGAGAAACCCTCAAACAACAAGCAGCTAATGACTGGGTAAATGCCACATTTCACTGAGTTGTGCCAGGGACGTATTTGGCCATGTATTTTTTATTTGTACATCCCCCATAAAGTTGAATCATCGGGCAAATTCTGCATTACCGCTTAATCAGAACCTAAGCCAGTACACGCTGAAATCAATGGGAGGCAATCTTGATTTCCAAGGGAGGAAGCAGAATCTAAATCACATTATTATCAATTCAGACTCACTTTTTTTGTTATTCTCACAGGAAAATCTACTGTGCAAATGGCTTTAACCTGCCCCTGTTACCATCAGTAATAGAGATCCTTAATCCAGCAACTGGCCAAGCACCCACAAGCTCTTTTAAAGCCCTAAGGAAAGCTTAGAGCAATCCTGGGAAGCGTCCAATATCGTATTGGACTGATATGTAGAATAGCTATTTCAAGCTTTTTTTCCCCTATTTGTTACCAAAAAAGGCATTAACTAATTATTTTAATTGCACTTTTTGTAGTATTTCTCATGGGACCTGGACTGCAGCTGCCTCAGCTTGATCCCATCTGGCTGGGGGATGGGAAACTATTATAAAATGTGTTTTCCCCAGAGTGAATAGGACTTTCTGCTGCAGCTGTCTTTATGGAGGTGGGGGAGCTATTGGAAACAGGTGTATTGCACGTAAATGCTCCCTGGTTTGAAACTATCTAATAGACTCCAGCAGGAGAACTTCAATCTACTCCACAGGATCAAAACCAGCCTAACTCCCACCCCGCTTTTTTGCAGGGGGGCAAACACACAATGATTACTGTTAAAAGAACAAATACCTTTGTGGGGCTGCTGTCTTCAAAAGGTATTTATGGCTTTCCAATGAGAATTTTATTAGTTTCTGAAGGCAAAATATTACAGCTTTTTGGAGCAGCCGTGATCTTGCAGGCGATGAATTCTCTGCAACAAGATTAAGATCACTTATGGAAAAATATGCTGTTAGGAATGGAGTGAAGGAAAACACCCCCACACAAACCTGATTAATTGAGTACAATTGGCAGCAAGCATAGAAGAGAGAATGTGTTATTTAGGCGACATTTTTTAATGCAGATGAGTTTTTGCTTGGCTCCAAGTGATGTTGTCATGTTTTCCCTACTCCCATTCCTGTTTCAGACCTTGTCAAAGGCTCTGTCAGTACCTCAAACCCCACATGTCCTGACTCATTTTGCTTGGGCTCCAGTCTTTTACGGATGCTTGGTTACAAGTAAGAGGGAAGGTAATTGGGATCCTCATTGGTCCCAACCAGGCTATCGCTGCTAAAAATCTGCATTGCCCCCTGAAAATCCTGCTCATGTTACAGATGAGCTACATCGGCCTAACGGGCACTGAGCTGGGTATAAGGCATTCCCAGGAGCTGCTCAGACCCCGTTGTCGAGAGGATCCCTGATAACATAACCTCCTGAACACGCTACTGGGAACCTCTTTGTGCCCAACTCTTTTGGGGTGGACTAGAGGGTGAAGTTTCCCCCCCCTCACAGTTAGACTTTGATAGCCAGAAGTAGATATCGCTCCTTCTCCACGTCTGATGTTAGGGAGTTAACTTTTTTTCCCCTGTGTTATTTTAGCTCCTTTTCTGAACATGTAACAGATGTGCCCAGAGCCCAGAAAAGGAGCTTTGGGAAACATTTCTGTTTTTTCACTAAACAAATTCTGACAAGTCGAACATCCAAAGTACAACAGCTCCCTTCCCCTCTCTGACCTCTGCCTCCCTGCTTGGGGAGGCTGTCAAAGGCCTTTTCTCCTCCCCTCACATTTTCTGCATCCTCAGCCTGGTCTGTGCACCGTGTTACCGCTTGCATGCTACCCTGAGGCACCACAGCATCTCCTGACTCTGGAAGAGACTAAATTATATCATTCTGGGTACAGAAAGGGTTTTCTTTGACTCTCCTACATCTGTGCAGTTGCTTAATGAATGCAGCATCTGGTCTAACAGGCCCTAATTAAAAAAAAATACCACTTTCTCAAACATTTCCAACTAGCTGTTCCAGACTACATTATTTTATGGAAATGTTCATGGTGTGCCAGGGCAGAATGATTTTTTAATGGCTGAACATAACACGAAGCTGCAGTATTAGAGTACTACAACCTGGCCTGAGCTGGTATTACCAATGGAAAAAGCAAACCTGTCCTGCTCTCAGCTACCTGTCTTTGCTCTTGCACTGCTCCTTCCCTTGTACAGCATTAGTGCTTGCACAGATGTGTCGTGACTATCAGAGAGTTAGAATAGTTTAGAATAAACCCAGCAGAAAAAGAATTTAAAAGGTTAGTTTTCACGTGGATCAGCTTCCCAGCCCAGATTCACACAAACACTCCCGAAAAACAGGAGAGGGGATGCTACACAGGAAGCATGAGCAGGGAAGCTGGAGATGAAGGAGTGAGAAGAATGGACTCTTTTGGCAACTGTGCTGGCTTTTGTCAGCTGAAAGTGTTTGCAAAATGATGGCCTGAATAAGTGACTTGTGGCATTCTCAAGCAAGCCCTGCTGAAATCTTTGGACAACACCGTATCATGTCTCTCTCTATTTTTGCACAGCACAGGCTGATTTTCCAACAAAACCAGTCTGTTCAAGTAGGCAGGAGGATAAAGACGTGTCATATAAGTGGCCAGGACAAAAAGCCTAAGAGCCATGTAGAGATGGGGGATTTTAACTGCAGGAGAGCTACTGCCTCACTGTGTAACCTTGGGAGAGGCACTTGGCCTCAATTTGCCTTAGCTGGAAAGCTGGTGGGGAGGGACGTGCGGGTGCACAGGCCTGAGAGCATGATGCTGTGGCTGAGCTAGGCTTTGCTGGCTGTTGTGTAGTTGCTCTTGGGCAATTATGTACAAAATCACAACAGTGATGCTAGAAAGCTCCAGGCATCTTCACCAGATTTTGCTGGCCATTAATCCAGCAGAAGGCTGCTAATGGCATCTGATAGCTTTCTTTGCGCTACTGCCATTTAAGGTCACTCTGAAGGACACAAACTCTTCTACATTTTACAGTGTGAGATTCAGGCAATATATAACCATGGGTTTCAGAGAATGCGTTCTCAAAATCACAATAAACTAACGAGATGTGAATTTTATTTTTTAAGTCTCCAGCCATGAACTGAAAAGCAATAAACTCTTGAAAAGCAAGGATCCCTGATGATAAATGAAATACCACCTAGCGAGAGCGGATGAAGAATTCATCCGTGACACTTCCATTACTAAAAACCTTTAGAACAACCCTCTGATTATGAACCCCACCCACTGGAAAGCTCTGCTGCGGTGCAGCTCTCGCATGTCCACGTGGCATCACTGCACATGGAGAACGGCACACCATCCACCAGGGAGTTTACAACATGCCAGTGTGCAGCAGAAATTTTCAATATGGTCAGAGAGGGATGTACCAGCACAGGAGTAAGGGCAGCCAGCAGCGTGCCTCACATCACCCATGCACAGAGAGGACCAGACCTGCAAGCTCTAGCTGGGCAAACTTTCGACACCAGGAGTTGGTATCAAGCTGAAGAGTTGTTCAGTCCAGCCTTTGGAAGATGACTTTTAGTCAGTGTGGTTATGCAGTGGCACGTTATTAGGATTTGTTCCTTCCCAGCAAAGATAACAGACACATCATTCATTGCCTGATTTGTAAAGACCTCACACAGCAACCCAGAGCCATCGACTTCAAGTATTGCTCAAGTGTTGCCCTAACGTCAGAGGGTAACAGCTCTTTCTCAGAGTCAGAAGAGTCAACTATCACGTGCAAAAAGAGCAAAAATAGAGCCAAGCTAGAGGGAGAAAAGAGAGGCAGGACCCTGCCTATCTTGACACTTCAGCAGCTCCTTACAGCCTCAAGGAAAGAGTTAATCTGACTCAGAACGGATGGTGAGTCTCACCACAAGGTTAGCTTGCAAAGAGATGTGGCTTCCCTGTAGCTAAAGACAGTGATAATAAGATTCTGTCACTCAGCATGCATACCAGTGCCTGCCTTCCTGTTTGTCCCCAGGAGGCATTAAGCTAGAAGCCCAGATTGATCCCTCCTGCCCTGCATAAGGAAAACTCTGAGGGAGTAAGCGTAAGAAGCTAGGAGGGTACCTGGAAGTCAGAGGCACCAGCTAAATGGCATGAACCAGCCAGACTGAAAAATCCCACATCCTATGGAACAGCTCCAATACAGGACTAGGTTAGGAACAATGACTCCGCTCTGCCCAGATCTCTTAAAAACACATTGAAAACACATTTTAAAACACTTAAAAATTGGTTTTTTTTTATTACAGACTAGTGAATGTCCAGAGGGAAAACTAACCAGCTTACATAAGAAGTGAGTCTCACTATTTAAGTCAAACACAATTTTTCATACGGCTTGCAGTCAAAGGGGGATCCAAATGGTGCGCTGAATCCTACCTTCACAAGTACATAGGACAGCAGTGTAGTTGAGAGCAAAATTTGATTGGAAAAAAAGGAGTGAACTGGCCATTGCAGTCCCTGCTGTAAGCATTCCCGATTAACCACAGCTGATGGTTTTAGAATAGTTGGTCTGAGGATTAAAGTATTATGTGGGCTGAAAACACCACGTCGCATCTCTAAAATTACTTTGCTTTGTATCATTTAATACTCTGCATACTCTTCGGATCAGTTCTTAGGTCCTCATTCACTAATGGGAACCTCCACCTCAAATCTAGTTAATGTTTAGGGTTACTCACTCACTCTCAGAGGCTTTTATAAGGGATTCTGCCTCCAACTCTGCTTTATCATATTTTCTCGTTTCTACTCTTCAAATCCTACCTTTCTGGTTTCCCTGGGAACCAAGGAACGTCCCACATGTAGGTTAAGGAGAACTACAAGCCCTGTTTTTTCTTTACATGGATAATTCTTAACACAAAATAGTAATGCAATGTCCATTCACTCAAATATCTTAACTGTAAATAATATACCAGGCTATCAGACTACCTTCTGACCAAAAAAATTGCATAAAAATGTACCCAGCTCCTAAAGTTCATGATCCAAATGTCCTCTTTTTACATATCCAACTTCCAGAGTTCAGGCACTAGACTGCTTTACCTGTGGGTCTTTGCTCTGTTTACTGCAAATAATAGAAACTAAATTTTCTGGGTGTCACATTATACAGAAAGAGAAAAAAAAAAAAAAGCATATTATATTAGAAGTGGCAAATAAAAAGTCTGATTAATGCTCAATCTTGATAGCATTAATTACATATACATCTAATCAAGGAAATATATTGTGCATTTTCTGAACTGAAATTTTAAAAAAATGAAATCCAGCTTCCCTTCTGGAGGAAACGTGCACTGGCTCTTGCTATGGGCCTGCTCAGAAACTGTGTGCGGTATGTAAAATGCAGAATTCATTTGACTGAATGTTAGCTCTCTCAGTGATAGATCTCTAGAAGAGCTGTTCAGCAGACTCCTGCTATAGCCAGCAGATGAAAACAGGCATCCCCAGAAATGTTTCATTGCTTTTTAAGGTAGACAGACAGGCAAATCAGCCATTGGGTGTGCTTCTCTCTCCCCACTGACTACAGAAAGTGTTTAAACGACTAGCTTAGACTAGGGATCTAGCTTCTTTACAACTAAAACTAAATAAGATTAATCCCTGCTTGATTCAAAGCTCACCAAAGACGATGCAGAAACTACTATTAACATTCTTGAACTCTGGTTCTTTACATTACTGAGAGGCGAATAAGGCCTCATTCACTTCTTTTTGACACCTCTGTAGCTACTTTGACTCCTGCTCAATACCAAAATAAGGCACCACGACTTCACACAATGATGCAGAAGAGCAGATATATACATATATATATATATATATATATGGCCGTAGGAAATACATTGTAGCCTCCTCCATCGCTATGTGCCAGGATTCACCTCAGCCTTCCTCTGTCTTTGTAGCCTGGTGGCTGGACTGAGCTCAGTCCTCTGGTAAGAGAACGCCCATGTCCTCCAAGCTGGCTTGATGCCCACAGCACAGATTTATCTGTAGAAAGCTTCATCCCCAAGCCATGGGCAGGTTAAGGCTTCCAGAGATAGCGTGACTTGCTCAAGACCCTGCAACGTGGAAGTGGCAGAGCCAAGACTACAACACATAACATGGATTAAACCCAATGTACAGATGACATTGTCACCCATCCAAACCACCTTCCTTCCTTCCTTCTTATATTTCTGTTTTAATTTCTTTCCTCTATAAAAGGCATTCTAGTTGTTATTGGTAGGGAGAGAAACCAAGAAAACAGGGCGCTTTCATCTAAAGGTCATCATTTAATTTAAGTGTCATCATTTAAAATTTCGTCATCACTTAAAAACTCCTGGAAGAAAGGAGAGGTATCAAGTTGGAGAAGCTTTATGGAGTGAATGGTGAACACAGAAGAACAGACTGGGAGCATCAATACTGGTCCAATACTCTCTGAACACGTAATGGGAACTAAGATCAGGGTAACACATCTACTCAGCTCAAACTATGAGATTCCATGGCTAAACTGGGATTGAAACTCTTACATTCATAGAACCAAAACCTCATACAGTCACAGATTAATTTACGATGGAAGGAACTTCTGGAGGTCCTCTAGTCCAACGCCCCCACTCAGAGCAGGGCCTACTCTGAAACTGGCAGGTTGCTCAGGGCCTTCTCCAGTGAAGTTTTGAGTATCTCCAAGGATGGAGATTCCACAGTCTCCCCTAGCAGCCTCTTGTAAAGTTTGAATGAATGCTCCAGAAGTCCACTTAATAAATTTGCTTTGAAATTCTACAAAACTTCAGTGATTTGTCTCATGACAGATTTTCTTTCCTCTCTATCTATGTAGTGCTGCCACAAATTAATCAACAGTGAAAAAAAAATATGAGAAATAATTTGCTAGTGACCCAGAAAATCTAACGAGTTTCAAGGTCTAGGACCACAAGCAATTTGCTTTCACCCCTAACTGAAACCATTTTTTTTTTGTCACATAATGAAAAGCACTGCAGGTGGGATTCATTTACCTAACTAATAATACCTCTTATTCTGTTCTAAGCCTTAAGAGATGTCAAAAGCTTAGACGAAAAGCAGTAGGAGCCATGCCAGCTTTGCTGAGCTCAAAATGTTTTGCAAGAAACTATATTCCTCGTTGTGATGTGATTTTAATTCCAGAGCATAGGACACTAAAAGCTGTGGATTACTCCAACATATAACATAACAATATTTTTGGGTTTCATCATAAAGAATACAAACTTCTTGCAAAATAGATCTACTGAGGTGTGAAGGGGATAGATATCTATCTGCTTTTGAATCTGATAGGTTCAATCTGCTCTTTGAAACTAATACATTTATTATTAGCTGTCTAACTGGAAAGTATATCAATTTCAGGGACAGGTCTAGCAAGCTGCCCATGCTAAGAAAATTCCACTGGTTGTAGTCTTATTTTCAAAAATTAGATATGCATTGAACTGGAGGTTCTTAATGTATATATGGTTATCTTTACATCAATAAGGACAAACATAGACATCCACTAAAATTGAATGATACTTGCTTTTCTCTTCTGAACAGAATGTTGCATTCTAGAAATGTTATAAACTACATGACTCAAGCAAGGAAAGAATATCGATAGATAAAAGCCCCTTACTAGGATACTGAAAAATATATCAGAATTGAAATAGTAAAAGTAATAGAATTTTAACATTAACTGTAAAATAAATATGACTGAAAAATAAAAAACTGCTTTAAAAGCAGAGAGAGCAGTTAATAGTTCAGGAACTACAAAACACTGAATGCTTGCCAGGATCTCATGGAACATACAGTCCCTCCAACAAAAATGATCACGCACAATTTTTACATGTAAAATCACTTATGGTATATCGACAGAAGCAGCAGCAAAACAGAACTGATAACTGAGCACATAGTTCTCACGTTGCCAGTAAAAACAGGCCAACAGCTATTTCTTTCTCAGATCTCGAGTCAGGATATATATATATAACTGAGTTCACAAATTGGGACTGCTGATCTGCCCAGTGTTACAGGTCCAAAAAGAGGCATTTTGCTAAAAGCACACGAGTAGCTAAGAATGCAGAAGTACTGTCAGTGTTTAAACTTGTCACACAGAAAGATGCTCTTCTAACTTGGCATTAAAGGGCAAAGACGGTAGGGTGAGATTTCACTTCGGAGGTTGTACTTCTCTTTCCATTCTTGAAAAAGAGAGCTAAAAGCTCCTCAGTGGGTCTACATCCTCGCTGATAAGACCCGGTGAGATTTTTAGTAAGCTATTTTTCTTGTACTAATTAAAACTAATTTTCCTAACAGGGACTGTATTGACAGTTATAAGCAATGAATTTAAATATTTTACAACAATCCTTTTCACATCTTAATACCCAAATAGTAAGAATCACACTCTTGAGAGTTTTGTAAGGCATCCTAATTCTTTGGGGAATCACTGGAAAGTTGATGAATGAATGCTAAGGGATATAACTGATGATGATGAGCAAATGCAATAAAAAGTAATTTTCTTGGTCTGTGACTCTGAGTCCCATTAGAACAATTAGCCTGACCTGCAACACCGCCTCTGGCACCCTCTTTCCCAGTGATGAACTATTGATTACATCTATATTCTGTCACTTTCAGTGACCTAATAAGCCTCTCACATCCCAGTTTGAAAAATACCTTTTAAGGAAAAGCTGGCCTGAAAAGGAGCTAGAGGTAAAATTAGCAAGCTGACATTCCCAGAATTCAATAAAAAGGGATTATTCTAATTAAATCCTACACCAATACTGTCTGTGGTACCAAAGCTGTACTGATCCAATTGTCAAAGGTCTAGACAGTTAGACTTGAGCTCTAAAAGCTCTCTGGCAACTTTGCAACAACTTAAGGTTGTCCCTTCCCTCATGCGTGGCTCCCAGGTATCATCCAGGGTATATCATGCCTATGGCTCAGAGAATGAACTGCTGACCTACTTAATGAGAGAGACTGATTTCCATTTTTTCCAAGTTTCCTTTCCCATGTAAATCCTGGAGGTCAGAGTTTCCTGGCTGCATCTCCTTCATCACATTCAGCGGAGTCGGTGATAGATCAGCAAATATCACACAACCTTTTACTGAAAATTCCCTGGATCTTGGACAACTAAGTATTTTCAAAGTCCTTCTACATCCTTTGAGAGAAGATGCTACATAAATGCCAATACTGACTACTCCCGTTTTCTCACTTTCCCTGACAGGAAAACGCTGCTGTTTTTCAATACCTTAGAAATAACACGCTTGTGCCTGAAATATGAAGTGGACTTCTAAAAATAAGTTAATATTACAGTAAATAGAATACAGCCAAGAATAAAATCACTCTGCAAAAGCAGAGATTTAGATCTGGAGGAAACCAACACCGGTGGTCAAAAATACCTGTAGTCTTTAAATACCTTAGCCAAAAATAGTTGCAGCCTTTCAAAACCACGATGCATTCACATATTCACGTGCTTTAGAAATCTTAGAATTATTCTAGAAACAGGTTTCGGTGCTTCTGTACCTTGATCCTAAACCAAGCTTATTTTGGCCCTGGCCATTACAAAATTTGGATCATCTTTGAGCCAACATCAAGTTGTTTGGTTACTGTTAATTTAAAATACTACACCTAATTACTCGGTCAAATACCTCATTCTGATATATCTGTGAAAAAGTCTTTGGAGAATGTAGTTATGTAGATAACCATCCTGGCCGCCTGCCCAGAGACGGGGTGCAAAACGGTGCTGAGCACAGGGCTGAATGGGTGGCTGGGAGAGTCATTTAGTTCTTCAAAGCAAAGCTGTAGTAGGACATGGGTGACGCATCCTGCCTCTGTAGAGCAATGAATT
>NW_008824669.1:902594-914680 GCF_000699105.1 Pygoscelis adeliae | reverse complement strand
TCTTTTTTTGCCCATAAAGCAAGCGCAAAATGAAACAAGCTGCATTTTCTCTATCGGATTTTATCTTGGAGGTCCTGGTCCGTCATTTTTTGAAATCTTGGCTTTTATCTTTTTCTCTTTTCTCTGATGTTTCAGCACTCTTAAAGACCTTGCATGTAATTAGAGCGTGTAATGTCGGAGAGGTGCAGTGCTGCTAGCAGCCTCCCCTGATGTGACGGGGAGATCCGTTATTGCAATCTCTCAACATATCGGTGGATAGTGGATACTAGATCCTAGATAAGAGATTTACTTGGAAGCAGGAAATAAGATCTTAAATCTCTTTCTTCAAGGGCAGAGCCAATGTCACACTTGTCGGGTCAGATGCTAAGATACAGATTCCTTTCTTCTCCCATTCCCATCCACACACTGGATGATTTGCACTGCTTTTTAGTTTAATGGGGTCCCGTATGACCTGCAGCCTCAGCAAATGCCCTGATCACTCATCCCTAAAACTCATGCTCGTGCTCGAATGACTATTCATTTGATTAACTTGGCAGCATCTGCACAGTGCTCAAATACTATTTAGGTAACACAGCAAAAAACACCCTGCAACCCCAGAGAAGTCAAGTTGAGGCAAATCATATCTGAGTCAGATTTAATAGGACGTAATTTGACTTCTGATTTGTTTACACTTCATCACACAGTCAGTTTCCATTATGATCCCTCTTTATTGCCTACTTCTATAATTCCACACCATTCTCTTAACGTATGAAACCACTATTAGAGTTAGTTAAATAGTCCAAGATTTTTTGGTAACTATGTTCAGTGCAGGTGTTAACACCTTGCTAACACATCTAAAGGAAGCAATCTAAAGCACACATGAAGTTCAGCAGCTAATTCCAAGTGATCTTTAGCTTGCAATCCCCCCTCCCATAATACACATGCATCTTACAGATGTGCCATGCCTGTCTCTGAACTCTCGTTTTCTTCCATACAAATGTATTTTACTTTTAAAAAAAAAAATCACCGTTTGAAAACTGATTCTTTTGTGTTTGGAGCTGATTCACAATTTTTAACAAGGCTTTTAGATTAAGGCAGATCACTATGGAGCTAGATTGCCTGTAAAGGTTTGCACGAATGTATCGGAAGTGTGCTGTAAAGAGAACAGCACATACCATCTGCAAGAAATCCAGTCAGACCAGGAGAGCAGCAGCAACCAGACGTTTTCCAATCAAATTGCCCCTTATTTTACTGTGATTACTTATTTACCTTCTACACGTGCTGTGGCTGCCCTCCTGTTATGCCAGATTGCCCCTTTCTCTGTTTCTCCTCCACTGCCACTCATGGACTCCTGCTTCTTTCGCTCTTTGAATCGCTGGCTGTCCCCCTCTTTCACCTCCCCTAAGCGTCAAGCCAGATCCAGCCTTCACCTCTGCATCACAGACAGCTTCCACCAATGCTGGGTTTCAATTTCCTCCTGATGTCAAATTTCAGCCCAGCCCACGAAACCCACCCCCTGCCTTGGCTCGTGCATCATGAGCTGGAAAGCCCTCCTATGCTCAAGACTTTGTAAGGGATGTTTGCAGGGAAGCAGCAGTTTTATTCACTGCGTACTTTATGTCCTATTTCTTTTGCAGTTTTTCTCTCTTAGGTGACAGGATACAGCTGTTTGTGTCAGGGGAAGCCTCTTTCTTGAGCTAAATCCTTGCCTTTGCTGGAAACAGCTCTTTCAGTTGCTCCAGCGGCACTGAAATCCCCTGGAGTCAATAAAACTTCTTTAAGGAGCATTTCTGCTATCGAGCTTTATTTTTGTATCTAAAAGAAGCATTTAGACTGTCTTTGAAGAGGTTTATTTCTCTTAAAATATGAACAAGATTCTAAATCTAAAATTCCAAATCAAGCAACTTTTTATAGGTATGACTGCTGAAAAGCAAAAAAAAAGGGGCAGAAGACTTCTTTCCTGCATAATTTCGAGTTAAACGCTGAATCTACAGGTTAATCCTGCAAACAGGATTAACTACCTACAGGTTAGTCCTGTCTCATGAGTAACTTGACTCAGACACTGACCTGTTTGGGGCCACTCACATGAGTACAGTGGTAACACAAAATAGGTTAAAATTTGCAGAATCTGAGCTATTAGACTGATAGCTAATTGAGGCCAGGACTGCCTGCTACTGTTTGTTTAACACACAGCACAAAGCAGCTTTCTGCTCCTACTAAAAGCCTCCAGGTAGATCTCCAGTAAGACTGAACAACAACAACAGGTTGCCGATGACATCTGGAGCAATGTCCCTGCCTTATCAACTCCCCATCACATTTTACACCTCAAATCAGGTTTGAAGTTTTAAATGTGCGAGCTTGGTTAGATACACTCACATAGACAAGATGATGGGCAAGAAGTTACATGGCAGGACTTCTCCATTTCTAGTACAATTTGCGATCTCTGTAATCCTGTCATAACTTATCAGTTCATGTGACATTCCCGCTTAGAAAGTGCTTTCCCCAAGCTCTGGGCAACTCATTCTGTTTAAAACACACCACCACTAAATCTGGACTCTAAGACAGTGAAATTAATGACCACACCATACTCCAAATTTTCCCATTGGTAGACTGGAACTCCCAAGCCAGATACATTTGTAGGATTCCCTGGGAGAAAAGGGAATAGGAGGGATAAAATGTTTCTCTGCCACCCAAGTATGCACTCGATGAAGAAGAGTCAGTGGTCGTAAGGAGCTCCCAGTGACTGAGGCCCCACAATAAACTCACCTCAGAGCTCTACAGTTTTATAGAATCATAGAATAGTTTGGGTTGGAAGGGACCTCTAAAGACCATCTAGTCCAACCCCCCTGCCGTGGGCAGGGACATCTTCAACTAGATCAGGTCGCTCAGAGCCCCGTCCAACCTGACCTGGAATGTTTCCAGGGATGGGGCATCCACCACCTCCCTGGGCAACCTGTGCCAGTGTTTCACCACCCTCAGCGTAAAACATTTCTTCCCTCTATCTAGTCTGAATCTCCCCTCTTTTAGTTTAAAGCCATTCCCCCTTGTCCTGTCACAACAGGCCCTGCTAAAAAGTTTGCCGCCATCTTTTTTATAAGCCCCCTTGAAGTACTGATAGGCTGCAATAAGGTCTCCCCAGAGCCTTCTCTTCTCCAGGCTGAACAACCCCAACTCTCTCAGCCTGTCCTCACAGGAGAGGTGTTCCATCCCCCTGATCATTTCGTGGCCCTCTTCTGGACCCGAATGGGTCCAGAAACATTATGGGAATGTTTCTAAATTCTAATGTTTCTAAAGATTTCTCATGAAAGAGCTGTATTTTATCAGAATTGTGAAGTTTTTCTACATGTGTTTCTCCCTGTGCTTTTATTCCTTACTGTGTTTACACCTATAGAAATATGACTTCATCCTTGAATTACCACCACTACCACCAGATAACAGTGGGCCAGCAGGAAATGGACAGAAGGGATTATAAACTCCTTAAGGTGACATTTCTGAAATTTTCAGAATTTTGTTTCCTCCCACAGAAAAGGCAGTGAAAAGGAAAGGGAGAATAATGTTTTCATCAGATCCCGGGGATCAAGGAGAAATGGCAAGTCCAGACTAAGTATCTCCAGAGTATCACAGAAAGATATCCCTCAAAGAAGCAAAGCAGATCAAAAGACATCAGTGTTGAAAACGCTGTAAAGGTGCATGCACAGGCTACTGAAGAGATCTGGGGCTTATGAACAGGGACAAGATGAGGTTCTACTGCTTCCAAGGGATATTGTTACCAACATAGCAGTGCCCACTGTTACCATTAGAAAACCTTGCTACCTTCTTTTGCTCTGGTTGTGGAGCAGTACCCTGACCACAGAGAAAAAACATTAAAATACTAAACACAATAGAATTATACACTCAGCAGATGGAGCGTGCTAAGAGAGCATGCACTGGCTGGGAAAGCAAGATGATGCTGCCGTTTTGCTATTAATGCCACAAATTACATTCCCATAAATGTTGCCTGCTCTGCTCTGCTCAACATTTGTGAAGTAAAAGAAAGTATTTTGTCTGGAATAAGAACACAGCAATGATGATGATTCCCAGTTCATTCAACCAGTAATCAGGTGTCAACAACAGCACTGCAGCAGGGCAGATAAACAATCCGATGAATGCTCTGCATTCTACTGCCAAGTCACATCGGGTGATGCTCACAAGTTACTGCTTGGGAGCACAACTCAGGCTCCACTTTATAACAGACTCTGTAATATTTATTTTGCGTCTACTGCGCGTGAGTTTGAGTTAGTTTGCATTACTTTGCATTTTCAGCTTCTGGGAGCAACAGGGCTTCTGGGAGCAACAGGCAAGAAGGAGATAAGAAGGCAAGGCAAGGCAAGGCAAGGCAAGGCAAGGCAAGGCAAGGCAAGGCAAGGCAAGGCAAGGCAAGGCAAGGCAAGGCAAGGCAAGGCAAGGCAAGGCAAGGCAAGGCAAGGCAAGGCAAGGCAAGGCAAGGTAAGGCAAGGCAGAAGAGAGATAGAGGCACAGCTGGTTTTAGGAACATAGCGAACAACTCAGTATTTCAGCCCTGTTACTTACAGCTGTACTACAACCACGCTGCAAAACTGGTGGATTACAGCCTTGCCCGAATACGCATCCATAACTTCCTCTCAGCCACGCTGGCGAACACAGCTTCAGGTTGCCAACCGTTTGGACACCACAATGCAGAAAGCCTGCGGTGTAGAAATACCCTCAGTGGTATATGTACAGGGAACTTTGCAGGGGGTTAATTCTGCTCTAAGGGATTTTGTGCAGATAGAAATCACGGAGGTCAAAAGCCTAATAGGATTTTTAAAAAGGACCGGACAACGCAAATACCCACAGTTGCATTAGAGATAATAGCTCTAGAGATAATAATGATATGTTTTAGGAGACATAAAACCCCCTCCAGCTTCAGAATAGAAGCCAGACATTAAACTGCTTATGATGACAGACAAACGTCCCTGTATGGGCTTCTTACTTAAAAACTGCCAAGTGCCAGAGATTTATGCCTTTTTCCTCAGAAGCTGCAAGCAACAGCCTCACTCAGAAACTGTTTTGTACGCTGACCTGATACCGAAAGATGATACTGAAACAAATATAACTACTTCTGCTTTTTGCTATAATCTCTGATTACACAGGTATCTGAAGCTTTTCACTGGATTCCACACAGATGAAGGCCCTGGAGATGTGAAGCACTCTGTTTAGTCCTAGACATGCCTGGCCAAGCACAGGAGAGCAGGATGATAGGAACGCAGGTTTTGCTAACAATCCCGCAGCATCATGCCCCAAAGAGTGCACTGAGAAAGTTAAACAATAAATAATAAATTCTGAAATGCGATACCTTCCATGCAGTCACCTCCGAGGCTAGGAAGGAAGCCCTGAGATCAAGCCAACTGCAGGTCAGCATTACTGCAGGGGCACAAAAATTGGCTGAAGACCAGCACTGTTTTTCTTTGGAGCAGCTACCGCTTCAAGATGGGGAGAGATTCCTTCTCCAGGAATTCCAGCATCGTAAGGTCTCCACTAATGCCATTGAAATCCAAGCCTCCATAACCTCTTCTACATTATAAAGGTGGTTCAGATAGTTAGTGAGGAAATTTTTCATACCTCTTCTCTGTTTCTTCTGGGGTTCTCTCTGAAGTGGGACCTGACCTAATAGGTAGTTTTGATAATGGAAGGAGCACTCTATTCCTATTCTATTCAACAGAAGAGTTGAATATAAATTAGAATGATCGTATTTGCCAGAGAAGTCAAGAGAAGGACAATTCACAGTCAGAGCTGGAATATTATTGCACCATATGCTTTCCAACAGCCAAGCACAACAGGGTCCCTCCACAATCCTTGCCTTACTGCACCCTGTTGTATTTCCACCTGGAGAGACATATGGCAGTGCCTAAAAGATAAATTCCTCCTTTTTCTTTTTTCTGACGTTAATGTAATTTCCCAGCTTTAAAGGAGCATTTGATTATGAAACACGCTCAGGCCAGGGATTAAAAAAAGATCTTATAACTATCCTATCATCACTCAGATAAGCAGAAATATTTAACAGTGGTGTTATTGTAGCAGTAATGCTTTTCACCTCCCCACAGTAGCTCGAAGAGTTATCTTGGATCACTCCTGCTTGAAGAGGGCTATATTGAGTCACCTTTTCCAAAAAAAAAGGTGCATAAAGTTGATTATTACAAGCCTTACCATAGTAGTGGTATGAGAGGAAGATGGTGAAACTCTGGATTTGCTTCATCAGCCTGGATTAATACGATTTATGTGGAGGGTTGTTCCGCAGCCACCCCCCTTTGGTGAGGGCGCCCTTCCTCCAGCCGCTTCACGCTGCGCCTCAGCCCTGTGATATCCATCGCCTCCAAGGGGCACATCTGCCTTGGCAGGCTGCAGTCAGAGCTGAAGTTTGAATGCCCCAGGCAGCTGATCCAACTGGGCTTTGAAGTGTCAACTCCTCCATCCCAGACTTGAAAGCGCTCGCAGTGGTTTTACCAATGAAGGAACCTGGCTGCCGGGTCTGGCTCAAGCTGGCCGCTTTCAGTCTTCATCTGTTTGCTTCCTGAGTAATAATGGGAATCTTTATGTCGTGGTTTAATAATTCAGAGATTCCTTAGAGGCTTCAAACCCTGTACACGTGGCTTCACCGAGACTGCTCGTCCTGATAGAGCTTCCTGAAATTGTGTTTACTTCCGCACTGGCTTTGCTCGGGGCAGCCTTATTGCATTGCCACTTGGCCTATGCCATTCCTTTCAATCAATTACAAAACATATCCTGCTCCCAGATAAACAGATGTGACCTTTCCAGTGCAATTTGACAGATGTTCTCAATGTAGCAAAGCTACCAGAAAGCTGAGTGGTAGCCCTTATTTAATTCACTGGAGAAAATCTGCCTGTGTTCTTCCTGAAGCAGAAAAACACTTCATTCCTTGTACTTTTCCTTCCTTTTCATTCTGTTTTACAACCAGAATTGAATGACCACCACGACTAAACTTACTTGAATCTTTCATAAAACATAACTACTTCTACAACCATATCACCATATTTAATATTATTATATAATTTAAAATAATCATACTTAATTATAAGAAGCATTGCAATGACAAATTATGATAAGGTAGGGAAGCATTATTAATTTCATTCACAAGCATGGATCCTGGCAAAGAGATTATGTAATTTTCCAGCAATGATGTCTCTCATTTATTTCCCAAAGTCAGGTGCCTTATTTATGAGACCAACTCTCAACTCTAAACAGCCTTGGCTCACTTATGTTCTTGTTCATTTGGTGTAAGTAGACAAGCAACTGTGTTTCACTAGCACAAATAATCACATGATCCATGTCAAATTTACACTGGTCTTTGCAAAATGCTCATTTTTACAGGTTGGCTTTTCAAAAACAGTCATTTTGGGTCAAACGATTTCAAACCAATGACAACAGCAATCTCACTGATTTAAGGAGAGCAGAATAAAGGCAGCACAGAGACAGTACTTTTGAAAATCATATGCGCTGCTTTCATGTGTTAGTATCAATACTGGATCTTCTTGCACACCATCCAGTGAAGGAGCAGAAATAACACCATGTGGCATACTCTACTAGTCATTCAGTCACAACAAATCACAGCTGAAATGCCTTGCTGAAGTGACTGTCTCTTCATTGCTAAGTAAGGTCTCCAATGCAGATATCTCTGTTAAATGCCTAATATTTTGCGAGAGGGACCCAGGATGTCTGAAGCGCAGGCAAAATATGAAGAGATTGCTTGACTATAGCCAATGCATAATATAAAAAAAAACCAAACCAAACTCATCAGCTTTCTGATTAACAGTTTTAAAGGAATTGCATGCTGTTAAGAAAAAGCCTATGAGGAAAAGAAAAGCTAAAGTCACACTTAATATATAACTATATACCCTTGATGATCTGAATTTCAAGATGAAATTAGGTTTAGTGGGACAGTCAAGGGCTCAAACCCACAGGCTGCTTGAGATGAGAGGTTACAAAGTTAAAAAAACCTATGCCAACAGATTAAGGAAACTTGCGACTTTAAAAGCAGTGCTACCCTGGAAAATCCCAAGTTTGTAGTGAAATTATTCATTGCCTTTCAAAGGCTATTACACCATACAGCTTCAACTTACAACTAGTAGGATTTTCTTTCCACAGTCCTGAAAATCAACACAAATTTTAGACTTTTTCTACTCTTTACCAGGTTTACTGGCATCAGTTTCACGGATTTTCTAACACTGTATTGGTCAGGTACCTTTTTGCTGCAACAAGCGCATCTATCACAGGCTTTTATTTATATCAAAATATTGTAAAGCCGAAGATTCACGGTGGTGTTTTGAGGCCGTGGCAAATGGTCCGCTGCTTACTTGATGAAAAATTTGCATCAATTGTACCACCAATTGTTAGTGGTACAAAAATGATGTGAATCATCAGTTGTAAAGAAACAGCTGCCTCATCAGGCATCTTGCAACAGCAAAAGGTTTTGTTGTAGAGTGGCTTAGTAATAAAGTTGCTTTTTTTTCTCCTCATGCATCGTCACTAGAAATTAGATCCAAACAGTTAATCTACTGAAACGTGCATAAACCTGCTGTCTTCAGAGGGTCCCCTCAGAGGTGTTAGTGGTAGGTTTAGAGAAGTGCGATTGGTAAATAAAACAAATAGGCTACAGATCGATCTCAGTTAACTGCGGTGTCTTAACAGTACTAATACTGCAAATGAGAAAATATTTTAGTCAATGCATTTGAATAGCACACAACTAAGACCCTGGATTTACAGAACAAGCTAAGCTGTTGGCTAAGGTGGTGCCATTCGTACCCAGGCACGGTTCAAATTTGAACTATTCTGGGGAAAATCCTATACACAAGCAGGTGAAGGCAGACTTGAGCACTTCAGGCAACACCGGTGTAGAAGTTCTATAGATAATGGAGTGCCACCCCTGAGAAAAGAGAGACATTATTAGCTCAAAACCAGACCAAACGGGCTAGCCAGCTTTCAGGTCAGAGCTGCCTTCTGCTTGGCTAAGCTGGATCATAGCCACAGAAGGTCCTGCCTGCCTACGCAAGTCCACGTACAAAATAACCTTTGATAACACCCATCCTCCAAACCACTGAACGTTATAAAAATTAATTTGTATAGCCAATGGGACCATTCGGCTCAGTTAAGCCATGGAAAACCAAGTACTCCATGCACTACAAAGCAAGCCAAATCTATCCGAATGTAATAGAAAGCAGAATCTAGACCAAAGTGCGTCAGGCACAATGTACAAAAAACCTATGCACGTGCATGAAAAAGAGTGGAGCCAGAGCGAAACAGGGCAAGTGAAAATGGATGTAAAACTCTGAGAAACACTGAAAGCAGGAACAGCTCCTCCTGTTCCATCACGGCTTCTCCTGGCTCTTTGTACCCTCAATACAACGGTGAAGCAATATTGGGTACAGTTTGGACCAGCTTCTTTTCATGAAGCCTCAGCTACACTTATACAAACCTCTCTCTTAAAAATTTTCCAAACCTCCAAAATCTGCTACAGTCTACTCTTATTTACACTGCTCTAAACACAGAACAATTAATCACTTACATGAAATCATTTTAGATTCTCCTAAGCCATATCACAGCATATGAACAAAATTCAAGTCAGTGCAGAAGGCAGGTACAAGAATAATACATCACTTCAGTTTCACTTATGCCCTTAAAACATGTCCAGAATGGCACGTAGCCCTTGGGCTGAGCTATTAGGAAGCATTTCTTTACCAAGAGGGTGGACCAGGCTTCCTAGAGAGGTGGTCGGTGCCCCAAGCCTGACAGTGTTTAAGAGGCATTTGGACAATGCTCTTAACAACATGCTTTAACTTTTGGTCAGCCCTGAAGTGGTCAGGCAGTTGGACTAGATGATGGTTGTAGGTCCCTTCCAACTGAAATAGTCTATTCTTTTCTATTCTATTCTATTTCTATAGGTATAACTTTCATTCTTCAGGCACAATTTAGTTGATTCTATTGATTGGTTTTAGTGAAGTTACGACCTGAAGGGGTTTAGTACAGCACTCTTCCCATTCATGGCTGAAGGTAATGCGGTGGAGGAGAGCATAAGGACAGTAATTGCTCCAGAAATACAAAAGAAGGCTGTGCTCTTAGTAAAAAAAAGTGGGAAAAGGAATGGTTAGCACCTGTAAGAAGATATTTGTAGGTAGTGTATAGGCTGAAAGATACTTTGTGTAAAAGTTGTTATTTTGAAATGGAAAGGAAGTCGTGTAAAGAATAAAATGCCCATAAAGATGGCAAGCCAGTAAACACTGAGGGGTTTTTTTCCAGGAGCTTGTTAATTTGGAAAATATTCAACAGTTTTATAAGGTTTGTTTTCCTGCACAGGTTGGCATAAATTGGAAAAGACAGAGGAAAATAAAGTTAATTTCAATGATATTTATAGGATCATGGCTGAGCACCAGCTGTGCAAAATAGTCCTAGAATTCTGTGTGTGCATGCACGCAGGCACAAGGAAAAGGTTTTGTAATCAGCCATCGGGTCTTCAGAAAGAACTCTGCATGTTGACAGAGAACTGTGCACAGAGCTGAAGTTCAGTCTGCATATGGAAGCTCATTTGAGTGCGCCCCGTTCTTCAGAGCAAAACAACAGTGCTTTTCCTCTGCTGTGACACAACCAGGTTGATTAAAGGAAGCTATTTCATGTCTGCTTCACAACCCCTGGAAGATACGGTAAAAGAAAAATGAGCCTTTGGGTAGAAAAAGCTTGCTAGCGAAGTATCCGGTGAATATTTCCTCTTGTTCAGGGAAAACAGCTGAATAAAACAGCACATGTAAAGTCACAGGGGCTGAATGGCAAGAAGCTCTCAGCCTTTTTCTTTCTTGGCCAAGTAAAGGACTTTGGTTAAATAGATTATTTTGTTTCAAATGCAGGTATTGACAAGGCAGCAAAAGCATTGGGCTTACAGTCTATTCAGTGTGATGTTGCTAAGCGTCTGGCTGAAGGAGGGCTGGAGCTCTCTCACACCTAGCTTTTCCTCTGTTATAGTATTGCTTTGAGGAGTACGGTGCAACTGGTACCTCTTGTTTGAAAAAATTAGTGATGCCTTTGAGGCAGCATGTAATTCTGAACTCCTGCTGGCCATTTATGACCATTGAAATTGCTGTTTAATTAAAAAAAAAAAAGCACGGGCCAGAATTTCCTAATCACATCCCCTCTTTCTGCTCCTTCCTGAGTGCTTGTTGTTGTTATTTTGATATCTTAAATGTATTTGATTGTATTAAACTTTACCTAATTGAGTAAAATCCTGTAAGTTCTCCTTGGGCAGAAGCTCTGTTGAAAGTAACAGGACAGTATTTTTCCCCGCCTGAGGCTGGAAGTGGTTTCTGACAAGGACCATTCATTCTGTATGGCTGATACGGCCATTTATTCCATCCATCGTGCTTTATATATAATAATACGCTTGCATAATAGTTTGATTTGATAGTCTGCTTTTCTGATCTTCAATTCTTAGGAAGTACTACTGCATAAATTTTCCTTTAGTTTGATCCCAGAAGTTGGTGCTTTCAGCGAAGACATTCATGCATTCACTCTGCGCTTGACAATTTAATTACCTAATATTTCTAAAAGGCATTTTCGGGTGAAAGTCTGCATTAAAAATGTGAAGTGCTGTTATTACTTTAGTGTCTTTCATGACAGCAAGTTCTTTTTAAAGGGACGCGATGTCATCTCCGCGTGTCAACAGGGAACCGAGCAGTCATTTAACCTCTTTTTAAAAGTAACTAATAAGGGGTTATGGCACCGAGCCCGACTGCCTCTGCAAAGCAAAGCAGTCAAACCTGCCGCTCTGCCACTAAACATCCTGAGAGGGAAAACCCACCGGGGCGGTCCTCGCAGCAGCAGCGGAGCAGTCAGACACCACGGCCCGCCTCGGCGTCCCTCCCCGCAGGTCTCTCGCTGAGGCGAAGGGACGGGGCTCCACCTAACGTTTCCCTGAGAGCTGACAGAGCCTGGAGGAGCGACGGAGGACTAGGGTGATGGCCGGAGTCGGGACCCTCGTCCGCCTCCACACAGCAGGCAGTAACCTGGAGTTCACAGCCACGGGGCTGTCACGGGAGAATCAAGGAGCC
>NW_008824669.1:901739-901969 GCF_000699105.1 Pygoscelis adeliae | reverse complement strand
GGCGGCTGCCGGGGACGGGGGGCGCGGCGGCCATCTTCCTCGCTGCGCCTGTCACAGCGCTGCCTGTCAGGCGCAGCGGGCTGGGAAAGGGGTGGCGGGTCGGAACAGCCCAGCTGGCCCTCGCCAGGGCGTGATTACTTTTCAGGAGTTTCTCCTTATTCTCTCTCAGCCCTGGGGGCTGGCCGAGGAGGGGGGGGAAAGGTGGGTCCCGCCCTCCCGGGGCTGACAGC
>NW_008824669.1:866441-901727 GCF_000699105.1 Pygoscelis adeliae | reverse complement strand
GGCAGCGCCTGGTAGCACTGGGGCGGTCCTGGCCACGTTCCTTTCTGCGCGGCTGTGCGACTCGGGCACAGCTGAGCTTATTTATTTGTTTTTACCACCCCCCCCCCCCATGCTCTTTTATTAGAAGGGTGCCGGGTGCGCGGGTAGGGAGGGTGCCGCTGCTTCGCTTTCTTCTCCATTTGCAGGTATGGGGAGTGCGCCTGGTCAGCGTAGGTCACAGATTTGAACGTTTCTGTACCCACCAACACGTGTATTGTATTCAAGTGTAAGCTTTGGGGTTAAATCCTGATCATCAGTGTTTATAAGGCTAGCAGATAAAAGCATTGCTTCCAATGAGGCTTGGAAAAGGCTCTGCATATGTCTGAATATATGCATTAGACAGTGCTGCACTGCACTAATCTTGAGGAAGGATGGTCTGACCTGAATCAGATCAGCAGCATTTCCTCAGGGAAATCAAGCTGTTGAAAACACTGTAGGGTGGGTTGTGTTGTTTTCGTTTGGTTTGGTTTTAATTTATTTTTCCCCTTAGCAAGCCTCCCCCATTATTTTAAATCGCTGCAGTTCTGGTAATGCATTTCATCTGTTTTGAGTCTCTCTTTATTCTAGTGAATCAGAATTTACCAGCCTGTTTCTGTGATAAACAGATGCTTGTACATCTTTGCATTTCTTGATGATTAATGGTATTGGAACCCTTTCCTTTCCTTTTTTTTTTTTTTATTCTTGTAATCTTTTATTGTACAAGTATTATTGTTTACTGAAATGGACATTCTAGTTACCTATGTCAGCTTCAATAAGTGTTTTCATTTTTCTTTGTTTTTAGAATATGTATTTCTGAATTGAAGCTATGTAATGGTTCGTTACAATAAGAATTTGAACATCTTTAAGAGAAAGAGCTGTCCTGCAGAAGAGGAGGGCAGTCTACTCTGGAGGCGTTACTGATAGCCAGGGATAAGCAACACTGCAGTACGGGCTACCCAAATGATGTAATGCAGTAGTTAAAGGGAGCAGGGTCGTTGTCTGGCTGTAGGGGCCATGAAACTTGAGGGTTTGGGCAAAAGTGATGTTCTGTTTGTAGTAAAGCGATGATGTTTCTCCCTTCTACCAATACTGCTTTCATCTCCTTCATTTTTTTACTTGCTGTTGCACGTGAAAGACCTTAACCCCTCTGCAGCAAGCATTTCATAGTAAGATAACTTTGATCCGGTTGCTGTCTATCACAGCAGGACAGAAACTCTGTAACAGCTCTTTAATGAAAAAAATTTAAAATTAAAATTACGATTAATTTTTAATCTGGCTTTGTGTTTTCAGTTGTATTTATGGCAAAAAAAATTGTGATGCCAGTGCGCCTCTCTGTTATAGAACAGCACATATGGTAAACTCTGTTTTGGCATTTGTGTAAATTAAGTGGTAAATAAAACGTTTGGAAGTGGATAGCATTTATTAATACATAATCCTGAAGTTCCTGCCAGAAGGCCTGGTAAGGCATTAATATTAATGCTTGAATTGAGCTCTTTATCTTCTCTGATATACTATATTTTATTAACAAGCTAGTTAGCAGAAACTTAAGAATGGTTTACCCAGTTATATTAACAAGAACAGCTGCTATGATGTAACAAAGTGAATTAAAAGTGAGCTAGCAGTGTTAAGCTCTTAAAAATATTCACGCAGGCCAAGGGATGAACCAAACAATGATAAAGGAGTGCCACTTCCCTAAACTTGGCTCTCAGTATTAACTTCCTACAGGCTGAAAGCTTCGTGCCCAGGTGTATTACGTTGTTGTAGTCCTGGCAAAAAGTACTAATGCAGTAATACTTAAGACACCAGACCTTCAGTTTCTGGGAAGGGATGCAGTCTTGTACTTGAACAAACGGATGGAAAGTTTGAAATAAAACTTTCATGAGACTTGTCAGCAGAAGCTTTGAGGTCAGTAATGGAGGCCTGCCTCTTCACCTCCTCGACTGTGATGACTTCTTTTGAGGTATAACATTGTAGAGCTTTGGGTCCCACAGTCATCTAATCCCTTAAACTCGGTTGTAGATTCCCCTTGTCTTCGCCTCACCCCCCACCTTCTACCCCAGTACTGCCTGTTTCTCATTGTGCTTCTTGGCTCTCCTTTCCTTTGCCGTGTCTTAGTGATTCTTTTCCATCTCAAAC
This sequence comes from Pygoscelis adeliae, assembly GCF_000699105.1. NCBI lineage: Eukaryota > Metazoa > Chordata > Aves > Sphenisciformes > Spheniscidae > Pygoscelis > Pygoscelis adeliae. Next base: position 899,573 of record NW_008824669.1, on the reverse strand, counting down.
CCAACTTGCTCCAGCTCTGCCACGAAGTGATAGCAATATATTAATGACTTCTTGAAACACCAGCAACTAAACCCATAAAACTAACATTTTACATCCACGTCTTGTATAATGGTCACTCCGTGTATCTGTTTTCATTCTACCTTTGTAACAGTGGGACATAATTATCCTAGCTGGAAAGTAAGGCTCCATTGTTTTTAGGCACAAATCAAGGTTTTTACGACTCCAATACCATCCTTTCTCAGATTATATGAACAGCTTCAACAGTATGTAGGAGAACATCTAGTCCTGTCGGAGGAACATGGGCATGAAGTTTACGTTTAGAATTAACGTAAATGGACATGCGTAGGAGGCCTGTGTGCTTCAAATATGAGGAAGAAATAAACTGTTAAGGTCATCTCAGCTCCTTGCCCCAGAAGAAAACTACAGTGTAGCCTGTGTATATAAATGTATTGGAAACTTGGAGACAATGGAAAAAATACAGGTTTCAGTTCAAAATGTGATATCTGTGCTAGTTAAATATTTATCAGAAGTAAATTTCACTTGTTCCATTAAGAAAGCATATAATTAGCAAATACAAAGAGCACGTAGATATACTTCTCAACACATTAGTACTTACTTACATTATGAAATACGTGTATATAGCACAGCTCTAGCACTATACTTAATTCTCAGTAAAAGTACTGGTTTTTTTTTTTTTAGCACAGCACAATTTAGAAATGGGGAAAATGATAAAAGTAGAAAATAAAAGTAGTGGTGCCGTTTTCTGTAAATGGAAAGGAAAGAGAAGAAAGAAGTATTTCAAGGTCTCAGAAGAAGTATGTAAATTTTGCTGTGAGTGAGACCTTGGATGCCAGGACACCCTAGAACGTTCTAGAAAAGAAATATCATTGGTTTTTATTAAACTGAAGAATAACCTAACAGAACAAATTCGGAAATAAAGTGCTTTCATTCGAGGTGGATCACTGACAAAACCAAAGGATACTCTAAAAATTTTCTTGTTTGTACTAAATTTTTTTTAGCAGAAAAAATAGGGGGTGGGTTGGTTGTTTTCTCCATTGCAGACTTTGAGGTAGGAAAGAAACTATAAATGTAGGGGAAGAGTGGGGAAATAATACATTTTGGGGGGAAGAGGCCAGGCTGCTGCTTAGTTTGGATATTTCTCATCTCTAAAAAGAATTTGGCTCTTTTAATTAGAAGTATTCCTTTTTTTAATAAGAACCGTTTTCTTGAGAAAATGTGTAATGAAAAAGTTGAACTGAAGATCCAAAGTTAGTATGAGAATGTGCCTGTTTTGTCTCCTACATCTAATTATATTTTGAGCTGGGCTGGGTTGGGTTTTTTTTAATTAAAATCTTACCCGTGCAAGAAGACAGGTTCCCTGTGTTCAGATGCACTCAGTAAGACCCAGACTGTGTTCAAAACCTTTGTTGGTGTAGCAATAGAAATGCATGTTTCATTATTTCTGTGCCATTTGCAGCTCATCCACAGGTGAACACAGGAACCTATTTAAGTGTTTCTTACGGTGTATTTTTCTTCACTTGAGCAACTAGTGTAAACGACTGATGTGGTATCTGATTTTTGTGTGTGTTAGTTCAATACTCCCCATCATTTTCCCCTCCCAATTCTGTCTTTTTCCATGTCCCTATGAAGCACTTCATGCATTAAAGGGATTTGCAAGAATAACTACCTTAACTGCACTCCTGTGACCTACAGGTGGCTCTCGTTACAGAATGAGACAGGCCGAGGTTAGTAAGATCTCATCTTTCTTTGCTAAGTTGTCATGTGTTTAACAGATAATTACCAGGGCTTCTGAGGGTCAAGATTTTTCTTCTGCCAATTGAAGGAGGGGAATTGTACTTAGCAAGAGAGAAGAATTATGGAAATAAGAAAAATTTCTTTCTGGGTTATCATTTGTGTGAGGGGCTCTAAAAATTCTGCACTTGGCTAACAAGTCTTTAAAGAGGTTTTTGCTAGAGCTGGACCACCAGTTTCTAGAGCTGGTATATTGGCTACAAAAGGCAAAGACCCAACCAACCTCTTCTCAAAACCAGGAAGAGTGGCGCACCTGAAAAGCCCTGGGAGATGGGGAGCAGGTGTGGGAGGAAGACGTGGCAAAGCGAGGGGCAGTGCTGGGAGGAGAGGAGAAGGATGTGTGCGGAAGCTCTGATGAGAGCTGCAGCTTGCCCTTGTGTGTACTAACCCTCCCGTAACATTCGGCGGGGATGAGCTGTTCTGTCTCCACAGGTGGGTTCTTCATTTTGGTGGCAGTTGACATTTTGTGATACGAAATCTAAGCCGTATTTTAAGTTATGCCTCCGCTCTTCATACTTAGGAAAACATGCCAAAAATGTGAACAACTCTGTAATACTAAGCTTAAAAGTATGAAGAGCTTCAGTTCTTCTTTAGATTGTGAATTTAGTAAGAAGCAGCAAAAGTTTAAAATTTCACGGAGCTATTTGTATACTTTAAAAGGAAGTAATAGCTGGTTTTCTTTTTTTTCCTCCCCTATCCAGGTGAATTTCACAGTAGACCAGATCCGAGCAATCATGGACAAGAAGTCCAATATTAGGAATATGTCTGTGATTGCTCATGTTGATCATGGCAAGTCAACCTTGACAGGCTCCTTGGTGTGTAAAGCGGGCATCATTGCTTCAGCCAGAGCAGGAGAAACGCGATTCACGGACACACGGCAAGATGAGCAAGAAAGATGTATCACAATCAAGTCTACGTAAGAATCTGTTTGTATCTTTCTTTTTTTTCCTTTCTTTCTTTTTAGTCTGAAGACCGAAAAATGGTCTGCTGAAAGCCTTGTATCTTGTCAGATCTTTTTTAAGTTGACATGTGAATCAAGCTGTGCATTGTAGAACAGAAGTTCTTCAGAGTGCAATCTGGGCAATATTGGAGTAGAGCTTTTAAGTGATCTGTAGTGACCATTCTTACCTGGTTCTCACTATGGAGAAAGATGGTTTCAGAAAGATTCTTAGTAACCTTCGTTTTTATTGGATTGCTTACAGACTAATACCCTGTTTCTCCGAGCCACTGTGGTGGGCTGTGTCTCCTTATTATTACCTCTGTCTTTGATGTCTGCAACTGCAAAGTTAACAAGTTGTAAAGTGATTTGAAGCATGACTCTACAAGTGTCTGACAGTGATATTATGCTGTGACTACTATCTTGAGGTGTTGATGTTGAATAAGAATAAAAATTAATTACACCCAAAGCAGAATTTTAGATCCTAAAAACTTTAGAAATTGAAATATTGAAGTCTTCTTGTGGTTTTTCCTTTAAGTACATCGAGAAATATTGGCACTGTAATAGAGCAGGTATAGTTGCCTGACCAATGCAAATTTTAAAATCAGCAAATTATGAAATGTTATTAAATTATTAAAATGAATTGTCTTCTCTTACAGGGCAATTTCTATGTATTATGAACTCTCAGACAATGACTTGGCCTTCATCACAGTGTAGGGATGGTTCAGGTTTTCTTATTAACTTAATTGACTCCCCTGGACATGTTGATTTTCCTCTCTGAAATTACAGCAGCTCTCCGTGTCAGTGATGGTGCCCTTGTTGTGGTTGACTGTGTTTCAGGTAAGCATGCTCTTCTAATATAAAGACCTCCAGTGTATTTTATTTTCTTCCTCTTGAGAAAAAAAAAAAAAAATCATGAGTGATGGAAGAAGCTTCTTTCTCTGAAAGTTTAACTTCTAATGGTATGAATTCTGATTTGCAGTCTTAGCCCATGGCCTTTCCTGTATCTTAGAGGATTATATCCACTTTGTATCCGGCTTGTGGGTTGAACGTAGAGTAACTGAGGAAATTAAGTCAATCTTTCGGTAAAATCCTAGGGAGTGGAGTTGCCTGTCATTCTTCTCCTACTTCAGTTAGAAAATGTAGCGATACATGCAACTGAGTAATGACGGTTTTGGGGAGCACCGAGACTACCAACAAATTCCCAGTTCGAATTTCCCAGTCACCACTGTACAAAGTAGATTAGAGATCTTGCCCATATATATAATGCATGTTTTAATTGTGCTTATATTTTTAAGGGGTTTGTGTACAGACAGAGGCTGTTCAGCAGCAGGCTATTGTAGAACATATCAAACCAGTACTGATGATGAAGAAAATGGATCGTGCTTTGCTGGAATTGCAGCTGGAGCCTGAGGAACTTTACCAGACGTTTCAGCGTATTGAGGAAAATGTCAATGTCATCATTCCACCTATGGAGAGGGTGAAATTGGACCAATGGGTAATATTATGGTAGCGAAAACTTTAAAACTCTGCTGTGGTTGAAACCCTATTTTGGAGAATACCAGCCTTGATATGAAACAATTGCATACGTTTATGGCAGTTCAGATCTCTGGCCAACCTAAAGGAGCCGTTCTTCAGTCCCCTTCCACCCCTACTGTTTCATATTTTTTCTTTTGGGGGTATTATTTCAGACGAACCAACTGGGGAGCGAAAGCAACTAGGAGAGAGGAGAGAATTCACAAAGCAGGTCATCCTCTAGTGATACTTTCTCACTAACAAAATGCGTAACCTCAAGCCAGTTGCTCAATGTCGTTCAAATGTCAAATGTCAGGCATTTGCCTGGGGCAAACTGCTGAAGGGAAACTATGGTTTGAAATTGAAGGCAAAGGACCAGAAGCCAGAAGATTAGCTTTCTGTGCCTGACTTTGCTGCTTATGTCACTTACACAACAAGAAACATGGCCTTTCTGCTATGCCTGACTGATAAGACGTTTAATTTGCTCTTTTCTGATCTGGAGATGTAGGTCTCTGTTATTCTGCCAGTAATTATATCATAATATGCTGGATATCTCTGGAAGGATGGTTTGAAACTAGAAAGACAAATAACATTTCCTATAATGCAGCTGAGAATTGTAAAATAAAAAACCAAAGTCAACGGCAAGTCTTCTCTGGTGGTCCAGCTGTTAGAGGAAGGAATTGCTAGTATCAGGCTGCTTCAGATACTATTTTTTTTCACCAAATAGCTACAAAACAGACCTTCTCACCAGAGTTTTCAGACCTGGTTCCCTTTGTTTAAATGTGATCATCCCGTACTAGTTTGTTTTATGGCTAAAATTGACTGCAGCTTAATCTAGTTACTGGAACAAAGGACTCTCAGCTAGGATTGTATCTTGATTCTTATATTCCATGAATCTCAGCCATTCTTAAGTCAAACCAGTTTTAACTGTGTGGCAGGTATGAGCCACCTATATTTTCATTTCCAGAGAAAGTTCACTAACAATTCAGTTAATATTCTTTACAAAGTCATAATCATCCAAATCCTACTTAGCGCTTTACAAGTATATTTCTGAAGCTTTTTATTTTAGCCTTTGTTATAAATATTTCCACTGTGTGGGACAAAGTAAGGTTCTTGCTTCAAAGTAATATTCAATAGACCCATTTTAGGGGAAATATTTCCTTGTTCTATGTTTCAGAAAATATTTGGCATCTTTACTGATCCTACCTGTCATTGAAAGCAATTCATACATTTCAAATTGGTGTTTTGTGAAATGCATTCACTTTTTTCCCCCTTTTAAAGATTGATCCAGTTGTCGGTACTGTTGGGTTTGGCTCTGGTCTGCATGGCTGGGCATTTACTCTGAAGCAGTTTGCTGAGACGTATGTAACCAGATTTGCTGCCAAAGGTGAAAAAGCACAACTCCCTCCAGTTGAGCGTTCAAAGAAAGTGGAAGATACGATGAAAAAACTCTGGGGTGATAAGTAAGTAACACAGTATGCATGGAATGAATGTAGATACGTGCTTAGATACCACAGTGACGCTCTAAGGATATCAGTGGTGCATATCAGCACATGTCGAGTTTGTGCTTCTGTAAAACTAAGCTTTCATAGGCAGCTTAGAAAGCTAGTTAGAGGCATGAGTTTGTAAATCTTCCAACAAAAATATTTATGTATCTGAGAAAAACAGCATATCTGCATTACAAGCAACTGCATGTGCCTTCCCTGGTGAGTTCTGATAACCTGCTCCATAAGAGCAGAGAGAGAAGATTCACTCTCAGAACTTCAGAACATAAACGCATTGAACTGCATCGGTAAAATTAATACACAGCACAAGATTATGGACCAAACCCAGTCTTTTGATACCAATGAGTATTTCTGTGACTTTAATGAACCTTAAATTGTATCTCATAAACGATGGAGATACATCTAATAATTTCCTATTAGATGTGTACACAACTTGCTGTTAACTGAATGCGTTATACGTGTGGGAAAGCTCGATATATTTGCTTGTTTTCTGATGCCTTTTAATAAATTAACCTACCTTGACTCACTTAGCTCATAGGGTACTCCAAGATTTGTCTTGTATGGTATTTAAATGATTTTAGCAAGGCTTCAAAAGACAGTTACAGATTAACAGGGTGGAGTAAGAGAATTCTTGGCAACAGGTTTGCTTACAGCGCCTGGTTCCCTGTAAAAGCCTAAAAATGCGCCTTGAAGTCACTGTTTTTAAGAGTAGTGAAAAACCTCAAAAACCCAAACAAACAAAAAGCCATCCTCTGCCTCCCCAAACATCTAATGGTTATTGCTACATTCAAATAAGGATTAGCCTCTCTTCTGCTATTTTAATCTCTGCTTAAATGTGAAACTTTACAAAGTTCTCTTTTAAAAATAACTAAGTGGAAATTTGCAGGAAAAGTGGATACTCCTCAAGTTCAAAGTGGATGAGTAAAAATAAACATCACCTTTAGATATTTTGATCCAGCAACTGGAAAATTCAGCAAATCAGCCACTAGCCCAGATGGAAAGAAGTTGCCAAGGACATTTTGCCAGCTAGTTCTGGATCCTATCTTTAAGGTAAAGCAGTATTTTGTCTTGATTTGATTGCAAGGGCATAAGGGGAGACTTTTTTTAGTTTAGCAGGTTAGCTCTTAGGAAAGCCATACCTCTTATAAAGTAGGTCCATACTTTCTGTGGACACTAGAAAAGTTCTGCAGCATAGGAACAGTGTGCAAAAGGTGGGACAGAAGTAGAAGGCAGCAAATCTGAATGGTCTGTTCACTGAAATAACATATTCTGCATATCGTTAGATTAAAACTTTGTCTCTCGTGTGTGTGAACTTCTTCTGGTAGGAATTTGGAATTTCCTGTGGAATTAGGGACATTTGATATAATTTGTGAATCTTGAGCTATATGATCCTTGTTAACAGTTTCTCAAACAAAAGCCCAGAACAGAGAAACCAGAGGGTTTTCAGACGTACAACATGTTTAAGATAAATGGTAAGCAAAACCTGTCTCTGTTATATTACTTACTCTGGTCGCTATAAACTTGTTTCAGATCTTTGATGCCATTATGAATTTTAAGAAGGAAGAGGCAGCCAAACTGATAGAGAAACTTGATATCAAGCTAGACGTTGAAGATCGAGATAAAGAGGGAAAACCCCTTCTTAAGGTAACTTGGCCTTTCTGCTTCATTAGAATTGTCAGCATGGTAGCATCTCTTACCCTTGAGCTGTGTAATGAGAACAGTCTTTTAGGTCTTTCTAAAATTCGCGGAAACTTTCCTTAATTGTCTTTTTATAATCTGCTCAGCGGTTAATTGGTGCATCAGGAATGTCATGATTTGAAATAAGGTGCTTGGTAATGTATTGCACTGAATTTGCTGGAGAGATAACAGGACTTAAGTGTGTTGCAGCATACAAAAGATACGTGTTTTGATTTAAGAAAAGGGAGAAAATATTTATTTCATACATGGAAAAAAACCCACCAATACTGCCTCCCTCCCTCTTCTCAAGGTGCGAATGCAATGCTAATACAAAGTGTCTGTTGCTGCACATGTATGTTGTGGCTGTGTAATCAGAAACATGGTTTCTGGTTGGCTCTCACAAATTCTAATATATTCAAGAACACTGCTGAATTCCGGTCAACCTTTTAAAGAGTAGTGTCTGAAAGCACGTGATCGCTTTCTATGCAGCACTGAATGTTAAGAGCGGAGACTTTAAGAAACTGTTCAGTTCCTGTGCTAACTCGTGTTCTCCTCAGGTATGTTAAAACCCACATGAAAAGGGGACCCAGGGGATACATGTGGAAACTTCTTGAAATAATCACTGGAGAAGGGAAATCCAACCACATCACTGTGGCAAATGGCCAGAGATTTAATAAAACATTTGGTTTTATTTTTATCGTCCATATATGGAAGATACAGCCATAAAATATGACTATTCATGGACCTTTTTCTTTCTACTACTGTAATCTGTTGTCAGCAGAGAAGACGGGCATTGTGTTTTATTTCAGGAGCTTAATATAATCCAAGAATCCTAACCTTTCTGTTGAAGTGTTAAGTCACTAGCCCAAGGTTAACATACAGTTATGTTCAAATCGCTTGTTCCAGATAAGTATTTTACTCCTAGCCTTTAACAAGATTTAAGTAGTCATAGGGAAATTTTAAATGGCTATCATGACTTTTTACATTGCATCCCAAGGTGTGGCCTTCTACGTGCTATCCAGAAGGTTTATCTGGGGGTTGATTATTATGTTTGTTGAAGCAAGTTTTAATTACAATGTGAATTTTGGGTCCCTAGGCCGTGATGTGCCGCTGGCTGCCTGCTGGAGATGCCTTGCTTCAGATGATCACCATTCACCTACCTTCCCCTGTAACAGCACAAAAATACCGCTGTGAACTTCTTTATGAGGCGCCACCTGATGATGAAGCTGCTATGGGTAAAAAAAAAAATTTCCCAGCTTACCAAGGGCTGTCAAAAATACAGCACCCCTAATGCACAGATGAGTAAAACTGCCTCAAATGGATTTGGATTAAGTTTCTGTGTTACAATTATAATTACTAATTTGGGACTCTGTTGAGCAGGGTATTACAGAAAGTAAGAAAGCAAAGGAAAAGCCTAGGGGTACCACACATAAAACTTGCTTTATGCCCTTACATGCTGGATGCTGATGCGTGTGAAACCACATTGTATTTATTTTAGATTCAGAGAATGTGCAGTTGAGATGAGCAGGAATATGGTACGTACCAGCCTTTGGATATCCTGTAGGAGATGGATGAGCAGCAAGTTCATTACCCTCATTCTCTCTGCAGCTTTGATTATGGTCTCCTAGTGAATCCTGTGATTTCTGCTCAGTCACAGTCAGAATCATAACAAGATAACTTACTTTCAAACACTTCTGATGTGTCCCCTGGTAGCTGACATGTTGTTACTGTTCTCTGATTCAGTCTCAGCCTTAAAGATGGAGGACGAAAATCTGGTAAAAAATGGAACCATCTCCCAGTTGTCTGAAGGTGTGGCTGAGATCATGGCTAGATAAAGAGCAAATAGCTGAATCTGAATATGGTGCAGGGCTGTTGGTCTGACATTGATAGGAAGGAGTTACATTTTGAAGAATTCTTGCACATGGGTCGGGGCAATCCCAAGCATAAATACAAGCTGGGCAGAGAATGGATTGAGAGCAGCCCTGAGAAGGACTTGGGGGTGTTGGTTGATGAGAAGCTCAACATGACCCGGCAATGTGTGCTGGCAGTCCAGAAAGCCAACCATATCCTGGGCTGCATCAAAAGAAACGTGGCCAGCAGGTCGAAGGAGGTGATTCTGCCCCTCTACTCCGCTCTGCTGAGACCCCACCTGGAGTACTGTGTCCAGCTCTGGAGCCCTCAGCACAAGAAGGACACGGACCTGTTGGAGCGGGTCCAGAACAGGGCCACAAAAATGATCAGAGGGCTGGAGCACCTCTGCTATGAGGACAGGCTGAGAGAGTTGGGGTTCTTCAGCCTGGAGAAGAGAAGGCTCCGGGGACACCTTATAGTAGCCTTCCAGTACCTGAAGGCGCCTACAAGAAAGCCGGAGAGGGACTTTTTACAAAGGCATGTAGTGGTAGGACAAGGGGTAATGGCTTTAAACTGAACGAGGGTAGATCTAGATTAGATATAAGGAAGAAATCCTTCACTATGAGGGTGGTGAGGCACTGGAACAGGTTGCCCAGAGAAGCTGTGGCTGCCCCATCCCTGGAGGTGTTCAAGGCCAGGTTGGACAGGGCTTTGAGCAACCTGGTCTAGTGGAAGGTGTCCCTGCCCATGGCAGGGGGGTTGGAACTAGATGATCTTTAGGGTCCCTTCCAACCCAAACCATTCTATGATTCTATGGATATAATCATCTGTAATATGATCATCAACTTGAGTATTTTCAAGAGGATCTGCATTTTTTGGTTTTCTGTAGATTTGTCACTTCCCTCAGAAATCCACAAATGTTGAAATAAATAAATCATATTTGAAGTAATTTTCAAGTCCAGTATTAGCAGAAGAGAAGCTTATCTGTGATGGCCCATGTGTTTAATCCTCTAATAAACTGTTAACTCTTTCTCGTAAAACTGGAACAGGGTTTCTGGTTAGAGGTCCTGCTTCTGACCATACGATCACTGAGGACGCAAACTTCTAGCGCTGTATTTTGCCTTCTGGATTCTAATGGATTACAGGGGATCTTTAAATCCCCCTATTCAAAACTTTTCCTGGGACTAGACCATATTAGCAGAGATCTAGTGATATCACAGAACCTGCTACCAGAAGAGGGAAGCTTTGGGCAAACAGGGAATAAGTACTAACAGAGGCCTCAGTATTGAACGAAACAACAGTGGTGATGGTTTGTTACCTTAGCAAAGAATCTTTGATAGCTACCATAGCTATAATTCATCTGTCCACACACATTTGTCCTTTACTAACTGAAAAAGAGAGGAGCTGTTAATAAGGTTCACTGAATTTTGGGAATCATATGGGTATAGTTCTAAGTTTTGAAGTCTCACAGAAAATGTGTCTGATGCAGATACACATTTTATTGCAGGTATCAAAAACTGTGATCCCAAAGGCCCTCTGATGTATATTTCTAAAATGGTCCCCACATCTGATAAGGGGCGTTTCTATGCCTTTGGGCGAGTCTTCTCTGGTATTGTTTCTACTGGACAGAAAGTTTGAATCATGGGACCAAACTACACACCTGGCAAGAAAGAAGATCTTTACCTAAAACCCATTCAAAGGTAGATGGAAATAGTATATTTCTTTTGAATAGCAATGCTTGCTTTTAGTTTTTGGAATCCTAACGAAATGAGGATTATATTTCTTTATAAGAGTCGTCTTTTCCTGTTTAATAAAATCAGTAATCCAGAGGGATTGTAGGCAAATAATAGGCAATTTTCCTTTGAGTGAAAAAGCTTAGCCTTTTGGAAATACTGGGGGTAAAACAAGTATTCAAGGATTGTTGCTCATCCTCTGTCTTTGTAGAACCATTCTGATGATGGGTTGTTATGTTGAGCCCATTGAGGATGTACCTTGTGGCAACACTGTTGGTCTAGTTGGTGTTGACCATTTTTTGGTGAAGACGGGTACCATTACCACCTTTGAACATGCCCACAACATGAGAGTGATGAAATTTAGTGTTAGTCCAGTTGTATGTGTTGCTGTTGAAGCGAAAAACCCTGCTGATCTACCAAAACTAGTTGAAGGTCTAAAGCATCTGGCCAAGTCCGATCCTATGGTTCAGGTAAGCGTTAGCTGTAAGTTTTAGCTTTAGAGCTACTGGTTTGCAGTGCAATACCCAAAGCATTCGACTTTATTCACAGAGAGCTCTTTATATGATCTAACGGCATGGCTGCAGGCTCAAAACAGTTTTCAGTTGTGATTGTATGAGCTAACACAAGATAAATAGGGATAAGTTCAGTCAGCACTGGAATAGGAAGATCCTGAGGAAAACACAAACTCTGCAGCAATTAGTGCTGGGGTTTTGAGCAGTACTTTTCCTTACACTTTTTTTGATGCTGAAATACCTCGGTAGGACAGGAACTATGTTTAATGTGAGAGTACCCAGTTTTGTCAGTGAGGAGATTAATTCTGGAGCACTCCTGGAAACAATACAGAGATGATAATTTGCTAAATTTTTGAAACTTGGGGTTAAGCAGTTTTGGGATCTGACATTTTTCTGATTTAGTCTGTGTGTGTTTCTGTTAACACTAATAAATTCTTAAAATGTTTACTCCCTACTATTTCCTCTTCTAGTGTATTATTGAAGAGTCTGGTGAACACATCATTGCTGGAGCAGGGGAGCTGGATCTAGAAATTTGCCTTAAAGATCTGGAAGAAGATCATGCTTGTATTCCAGTTACGGTATTCAAGAATTTTGTGGACTGCAGTGTATGGAATATGACTAAATATTAACCTTTGAAAATATCATTTTAATCTGCTGTTATTGGTTTCCTTAGAGCAACTTCCTTAAAGCAATTTGCAACTTTTTAGGAGACCAACCGATTAAGTAATAAAAGGAATTCTTTATTAGTTCATTGAAAAGCTTAGAATTAAAACAGATGTGAAGAAAATCCAGTGAACAGGAAAACTGACTTGCATGATGATGGTAACCATAGATGTGCTGCTGAAAACGTTGTTTCTCTTGATGAAGCTAGCAGAGCATGCCTGGGTGACTGAGTGAACCTGGCATTAACACACTGCCTTAGGAGGAGAAGCTGCAGTTTATTGAACGGCATTTGATTGGTATGTGGAAACGATAAGCTTTGTACTTGGGAAATTTTTGTCTTTCATCTACTTGACAGAAATCAGACCCGGTTGTATCTTACCGTGAGACGGTTGGTGAAGAGTCAAGCCAGGTGTGCTTATCCAAATCTCCCAACAAACACAGCAGGTTGTATACGAAGGCTCGGCCTTTTCCGGATGGCCTGGCAGAGGACGTAGGCAAAGGGGAAGTCAGTTCCTGTCAAGAACTGAAACAGTGTGCGCGTTACCTGGCCGAGAAATACAAGTGGGATGTGTCTGAGGCTCGTAAGATTTGGTGCTTTGGACCTGATGGTACTGGTCCAAATATCTTAGTTGACATCACGAAAGGTGTCCAGTATCTAAATGAAATCAAAGGCAGTGTTGTTGTGGGTTTCCAGTGGGCTACGAAAGAGGTAAGTGTAGTTCTGAATGTTGTATCTTGTGTTACTGAAATTCATTTCAGTAACACATGAGCTTTATTCATATGAAATCTTCAGAAACTGTCAATAACTGATAAGAACAGGGTAGCGGGCTAGTTGGAATTTGTCCCCACTGAAGAACGTATGTCACTCAACCTGTGTAACGAACGCATTGTTGTCTGTGGGTATTTTAATGTTTGTTCCAAGTGTGAGTTCTCAAATGCTAGAGGAGCACTTGAATCCTTCCTAGAAGGACTTTGCTGTGTGTATAGTGTACACTGCCTTGGTCCGAATAGAACTGTTCAGCATCAGCATGAGTGACTTAAATCAGGCCAGAATCCTGCTAAGTGAAGGTTCATATCTTAGAAACTCCTGAGTAGTATCACACCTTTGTTTTTCCCTTTTTAATACTTCAGGGTGTCTTGTGTGAGGAGAACATGAGAGGTGTTCTTTTTGATATCCATGATGTCGCTCTGCACGCTGACGCTATTTACTGCGGTGGTGGGCAAATCATTCCTACAAGGAGGGTTCTGTATGCCTCTACTCTTACGGCACAACCCAGGCTTATGGAGCCCATCTGTCTGGTAGAAATACAGGTATGCAACAGGGTATTATATTTGAGATCATGGGATCATTTAGGTTGGAAAAGACCCTTAAGATCATCGAGTCCAACTGTTAACCTGACACTGCCAACAACAGAGATCCAACAGACCTATAATCGTGTTTCCACATTCTCTTCCAAGAAACCATGATAGCTCTGTTCTCTGTCCTTTAGATCAGTGATGCAAAGGCTTTGTTTGAGGACAGGTTTTTCATTCCAAAGTTAGAAAAAGGTTAAAGGGAAACGGCAAAATGTAGGTGGGGAGGTGAATCGTGCTGTTCTTTATGAACTGCCAGTATTTTGGGGGAAGTTACAATTTGGGTTTTTTCTTTTTCCCCTCCTTTCTTTCTGTCACTGTAAACATTCGAGAGAACAAACAATGGGTATCCTAAATAACCAGAAAGAGCAGCGAGGATTTTTTTTTTTTAAATAAGCTTTTTTTTGAGCTGTTTAAATATTAAATTCTGTCCTTTGAATAACTGGATTTTCTTGGTAAATTAAATTCTTCCATGGAAGAGCCTGGAAAATATATTCCGTGCTAAAAGTATTTATTTATCTCAAGTACAGCTATTCACATACCAATTTGTCTTAACTGTCTCAAAAGCAATTGGAAGATTTAAAACCTGCTTTAAAAATTAATTCCAGACTACGGTACTGGGTGGTGGGCAGGAAATCTACCAGCTCAGTTGCTTAAAAAATAGCCATGAGGGCTGAAGATGAGTGCAAGTAAGGACAAAACAGCAAAATGGAGAATTTTTTCACCTTGATGACTGCAAGACCTATCGTGACAAAGCAGGGGAGTTTTGCAGCCTGTTTCTAAGCAGGTATGTTTCTAAGCAAATGTGGAGGTTTTTTAAGTACAGGTTTTATCAGAGTGCTTGTCAGCCATGTTGTAAGTTCTAAGATAAGGTACGGTGGGATCCTGTTTGTATAAAACTTGCATCCTGTAGTAAATGCATTTATTACAAAGCACTAGAGGACTCTGCTTTCTTGTGCCCAGAGATTGCTGACGGTAATTCACTGAGCATATGCGCTTTTACCTCACTTCGTGGACATAAACTACAACCTGGTACAGTCAGTATATACGGTAATTGGAAACTTGACAGTCACGTGAGGCAGAGAAGGCAGGCAAAGCTTCTGAAAGATGTCTTGGAAATGAGAGTGAAGCCACTTGTTACACGAGAGAAATTTCTCTGAGTGAGTGAGGAGCCATCATGAGAAAAATGTCAAGAGAACTGTGTAGGGGGATTGTCTAATGCTGCCTGGCTGTGTTTTAATAACTGGTGATCTCCTCCTTTTATGTAACTTGATAGAATTTTTTTCTTTTTTTTTTTTTTTTTTACAGTGCCCAGAACAAGTGGTTGGTGGTATCTATGGTGTACTGAACAGGAACAGGAAAAGGGGACACGTTTTTGGAGAATCCCAAGTGGCAGGAACTCCAGTGTTTGTGGTCAAGGCGTATGTATCTACCTGTAAATGAGTCATTTGGTAAGATGATGCTTCTTTTGTTACCCACATGCAATTAAAGACAGACCTCTGCAGGATCAGAGAGACTTAAGAATTCTCATTTTATTAGCTCCAAGCTTCTTCCTCTTGTCCCTTTGCATCTTCAGTTCAGAACAAATAGTTTACTCCTTTTTTCCAAGTGCTAAAAAGATGTGGCAGCTTCTGCACATTAAGACACTTCAGCGTACACCAGATTCGGTTCCCATCATTTTAAATCAAGGTCTTCCTCTGAAGCAAGCCTGGAAGAAACAGAATTGGTCTTCAGCGGCAGCAGGCTAGAAAATTTGGTACCAATTTGAATCTTTAAAAGAAGGACAGAATGCCAGCCTGAGTAGCTTAAATGGCATTACACCCTCTTGCCAATCTTAAGACTACCTTTAAAACAATAATCTGATCCTTCTTATGCTGCCCTTGAAACTTCAACTTTTCAGTGTGGTACAGAGCCCTTCCTCGGGTATCGTGGTTTGTTTGTGTCCCCCATCTCCTTCCTCCCCATTTAAAAATGCACTTCAAGAGTATCCTGTGACGTCCTGGCAGAAAGTTTACCAGTCTCATGGGGCGCGTTTGGAACTCCTCACACGGTACAACTGTAAGAAATGTCATGTTTTATTTTGGAGGGAGGCTTCTTTGCCAAAGTACATTAGTGTGGTAACTGCTAAAATAATCAGTGATGAAATAAGAGATGCTTAACTTTTAAAGTCTAAACTGGCAACTTAACTTCTTAAAAGAACAATCTACATGTGTTTGTGTGGCTGGGTTTCTCCCTTCTCCAAGTTTCCATAGAGCTTAAAACAGTTTCGTGAAGAGACCCATTTTCCAAACACGTCAAAAGAAGAAGTGGTGTAAGCTTAGACTTGGTAGGATGTGTATTACGCTGGGCTCTGTCTCAACTTACATGGCACGTTAAGGTCCATACTCTGCAAAACTGCCTCTCTGGTTCCTTGCCAAAGCTGCTGTTGAATCTTGCTAAAACAGTGATCTAAAGATGTGGGGAAATACCAGTATTCCTATAAACTAGTGGTTAGAAGCAGTTCTACAGTAGCAAAGTTTCAGTTCACAGGCGGCGGCTCTCCATGGGCCTGAATACTTGGGAGAAGGGGATGACACTGCTGTGAAGATGAGGAAACGGCAAAGGAAACACCTATATATCTTCAGTTAAATGTGAAGTTCCTGTACTGTTAGACTAAATGTCGAGTTAGCCCAGCACCTTGTTCATAACTGTGACTGAAAGCGAGCGCTTAGGGAAGAGAAAGAACAAGGTCAGCTGGTGTAAAACTTCTCCAGTTGCTTTTCTAAAAACCTCTTTCAGGGGCTTCCTGGGGCAGAAGGGGTTTCTAGATCAATTCAGTAACCCTCGACGGATTTCTTTATGATGAAGTTACTCAGTCTCCCCCTCTCCGTCGGTATCCACAGCACCGGCAAGGACTTCCGCTGATCTAGACGTGTGAAGACCTACCTCCTTTTGTGTCTCTTGAACCCGGCTCCCACTAGCTTCAACGGACGCTTCCTTTGTATCAAAATGAGCATGAGCTCATTCTCATCTTTATCCACTGTGTCCATGTCGCTTAATTTTTAGCCCTCTATATCCTTCCTACTACATTGCTGCTCTTTCCATGCTGAAGAGTCCTAACTTGCTACACATTTCTTTGCGTGGAAGCCAGTTCAGAGCTTTGGTCATCAGCGTTCCCCTTCTCTGAGCCTTTTCTGCAGTAACTGCTTTTATAATAAGGGAACCGCAACTGCACAACTTCATAATAAAGGTGCAGGCTTTCACTGGACATGACGTTTTGTTTTCTGTTCCTTTCCTAACAGGTAGTAGCACCTGATTTCTCATTTTGACTGCTGCTGAACACTGAACTAACACTTCTGTACTACTTACCATAATCCTAAGATCTCAAACTGAGTGGTAGTGATGGGTTTAGGTCCCGAGACATACAAAACGTCATTTTCCTCATATACTTTTCTATCTATCTAAACAGAATTTTGTTTGCCTTTTTATTGCCAGTTTACTTGGTCACACGAGATCTTTCTGCAGTTCTTTGGAGTTGCCCTCATTTTTACCCGCTTGAAAGAATTACCTGCAAAGTAGTGGTTTCCTAACAGTACCGTACCCCCGTTCTGGAATAGTGTTTTTAGTGTTTTGTCTATGCGGAAATTCACAATAAACCAGTTTTATTTTTTTCCTGTAGCTGGCTCATCCCTGTGTCAATTTTTTTTTTTTTCCTTCCCACTAGGTTTTACCGCCGACTTGAGAGCCAACACTGGTGGCCAGGCTTTTCCGCAGTGTGTCTTTGATCACTGGCAGATTTTGCCTGAAGCTCCATATGATGCAAATTCTCATCCTTGGCAAGTCGTGGCTGAAACACGTAAACGCAAAGGCTTGAAGGGAGGGTATTCCACCTCTGGATAACTTCCTAGATAAGTTATAAACACTTGTGTTTCATGTTGTGTGATGCACTGCCCAGTTATGTCCCAATACTGTTCCCTCATAAAACCAGGAAGGAAAGGGAAAGCTTTTAGTGTCGCATTGAAAAATCTCTCTCTCTCTCTTAACATGTTGTGATGATGGCGTGATCACCTACTAAAAAAAAAAAAGAAAGAAAAATGATGTGCTAGTTTGACTTACGGGATTGTTGTTGCCTGTATCTTGTCTGGGGTCACTGATGCCTGTGTCAACAATACACATTTAAAAAAAAATAATCAGTTGCCTAGGACTCTAATGGCGTTCTTTACAGTTTGCCTAATCCGCAATTGTCTTTTAACCTAGGAAGCAGCTCCCTTCGTTGTCGCTCTTGCAGAAATTCTTGTTGAACCGTCAGGCTTTGTCCTCTCAGCCAGAAGATGCATTTTTTTCATTTCCAAACTTGAATCCTCAGCGCTCTTGAAGACCGATAGTGAAAGGCTTGCAGTTACAGGTAAGCTTTCTAGCATCCAGCACCTAGATTTAAAGGCAGATACAGAAAATCCCCACTAATGTTGGAAATGCCCGAGTTCTTGCTGCGGGGCTGGTGCTGTATTGTTGGGCAGCAAAGTCCTGCCTACATGGCTCACGATTGTTTCAGGCAGCTTTACCTGACCTGGAAGTTTGACAATCAGAAGCCAGCTCTGGCTAATAGTCTTCAGGTGTATAGGTATAGCCTTTCTGTAACTAGTCTTTTAGCAGCTAGCTTGCTCCCAGAAAATGGAGACAAAGATGTAGCAAATGGATGGGTGGGGAAAAAAAGGGCTGGTTCTTGCAGCACGGCTTTCATTGCACGCTGATTATCTGCGCAGTAGAGGAACTTTGTATTAGTCTCTCATGAGCTTTACTTTCCTTCCGCAGTTGGTTTGAAGGTATCTTTGCTATAGTCCGCTCAGAGCAGTAACCAGCTACTTCCATAGCGGAAACAAAGAGGTAAGAAGTCATCTAACCTTTTCTTCAAGATTTTTTCTCTTGTTGGAAGTTCTTGGATAGACATTCTGATGCATTTTAGAACTTGTTGAAGGAAAAATAAACCAAAACCTCACCTAGCCACAAGGGACAGGTTTGCTTAGAGCACGGCTAGAGTGGTCCGGGCCTCAATTAAGTTGCAACCCCCAGTCCCCCCTCCACCCACCACAGCTTAAATGAATTCTTGTCTCACAGAAGGTGGCGTATCAAATGGGTGACATGACTGCACTGCAGTACTCCACCCCCTTGATGCGCATCATCCACGAAGTCAATTAAAGGATTTAGGCATTACACAAGCCTAGCAATTACCTACTGTGGGTACACCAGCATTGCAGGAGAACTACATTCTTCACCGGAACTCTTACCTCCCACCACAGCCTGTGACAATCTAGCTCTCTCCTTAAACGGGTAAGGCGCAAATGCCTGAAGTTTGCATTTGATACCACTGTTCTGGGTCTAGAAGGTTTAAAGCCAAATGCAGCTGCAAAACTCCTGCCCAAAACAGCTGGAGAACACAGCTTTTAAGCTGTGTACAATGCTTTTAAGCCTAAATATAACACAGGGCTAGCGTTTGTCTCTGCAAGAAGATGGTGGAAATGGGTAAAGGCCAGCAAGGCAGGGGGAATCTAACCTAAAACAAGCAGCTTGGGCACAACGCAGGGGACAGCATAGACTAGAGACTGGTCCCAATAAGTGGTGTGGACAAAGGCACCCTTTTCTGGGAGAAAGATGGAAAAGTTGGCTCTATGGCTGTAAGCTGTGCCATGCCACTTGCCCTTACAAGCAGGGAATGGGCTGGTTTTATTGCCATAAAAACCCACCTGAAGCTCTCCATGGAGGGTGCCATGGAGGCTCGTGGTCCTGCGTTTGCTCACGGCCGTGCTCCCAAAGCCTGGCTGTGGGGATGGCAGGACTGCAGGTGGGAGAGCATGCTCCAGGAAATAAACTCTGCTCGGTGAAATTTGACAAGGGGCCCAGCCTCTGGTCAAGTCCTCTCTTTCCCCTTAATGAGATATTAATGAGTTCCTGGCATTGCTGGAAGAAGGGGAGAATACAGAGATTGAATTTCAAGTAACTGCTAACAGGGCACAATAATTAACTTACTTAACAACATTCCAGCTGTATTTTATAATACCATGAATGGTTTAGAGCACATGCCCCAAAAATGGCACTCACCCTTACTTAACTTTTCTGACATACATGCGAGATGTTTCTAGCCCTTCCGCCAGTTCAGCAATTGCCCGAATCGCACTTCAGTTTGGCATTAAGAGTACAAACAGCACCTTCAGCAACAGATACCAGTTTTAAACACTTTATTTGGAATGACTCTGGAATCTCTCTCCACACTCCATAGTTCAAGTCACTGTGCAACTGTGATGCAGAAAGCACTGATCGGCCGCAGGCCATTAGGGAAAAAAAAAAACTTCATGAGTAGCATGGCTTTATTGGAAATAAATCATGCTAAAAACTGATCCTTAACAGGTACAAAAACTTTGACAGATGAGGAAAGGAGAAGAAAGATTGGATGCAGTATTAAGACCAATGTGAATTGAAGACTGCTGTGAAAGATGATACAAAAAAGGCAGTGAGGAAGAGTAATGCAGCATTAAAGGTGGGAGTACAGGGCAGACAAGAGTTACAATACATCCTGCTTCAACATTTCTTATCCATGTACTTCGTTCAAATACTGTAACAGTACTGGAAGGCAAAAAGCACCAGACATCTGACTAAAGAAATAAGAAAAAAGAACACAAAACTAGGAAAAAGTGAAGGCTGGTCATTAGGGAAGGAATAATCGCAAATACAGCTACTCAACAGAAACACAACACTTGGGAAAGCTGCTATGTCAACATATATAGACAATACCCATTATTCCAGCTCTATGGACATGACTTGATTTTCCTGGTCTGTGACCTCTTCCACATACAGTACTGCTGAGGTTATCCTTAGAGGTGTGTGGGGGGGACACTGCATACACACAGCAAAGCAGCAGATTCATCACAGGAGTAAAACAGGAGGGAGTTATTCCCATGGACTTAGAAAAGCTGTGATTAGGAGGCCATGTAATGTGGGATGAAGCATCATCAAGCCCTAAACACATAATTCCAGTTAGGTGGGAACACTGTGCAGCTTTTAGCTTCCAAAAAGCCAAGCCTCCTCTGTGGCAAGTCAGACTGCGGTATTCCCAAGCAGAATACACTGGTTACTGAAGTAAGAGAAGCCAGGAGCAAGAGGTCCTAGAAAATAATCCTGCACTGGGGACAGTAATTCCTATTTTGTCTCCTAACAGCTGCCATCGAAAGCATGCACTTCACTTGGTCATCTGGTGAGGGGTGGCCGTTCCAAAGAGGGTCACCAAGGACTTTATAACCTAAATTTGAGTTTAAAGGCTTTTTTTTTCCCCATCACCTCTTAAAGTTATCAAACCAGAAATTCAACTATACCTCCACTGGGCATAGTTTGGAGGTTTTGGTGGCAGGGAGGTGCCCTAATTCTGACATGACAGTGCAGAGATTGTGTGATGCAGGGTTTGCATAGATAGTTTGTCCCCTCTCCAGCCTGAAGAACATTGAGAGGAAGAAGTCACAGTTTCGGATTTTGTTGCATTTGTGAAAAACATGAAATTGGGGCGGGCAGGGGGGGAATTCCCATTTACAGAGGCTTCCCCTACATCCCCAAGTCATGGCTATTTCACAAAGCTCCGTTATCTTAAATGAAGTTTATTACAGGCCCCAGTGGAAATATTAAAAGTTCACCAATGCATACACTTCTGCACCTTTGTCCAGGTTGTTGTTCTTCTAGAGTGGTTAAGTGCCTTTTTTATTAAAAAAAAGTTTTTGTTTGTTTTTACATTATTGCTGCGTTTTACAACAGAATTAAAAACCATGTGTGGAATCCACCCAGCAACAAAAAGTCAGTTTCCCCAGAACAAGCCGAAAGCATAAAAGCATGTTCTGAAGGGGCCTTTTCTATACCAGCTATTTAATGAGCAAGGAAAACAAAACAAAACAAATCTATCACTTCTGTTCCTAGCGTAGATGAATTGACTCCGTTTTCCAGAAGGCAAATCCTCCCAATAAATATCAGAATGACTTCCGAGATGCTGAAGTTCCAGAGACACAAGCAGCAGCTCTGCGCAGTTTCTCCTGGAGTCCCGTGCTCGCCCCTTGTTTCAGTCCAGTGAGATGATGTCGGGAGCGCTGCCTCCGCTGCTGGTTATCACTCCTGTCTCGCTCCTGCTGGAGGAGCTAACGTGCGTGCTGCTCTCGTGGTGACTGGTTGATGTGATGATGCTGCCAGGCGTGCTGCTTGTTAAGGTTGAGGTGAGACTATCCAAAAACATAGGAGGACAGTACTGCTTGAAACAAACAATGAAGAATGAAGAGACTAACTGCACGAGGGAAATGTATGCTCTGAAGATACATCTTCCCTACAACAAGCACAAAACACATTACTAGCAGAACCTTATTGACACATGCATAGCAAGAACCAGAGTTCTGCAGACCAGCACGGAAGCAAGCAGAGATGGTAGCCATGAGCCTTTCTCCCTCCTCCTCCCCATTTTTATTTTTTTCTTACTAACTGGTTAGCTTGAGCATTTACTAGCGCATTAAGAAACAGTCATGACCACATGACGATCACAAAAAACCCCCCTCAGCAGTTGGAGTGTTCACTGCCCACAGCCACTGGGCACAACTGCGTATTTCAGGCTCCTTTCGTCACAAAAGGTACAGCAGAATGCTTTTTGCTCCTTCGATGGGGGTTAGAATAATTCCATCCCCTCAGATGGCAGCAGCTGTACTAATCAACATTTTCATAGTACACACCTGCAATGATACATGCAGGGCTCTAAACATTTCAGCAGTGATAAGTGAGCCCTGATCAAGTCTGATTAAGAAAAATTACTAAAGTTGTTTTAAATTTCCTGAAGTGGAAGACAAGCCTTCTCAAAGCAGAGCTAAACCTTTTAGGCATTTAGAAACAGAACAAGGTTGCCAGGTGTCAGAGGAGAGGGTAATAAGAGACATCCCCTGCACACACACACACACACGTACGTTGTTCAACACATCTTACTTTCTCTTACCCCATGGATTCCAATCTTGGGCATATGTTTGGAACTGAGCCTGAACTGTTTGAACTGTCCAAAGTGGACACTTCATAGCAGCACACCTGCTTCCAGTCTCCCACATGAACACACTTCTGTTATTCCCACTTTTGGCAGTTCAGATCTCAAGGTCAGGCACAGAGTATTGCAGTAAGTGGAAAGAAAAGGAGGCGGTTCATCCTTTGGTTTTAAGGCACCAGAAAGTCAACTCTACGGTAGCGTCCTATCGCTGTTGTCTTCTAGCGACGAAGAGGTGAAACAGGGGGTCTGCTTCAGATCCTCTCGTCTTAGTTAGGGAGCCGATATCCCCCCACATTTCAAGGCTGTAGTCTGTGTAAGAACCTAGTTACAGTAAGAGTCACTCTCCCTAACTGCGTAAAGTTTAAGCTTCCAGGGAAGGAAAGGCACCGCCTAGTTACTTTCAACCTACAAAATTTCCATGTAATCCAAAGCCAATGGGGTTTAGGTGTTACACGGAGGAATTTATTATAAAAGTGTTCAGACATGTGCCCATCAAATCAATGAAGATATTTCCTTTAAAACTTAATCTCCTGCTAATATCAAAGCCAACAGCAATCAGTGAGGTATATTTGCAGAGCTTAATCTGGCCTACGGATACACAGTATGAACTAAGAGCGTCAAGTACGTGATGGGTGTATTCAAGTTAGTGCTGTGCAAGTACCCGCTTTAGAAAGGCAAACTACCACTGAAGAGCGAGTTTCCATGCCTGGATTTATCATAGCGAGGCTAAACGGAATCCTCCCTCAACGCGCTTTCATCACCACCTCTGGTTGGGAAAATGGATTTTCCTGGTCTGTGGTTAGGTCTAAGCAAGTGGACTGCAAACATGGTATGGATGATGACAGCACCCTGACAGTTACTCGAGCGGTATGTCACAAAAACCAGACTTGGAAATTAACCCCACAGCAGTTCAGAAACATACCTGTGAATCAACTGGGATTAGTGAAAGAAAATCCAGACCTAGAAAGAAGAGAAGGATAATAAATTGATGAGTCTCTCTTTTATTCATACACCACAAATTTAAGGAACTTTTTTTTTGGTGGTCGTAGAACAGATTTTGCAATTGTTACACAGTTTCTAAATGGAATATACCACTGTGACACCACTCCCAACGACTACTTCAGGCAGCAGCAAAACGAGTTATCTAGTACAAGTGGCTCTTTTTAAGAATGAGAATGACATAATGATGTATTATTCACTGGACATTGCAGGGTGGTTCAATGTGGTTGCTTAGATGGAGGTTGCCATTTGGAGCTGTTGGTTCATAATGCAAGTTTCACTGCGTATTGTACCTGACTCGGCCAAACTGGGACATGAAGAGTGTCATCACATTAAAGATGCTGGAATGAAGTAAAGTCACAACATGCACAAGTCCAAAAACAAGCAGCAGGTCTCTTCCTCCACCC
The DNA here is from genome assembly GCF_000699105.1 of Pygoscelis adeliae. NCBI lineage: Eukaryota > Metazoa > Chordata > Aves > Sphenisciformes > Spheniscidae > Pygoscelis > Pygoscelis adeliae. The sequence goes on along the minus strand of NW_008824669.1, from coordinate 875,584 downwards.
ACGGGCAGCCAATAAGGAAACATTTCTAATATCATCCCCGTTTTGTGTCTAGACAAATAAAAGGAATGAAGAAGAGGAAACTACAAGTAGTTCAACGTATATCCTCTAAGAGCAGTGACAACTAGCGTCCGTCTTATACACCATTAGCGTGTAAGCATTTAGGGCAAGATGTTCAAAATTATGAAACCAATGAGAAATTACAGCCTTTTTTGTTTTGTTTCTAAGTATTGGCCTTGTGTTTGCTATGTCAACAGAAAGAAATGGTAAACTTACTCCCTCCCTCTTCCCTCACCTTCAAATCTGCTCTGGCCAGTGGCATCTCTCCTCCTCTTCTCCGTTAGAGAAAAATTTTGAAGGAGATTTATGCTCAGCTGCTTTTACAGAATTGACAGCTTCTTTTGTTCTTGTATGTTCTAGAACTTCAGTTGATAGAGATGGACAAGAGTTCTAGACTTCCGTTCTCTCAGCTTATTCTCCAATTTGGGAAGACAACCGATTTCTTAACAAGGGAGAAGTGGAGGGAGGGAGCAGTTAAGGGAACCAAAATGGACAGAGAAACAAGGGGAATGATATCCATCCCATTGCCAAACTGGTGCTGAAAGAAGAGGAAAAAACCCAGAGATGTTGCAGGGGAGAAATGGAGACAGGCAAATGGAGCGGCGGGAGGAGGGAAGTACAGGAGGCCAGTGTGACACCTGTCACCACAAGTCACCATTTCCTGGGCTCTGGGTTCGTTACAGCCGGCAAAAAGAACCCCCCGAGTCCCTATAATACAGTGTTCTTTTCAAGGAGCCAGGGTAGAAAACAATCAGTATCCCCACCTTTTGTCTGATATTTAGCAGCAGTGTTGAAGAATACATCATAGGCATTTAGGGTATGTCTAGGTAAAGAAAGTCAATAGAGGTCAGCTTACAAATTGTAGCTCACCTTAACCTTTTTCATACAGTCTAGACAGAGCACCACTAGAATCAGCTAGCAGAATATCTCTACGTCTAGGGTTGGGATGAGTCAGTGCCATCACACATCTGTAACTTAAATAAGCAGCTACTCTCCCTCGCATCTACGACACGTTAACAGCCGGACGTTTGCACAAAGTCTAACTGAATATAGCGAGAAGTGTTTCTGGCTGCCGTTCCAAAGTGCCCATTTGTACCCCAGAAGCAACGTTTTTCACATCACTGTTGCGAAGTGCAATCTGAAACCGGAAAGACAGCCTGTACTGGACTTGTCTAGACATCACATCACTGCAATACTGCATATAGTCTTGTTTCGTTAAAAAAAAACCAGTTGAACAATTCTCCAATTTTTACCCACCCCGCAAATTAATAAGGCTGTGAGAATACACATAAAAATAGCCACCGCCTACCTGGCAAGTCTGACGAAATACTGGATATTGGTGGATGATGGAATGGTACTGGGTAGTCTGTTAATGAAGGAGGAATAGCAGCAGCATCGACCGTTGTCACGCTGGGCACTCTGACAGTGGATGGCTGATACATGAGAACCCTGTTTTAAACAGCACGGGAAATTACAAACAACCTGGCCGTTAGTTACGGACGAGAAGTTACGCACCGCTGTGCACTCTCATTCACAAGGTCACTATGTTACAACAAACTATAGCGTGGCTACTCACTACACAGTATTCCACTCTAATTTCCTCTTTCATAACAGTCTTCATAATAACATGACCGTATCTTGGCTCTCAACAGCAGCTGTGACATAAGAGCAAGTTGGCATTAAAACAAAGTACAGTGCTGGAGTCACTTATAACAGTCTACCATTCAGAGACAGAAGTGGACATCTGCATCTGTGGGGCACCCTGGGAGGGATGCGCAGGTAGCCAGAGCCAGGAGGAGAGCACTCGTTTCAGTTTCTCCACATAACTGTTCCTCGGTGCTAACCTGTCAGGCCAAGGGCGCCACTGACCATTATTCAGCCCCTGGAACACAGATTACACACATGGGAGGTAAATATCAAGCCCACCTTTCCTCACAGCCTGAGCCCAAGCTGAGTTCAGCTCTCCAGGAGCATGCAAACAGTTAAAACCCTTCTGCATCCCCACCTTCTGCCCGATTACTTCATGGCACGGTTAAAGATGACACCGCAGGCATTCAGGCACCAGCCACGTGCATAAAACATGTCATAAACTCCAAGGCAGGTGAAAACACGAAGAATCCTGCATCCCAGCTGCTCTGCATCCCTCCCTCCAGCCCACCAGCCATGAGTGTTACCCACTCACGTCTTCCTCCCCCGACTGCTGCATTGGTGCATTTACGCTACTTCTGATTTCGGAAGCTTGGATTTCGGAGCCTCCGTTCTCAAGCACCTCTTATACTTCAGCCTGTGTTCCTTCTACTTATGGGAAGGCACCCCACAGTTTTGCCAAAACTAGCATTCAGGCAACATCGTTTACGGGAGATAAGCTATTCCCTAAAAAGCCTGGCTTTGACTTGGATTTGAAGAATGAAAACACGCCACTTCCATACCCAAACAGTAAGGAAAATACATTAGTCACAGACAGACAAGAAAACTCGGTCCTTCTACAATTATGGTTGCAGGTAGCCGTCCCAGACAAACACAGGAGCACGGAAGGAAGTCTTGCTGCCTTTTGAAACTTCATTAAGAGGTGTATTGGTAGCTATTTTTTCTTATAAAAATAAGGAACAGAATCTCTTGCAGAAGAACTCCTCCACAGTCCTCACAAAAAGCAACAGCATTTCAGTATCACTGCTGAAAGTTGTTGAAGATGACCAACTATTTGCTCACCAAAGACCACACGTTCCTGTGGACTAGAGACACAGTACACCTGCTCGTTACTTCAAGAGCTGGCAAAACAGAAGGGGTTTGTTTTTATTACTATTATTTCAGTACAGGACATCAGCCACTACGCTGAGGGACACAGACGCACACCTCATGCATGCAGCAACACTGGCTAGTAAGCCATTACTAAAAGCTGACGCTCGGAATCGCCTCGTGGAGCAGTGACTGCCAGTGAGCCTAACCAGTGCCCCTCTCTCCCTGCAGGTCTCCAGCGCCCTACGGGCCAAGAGCAAGAACTTTATGGAAGCCACAAACAGTGACTGCGGCCGAGTTGCGCAGATTGGGGCGGACAGAAGGCGGCACAACAGTAAAGAAGCTGGTTAAGCCTCCCGCCGAAGTCAGGCACGACTACAAAGATGGAGCAGTTGACAGAGGACTTGGGAAGTCGCCGGTTGCGCTAACCAAGGTGCAGGACTGACTGATAACCGTGGCCAACAGCAGTGTCCGAGACATTCCAGAGTTTAACAGAGATGGAGGAAAAGCTTGTCTCAATTCAAAACAGCAAAGCGCCTCCCTTCCAAGACTGACAGGATGGATGAAACACGCAACACAGCCTGGTTCCCTGGGCACCAGGGCAGATTAGATAAAGGGTGTAACAGGCAGCGAGAGAAAAGCCTTTAAGATGACACTAACTTAGCAAGAACGCATAAAGCTCCTCCACTTGGCATAACCTGCTTTCTCAGGAGAATCCTGTCCATTAGCTTAATCAGCTTCCTTTTCTATGGAGAAATATCCCTGCAAACACAGCAACAGTCAGTGCAAGTCTTTTGTGAGATGTAAAACTATTTAATAGTGTTTTGCCTGTACAAAGGTACTGTATCAATACAACCTTCTGCAAGGAGAGGCCTAGAAATTCTCCTCTGGAAGTGTGGAGCTGGATCCCGAAGAGAGATTACAAGTCCATTTGTCTACACGTCAGTTTATCTGAGACATTACAGAATAACAACTAACTTTAAAATTGACAAACCCTTTGGTTGGGCTTCCTTGTGTTTCAGACATAAATATGCACTTCCTTTTGGCAGGAGGAGCTTCCTCTTCATCGGGAGTGCCTGCTATTGTCAAGTCAATAACGTCAACTTTCTTCTTGTTTACCTCATTGGCCACCGTCACAGCACACGGTTTGCTAACAACACTGGAACCTAAACAAGAAAATAAGACGTCACTGGTTTTTAAAGGCTGTTGACATCAGCAGCTTCTATTTGCAACAGAACCAAGAACTCAAATCCTGTTTTACCTCATCTTCCCGGCCACTACAGAGAATGTTATGGCCCAGGAACTGTTTTATTAGTATTCTGTATCACGCTCAGAATATTAAAGCACAAGCTTTAATCTTCACTTTTCAGTTTAAGGACCTAAAAAAGAGCAACCTTTTGTTTTCTTAACTGCTATTATAAAGAGCAAAGACAAAGCCCCAAAGCGCACACTTTCAGAGATACAACCCTTTCTCTTTAGTTTAAGTGACAAGAAGGTTAGAAGTATTAAGCCCTCCACAAAACAAACATCGGCATCCATACATGTTATCCAAGCTACAACCAAGTCTCCAAGACTTTCTGTCGGTTTGCAGCCAGTACCCGGACGGACGTACTTTCTATTTTGGTGCACTGTGGACTTGAGACTTTCACAGCTTCTTTCTTTGGCCTCATGGGGCACCAGGAGCCATCTTCTTGGAACTTGATCTCATCCACATCTGAACATTCGTTAAGGATTTCCATAAAGAGCCTGAAAAATAAAAGCCGAGTAGTTTCGTTTTTGATTCCAAATAACATTTTTTCTCCTGAGTGAAAAGGAGACACAGTTGAAAAGCTAATTATCATCACCTTTGACCCACTGCGTGTACTCTCCCCCTAGTTCGTCTTACCTGAGAGCCTGTAGTTACAGCCTTCGCAGACATCAAAACCCGAAAGAGTATCCCAACCTACCCACATTCCACTCCAACATTACTGCAATTCATAGATTTCTGTACAGGATGGGAAACCATCGTCCTTTGAATCAAGTTTGACGCTTGTTTGTGAGCTGAAGTTAAATTTTGAAGTTAATAGCTTCAGAGATAGGGTCACGTAAAAGGGAGACCTGTCCTTAGAGGTCACACTTGGATTTCTCCAGAGGAAATATACTGAGGCTCGGGAGTTTGATGATGCAGTTAGGAGATAAACTTACGTAGTTCCTAACACGGGAACAGAAACTAACGGAGTCTAACAGTTCCTCCCAGTCTAAAGTATTTTGACAAAGAAAATAGCATGAAATGGCTAAAACTCGAGTCACAAAAGTAGCTATCAAGTACATCATGAAAAATTTTAAGTAATTGTGTAATCTGCAAACCCAGTCTCTTACCCATCTAATATTAGGCTCTCATAAGCTGCCTTTTTGTCACAGACAGGGCAGATCCAGGTAGGCTTCTTTTCATTCATTTGAAGATAAAGAGCAGCATCAAAACATTGCAGGTGTGTGCAAGTAACAGCCCGGCATGGGATTGTCAGTCTCATTTTTCCCAGCTGCAGGAGATGCATTTAAAGACCGTCAGAACAGAAGACAGTGAAGTAGGCCTGGATGGCTAACAATGAAATCAGAGGCAGTCGGTGAAGTAACTGTCTCTTCTCACTACAGAGGTGCCCAGTGCTAAGGTCGCTGCAGGCAAACCCACCCTATCAAAGCACGTACAGCGCGCTTAAAGGAACAATAAAGCCATCCTCAAAGCCTTCACCGAGTTGAAGACAGTCAGAAACACTTCCAATGGACCTGCATCAATGTTATTTCTAGGATTCTGTTTTTATTAAGAGACCTGCTGAAGCACCTCCTCTATCATTTTCTTTTAGCCACATAGTTCAAGCGTTTGAGAGCTCCAGTTACGTTAGACTCGGAATGGCATTACACCCATTTTAACATTAGCCCGAACAGACCAGTCACTAGCTCAAGGCCAGTTTCTACCTGGGAAGAGAAACCCCAAGGCAGCGTTACCTTGTTACACGGTGATCGACTTCTTTGTTACAGTAGCTGGCAGTATAAGCAATGCCACCAAGATAAGGGGATCTGAAGTTTTATTTATCACTGTGCCCCTTAATTATTCTGTCACCCCGCCCAGTTCGTCTCAACACCTCAATATACAAGACGATTCCTTCTAAAGGCCTCACTACACACACACGAGCAGCAACTTGATTCCGACTGCATTACAGCCGAAGCATTCACAGTTCTAAATCATAGTTGGTTGAATGCTGCTACAATCAGGTGGTTGTAGATGCGCCCTTCTCCCCGCTGTTTTATATTAACAAATCAGTATAAACCAAAAGCCAGTTAAGTTTCTAAAGCGGGGCCTTCTAAAAGCAGCCCAGCTCTGCACTGAAGACGACTAGACAAATCTGCATACGGTAATTTCCGGCTGTACTTACAGGACACATCAGAGATACCCGCAGACTGGTCGTGGCAATCTCACTATCGGGATCTGCAGTTAGTTTTTCTTTAACTATTAAAATAAATTCAGAAGTTATACACAGGCATCATTATTTAAAATGCTAATCTTGATTCGCCAGGACATGCACTTTATTTCCAGCTGTCTAAAGAAATTAAGCATCTAGCAAACTAGTTCATAGCAATATCAAACAACAGTTTCACTATTTATAAGCAACTGGAAAACACTGTGCATCACAAGATTGTGAGATAGATATATCTCTCTCTCTCTCTCTCCCATATACCCCCTACCGGCTCAGGGAGCTTCACTGAAAAAGTGCACGATGCCTCAGCAACAGCAAAGGGAAGCTTTCATACTCTGGGCATGGACTTTCTCTTCCAAGTGCTGCAAATCCCCCAAGTATCACCAGTTCTAGTTTTAAAGAACCACCGACCACCCTCAGAAAGTACAGACAGGCAAATTAATTTGACTTACTTAATGCTCTGGAATGATCGGGGTTTCTGATACCTTTCATTTTTAACCTCTGCAAAAGCATAGCTGAAGTGAGCTGACGAACGAGATACACAGACATGGAGTAATTCTACAAAAAGAGTGATTAAAGATTAAATACGGCTTTCATACAGTACTTCCACTATGACAACAGATTGCTATTTACACTAGTTGTAGCATACAGTAAAAACAAAAACACACCCATTTTTTGCTTAATAGTTACGAAAAGCATTGACAGACGACTTCGTTACTGTGAAAGAGTCCAATACTCTGCCAGAATTCTCCTGCCAATCGAGTCCAGTTGTCCTACTCCAGTTGTGACTTCAGTAAGAAGAACAACCCCGCAACCAAGAGACAATCTGGGCTCTTTTCTTGAAAGGATGATTTAGACTGCTGACACACCTTCTCACACATGCAGTCTTTAAGAGCTTCTCACGTACGTCTCCTAAACCCTTCCCTTTTTTCAGTGTCAATCTGTTAGCGGGGAGCTCAAAGACAATCCCATGACAGAAGAAAAGATGAATGCTCTTTCGGGTGCAAACACAACCCCTTCAAACGGCACCCAGCGGCACCAATTCCTTTGTACCTTTTCTTCAGCTTGCTCCGCTTTGAAGCCAAGCCTCATTACACCATATCCACTCCCCTGAGGCTGGCCACGTTCCCTAGCATTTACTACTCCTCCCTAACTCACACCGCCTGCCAGCTGCTTTCATTCAGCGTTCACTCTCTCTTCAAGGTCACTAATGAGAAGAAAATTCTGCAAACCCCACTACTACAGAATAACAATGGTTTCATCTGTATAACAAACACAACCTGCGATCTCTTATTTCCACTCCCTGCCAGCCACCTTCTTACGGCTCCTATACTGTCTGGGTACTGCACAAGAAGTTTAAACAAGAGGACCTACTGCCCTCCTCCTTTACCACCTATAGGAAAACCAGCTCTTACCTAGATGAGCAGATAAAGTTATCTAAATGCATGGGAAACCACTACGAAAAATAGAATTACTTTTTTTCCCCCCCCTTAAAGAATGACCATACATTGCACTCTTTATTGCCTACCGGAAGAATTCTACGGGCTGAAGTCCGACCACCTCTGTGGGATTAATGCCTCCTTTGCTCAGAAGCCCTCCACTATCAGTCAAGTACACGCCAATAAGCCCTTGCCACGTGAGCCCGCCGACACTCCAGACAGTGCCCAAGGGTCTCATTTAGAGGATGAAAAGCGACGGCTGCTACGCGAGTTCTGATACTTAGAGCAGAGCACCAGCATTAAACCAGAGAACTCACTTTACCTCTTGGGGCAAGGGGGAATGCTGGGACAACCTCCAATTCCTCTGCTTCCGTGAGAATATGTTTTGGCAGACACGGGAGAGGAAGAAAGCAGGGGTCGGTGGGAGAGACCAAGACCACACGCAACACTGCGGTCATATCAAGATTCTTGCGCTTTATGCTTGGGAAGCAACGGCTTAGATCTTTCCCTCCACCTCTGTTTTAGAAAAAAAAAAACCCACACAACTTTGCTGTCAGCACTGCCCTTCATTTATTTTCTGAACATTAGCTTTCCCTCCGATTTCTTTTTTTTAATTTTAATTAGTGTATAAAAGCTTATACTGGAGTCTCACTTTGAAACATGTGGTATCTCTGGTCCACAGAGTTTGAAGAAGAAAGTAAGAGGTAAGCTACTTTGATAGTTGAATCCAGAAAGATTTACACAACTAGTCACAGACAGAGGAATAAGTAGTTCTTGATTTACTAATAGCCAAGAGAGCTGCTGCAACAGCTATTTAAACCTAGGAAGAGTTCAGAAATTCCTCACGCTCTCCCTTTCCTTCCTTAGTAAATCCACAGGGGGATTTCTAAACAGCCATGCAGCCATTTTAAAGGCTAATTCCTTTTCAACTATGATCAATGACTGCAGGCACTAGAAAGCAACAGGTATCACATTTCAGTCACCACCCCTTTATCTCCTGCCACCTGAAGTCTAGCATGCTTTTCCCCCCGCTGCAGCTTTCCATGAAGTTTAGAATTGCATTATGAAGAGGCTTCAATTTTCTTCCCCACCCCCCCCCAGCTCTCCATCCTTCCCCACACTGAGTCACTTCTCCCTCAAGTCACACAAACTTCCAGAATACTCTTCATTTGTAAGAAAACACACACTGCTCAGGATATCCTGCATTACGAACACACACACACCACACAAGTATGGTCCAACCAAGCACGTTTGAGATTCATCAAGCCCAGAAACAGACTCGGGGGTACTGGTGGATGAAAAGCTGGACATGAGCCGGCAATGCGCGCTGGCAGCCCAGGCGGCCAACCCTATCCTGGGCTGCATCCAAAGCAGAGTGGCCAGCAGGTCGAGGGCGGGGATTCTGCCCCTCTACTATGTTATGGGGAGAACGCACGTGGAGAACCTACTCACGCTCTGC
>NW_008824669.1:847869-866191 GCF_000699105.1 Pygoscelis adeliae | reverse complement strand
ACATTCCAGGTCAGGCTGGACGGGGCTCTGAGCGACCTGATCGAGTTGAAGATGTCCCTGCTCATGGCAGGGGGGTTGGACTAGATGGCCTTGAGAGGTCCCTTCCAACCCAAACCATTCTGTGATTCTATGACACCAGCAGCCTGACACCTCCGCAGTAAACCCTTCCCAGCAACCTGCCATCTAAGAGATTTCTGAGCTGGAAATCCCGCCCCTGTTTTGGTTTATTTGCAAGTACAATTTTAAATCGACTCACAGAGAGGCCATTTCAATGTAAAAAAGGAATCTCAAAAGAATAGAGATGGAAATATCCATTAACCAGTTCTTCCTACAAAATAAAAATTGCTTTTGCAAATCTACTTAGTATTACTTGGTTAGAAAATACAAAAACCTCAAAAACAATGCATGTATCCACCCCCATGGCCTTGGCACATCTGGTCAGTTTAAAAAGCCTTCTCCAAGCAATAGTTACAACAGATACTGGGAAGTGTTATTTTGTTGTGTCTGAACTGGTCTGTACTATTTACACAACAAGAAGATCTTGGCATTTTTGACACCTGTTTCAGGCAACCCCTAACAGCAGGCTTTCTGATGTGAATTGTATAAGGAAGTCTTTGCCATCTGTATGCACGTTTTAGTACATTACTGTAAATTACCATACTTCCAGAGCAAACTTTGTTTCCTGGCAGTGATAATAAGTTCAGCCACTTAATACTAAACGGAATGCTAGATGAGGTTATTTAGACAACTTCCCACATCCTACAGAACATACAGTTTACCTTTCCAATTTCAGAAGCCCAGGAAATGGAGATCTGGTTTGGCACTGCTGACGACAGCCTAACTAGAGATGTTATATTCAAGGGGCGCCCAGGTCGCTTCTGTTCAATTCCATTTTTTGGCGGTGGAGCATATCCCTGTGGGAAGAAAAGGACAAGGAAAGTGTTACCAAGCCTCCCCGCTGTACTCCGAAACAGACTTGTTAGGTTTAAACAGATCTATGGGAAGCAGGTAAACCTAGACGCTCTCTAGGCTGGAGACTAAATTCAACGCTTACTCTGAGAAATATCAGTCTTTGACAGTCTAATACCGTAAGCCAACCACAATTTTAAAGCACTTTTTGTTTTAAAGTGGTTTTACAGAAGTGCTGAAAAGGGGGAAGAGAACGCAGTTTTGGTCCAGGTAAGTTCACTGGAAGAGTAAAAAGTCACATTGATGCTTTGTGCTTTTTTCCCCCCACCCCACTGAAAGAGAGCAGAACATCGCAAGGACACAGCCTTAGCGACACACACAGCAAGCCACGAAGAGTTAACTCAGTGTTTCACACCCGCAACACACTTCATTGATTCTATTTAAGAAACAATAAAGTCTTGTTCCGAGAGCTCCACATCTCCTTGGCGTCTGCTTTGCCCCATATCAACTACACGTAGCCCCATTAGCAACAGGCTGTTATCCGTACTCTGCCAAGGCCCCTGAAGAAGAGCTGCGCGTGGAATATCAGCTGTATTTAAGAGCTAATAGGCTTTGCTGTTGTCTGCAGAAACAAAACAAACTAGGTATTGTTTGCTCAGCTTTGAAAAATTTCATAACCTAGACTGCTTTTCTCTGTAGTTTTATTTCCTATACGATGTTCGCGCATTGGATCAGGAGCCATCCTGTTCCCTTTTGCTTCTAGGCAAGCACATACTCTCCAGCGTACCGTGAGCAGAAAGTACTCGTGCCACGTGAAGGAGCACGCGGCCTAACTGCAGCTTATTCATCTCACCCTGCGTCTGTCGCTACGAAAGCAAGCCAGTCTGTAACAGGAACTCTGAGAATCTCCGTTTTGAGCTCACGCAGGCTGCTTGCAGTCCACTCGTCTCAAAAACTCACCCTGCACCAGAAGGATGCCAAAAAGAGACTGCAGCCCTGTGCCTTGCACAGAACCGACTGCCAGATTTCATTTAGTTCAAGACAGTGTTGTTCTATACAAGAAACTCTCCCAGAAAGGATATGCCGGAAAAACACACGCGTATTTTTTTACCCAGAGAAACTCACATTCACAGCCTAGCGCTTGGAAAAAGTTACGTTGAAAGTCGCTGAGTCTGAGAACAAAAAAAAACAGGAATAAACAGCCTCTTCCACTAGCCAAGAATACCATAGGATAATCACTGCCTTTAATCCAAGGAGGACTCGATAGTTGTCACATCATTTCCTGTGTTTTCCAAAGCAGCTCTGTTCCTAGTTCATACGTTTCGCCTGACAACCAAGCCCTGGCTGTGCCTCACCACTGCCCTTTATTAATTTCAGACAGGACTCACGCCTGCAGTGGCAGAATAGGGACTCGGAGCATCTACAGGCAGGTCTGCCAGGCCAGAGCAGCAGACAGCAACTGCTGAAGAACTCTCTCTAAAATGGTTCCCACCCCAGGTGGAGAATGACCCGGTAGCTATAAGGAACCTTACCACGCGTGCTTTATCGCAGAACGTGGAGGCAGCAGATGTATGGGGACTGCTGACAATTTCCCATTTCAAAGAATGAACGATTTGCCATTTCTTTAATCAGACCTAACAGCTGCAGCCATTTACAGAGTATACATCCCAGTTGCTTTGCTGTAGTACGCCTTTCTCTACCGTGGTGGCTTTATAGTGTGCTTATGTGGACAAACACACCATCCCTGCAATATTTAGGAGAGTATTTCCACACATACTATACCAGCCACAATAATCCTGCTGGTGTCCAACCTAAAATGAAGCTGCCTTGCTTTCAAGAGAGCAAGGACGCAAGTTCTCTTATATTTCTCAACTTTTTTTTCCTTTTTCAGAGACAGACTCTGCAGCTCACGTGCTTCATTTCAGTCAAGCTTTTGATGTTTTCTTCCACAGAGCAATGCCCTTGAGCTCAGATTCAATTCTGTGCTCCTAGAACACTTTAAAACCTTCCCTTCCTAGCCTTCCAGGACTTGGGTAAAGAGCACTCTGCTTGCCTATCACCACCAGCACGGTCTAGCACTGTTTAGTTAGGCTGCCAATTCTAGTGGCTAGCAAGTGCCAACATTATTTGGGTCTAAGCCTCCCACGCTTCTCGCAAGAACCATATTAGTCAAAGCAGGTGGAATCTGCTACAGCCAGAAAAATCTATCAACAGAAAGCACGATTGCTCTTCTATCTAGCTATTTCCAACCCGCCCTGACATACTTGATTTTGTCCTTTGAAAGAGACCTGCAGTGGGCTATGGAGGTTCCCTGAGAAGAAAAGCAAATTACCTTTTTGGACTTCCGCGTTTTGCCTTGCCTACAAGAGAAGTCAACAGGAGAACCACCTGCTGCAGTGCATTACGTATAAAATCCTTGTTACGTGCCAAGACACCAGCATGCAAGGCTCTATTTACTCCTTTTAAGTCAGAACCAACACTGTAAGAGGAAGGCACAGATAGTTGTAGGAATACAAGAAAACATCGTGTTAACATGAGTTGGCACAACCTGAAGCAGTACTGGCACACTGGCAGCATTTCTCTGAATTTTCTGGTAAGGACGGCAGACAAGGACCAGGAATAATTAACAGACATCTGCAGAGGCATGAACTGCTATACCAGGGAAGGACAGAAGAGTACTCACTTAAGAATTGTACAAGTTGGCAACAGAGGCTGCTATCACTGATTAATTACCTAACACCAACACCACTGAGTTAGACAATAGCTGTCTTTGAGGCAAAGAAGTTACCTTACGTTTCCTACAACAGAAAGGAACTGCCAGAGGGATGCAGACAGTGACCAAATCAACAAGAAAATGTTTGCAGGAGCGCTCGGACTGACACTATATTTGTCATTCAGCTCATACTAAAGGAGGAGAGGAAAGGAAGCTGCCAAGAGAGTAGTCATTTATTCACTTTCTCACCTAAAGTTTCTGCTGAACAGATTAAAGAGTCATTTTATGATGCGCAGGAAGAACCTGCAGGGTTTAGATCTAAAGCAAAGCAAGAATCCAAGATTACAAACAATTTTTGCTACGACTGTGATGTATGTTACACACGCAATGGATAGCGTAACGCAGCATAGCGGGGCGTAAGCTATATTAGCAAGACTGAGAACCAGCAGACATCGATGTCCACAGGATAACATGAGACCCCATTCTTTTGGTGGGTTGCTTAAAGAAAGGAAGACAATCTGCAGAAGAAAGGAGAAAATCCTGCAAGATTATCACAGAGAACATAACTGGCATTTGCAGAAAATACTGACCAGAAAAACATATGAAAGAAATCCTCTTACACACTGAAGACAGATAGAAGAACAGTGATGCAATGGTTAAAGAAGTAGGGGGAAGACAAGCTACAGAGTCTCACTTAAGCTGAGTAGAGGCCAAAAAAGCAGTCATGGTTGCGTATGGCAGGAGGGAGGGTACAGGACAACACATCTGACACAGCAAGAAGGTGACAAACACTCTGAAAAAGAGGTTTCGGACCTCCTCTCTCCACACAGCATCTTTCCAAACCTACTGCTGAAAAAAAAAAAAAACCCAACCACCCTCTGTACTACTACTATTTCCATCTTCTATAGCTTCCAGAACTACTCAGAATGGGTTGCGTAAGGGTTTCTCTCTGTTCTGCTGTACAGAGATACCCGTTGCAGAGATTTTTCAGGAATAATGAGAGTGCTTTTCCCTTTTTGTGTATAATCAAGCCTTGAGGTGACCCTGCCTACGTGCTAACGTTTGCAACATCAGACACCAGTAAAGTGTACGACTGCCAACGCTGTTTTGTTCCAGTATCACCAAGTGCTAGGAACCCTAAAACGTGTCTGTTCTTCATCCCCACAATGAATTCTGCTCTAACCAGACAGATGCAGAGCAGCGTACAAACTTGTAAGTTCCCTCGTAACAAGAAGGAACTCAAGCCAATCACAAATATAGATAGCCCAAACAAGCGAGGGCTACTCCCAACCAAGCCAAATAAACTCAGTTTGAAGACCTACGAGGAGGATTCCCCAGGCAGATGCTGGTTTGGTTTTGACATATTTTGTTACGTTAACTGCAACAGATGAGGTTTGCTGTTGGCGGCTAAAACACAATTAATCCATGCAGTGGCTGTAACGCGATTAACAGTAGTAACGGCTCTCGCACACAGCAAATGTACAAACCATATGCCTAACACTAGTAACTAGAGAAATTTGAGTGATAACAATAAACAGCTTGATTGTTTCAGCAAGCTAACATTACAGAAAAAACACACACACCACAAGTCACAAAGAAGCCACAAATGCGTACAAACAAGCTTACCGGCAACGGAAACAGCTTCCCATTTACTTTAATACACAAACTATTTGGGTAATTATCTTCTTGAGGGCAGCTTGTCTCTGCTAGGCATAACCTACATCCCCAAAAAGAGAAAGCGTCATTTTTCAAGTGTCACCACATTCATACGTCCCCACAAACATCTAGACTTACATTAGCCAGTTAAGAAGTTATAAGAGAACACCATGAAAAAGGTACCTTAGCTGAACTTGGACTGTGTAATCTCTCCTGCCCCCTGGCAAGAAGTCCCTGTGACAACGAAAAAGAAAGAGAAGCACCCATTTAGACAGCAGGTCTCATATTCCAGTCATACGCACAAAGAACCGGCACGCCTGCCGCAACAGCACTAAACTTTGCTCTTATTTTTCTTTTATTGAGCTGCGAACGAGTCTTACGAGCGACACCCCTGTTTAGCTACTGCAAGTTAAGCAGGACTTTAGGATCAGCATCCTCTGTCAAGAGTTTATAGTAACAATAAAGTATGAAGTTGCCAGAGAGGGAAAAAAAAACCCATGAATTCTCTTGGCTTACACCATAGGTCTTACAACAACGTGACCCCTGGGGCAGAAAATAAAAGCAGCCTCCATTCCTGCAGCCAGGAAACACGCAAGGAAGAAAAGCTTACCGCCTCTCTAAATAGTCACAATTATTTGGAACCGAGTAATTGTTAACTCTTTAGTGGCCTAGGATTTACCCCAACTGCACATGAATTCTGTGCACAGATAAACTCAGCATAACTTTGGTGAGGATTATCACTCTGCATCTGCAAGCTTATGCGATGCATAAAATGAACCAAAAAACCCAGACTTTCTCCTGAAATTTTGCAAAAGTTTACCTACGCTATGCCACGCTCTTACTTCTTACCTGGAAATACAGATTTCTCTGACCTGCTGAGGTGTTAAAGCAAAGATAAAAAACTTCTCTTGGAACTTCTGAATACTGCTCTGTACTAGAAAAAAAGAGACACAAAAGAGGTTTAACCATGGTGATTAAAGTCATTGATTAAAACAGGATCTGCAATTGAGTTTTTCCTGGAACGAGGCATAAGTCACTTCACATAATCAAACTGTGGTTGAACTACATGGAACTGTCAACAGGAAAGCAACGGAACAAATCATTCATTCAACTATATTCAGATGGCTTGATATCACATTACGCTTCGGTACGAAAGAAGCTCGGCAAGCTGCGTTATAGTCCTTTCTCCCAAGGGAGAAAGGTTCAAACAAACACGCAACAAAATATAACACTGGATACCTGACGAAGAGAGTACCACGGAGAAGACGTTTACAGCTAGTTTAATGCGCTACAAGAAGAGAACACGCACCAGAAGTTATTAATGGACAGCTGGAAAATTACTCAATTCAGAAACAGCTAAAGGTAATTAAGCCTTTGGGGAGGAAGGGAGGGAGCACAACCCCTAACGCCAGAGAAGCCAGCTAGACTGCATGTCTGGGAATTGCCCCGCAGTAGCATTTGGGGGGAAAAAACCAAACCAAAACACACAACTTTCATATCAGAAACCTACTTGTCTGTCAGTGATGGGAAGCAGTAATATTTTAGTATTAAGGGTTCATAGTATGCACATGTTATTTTTCTACTTTCTTTCGACTTGAGAAGTTCGAAATCTTGACCTGAAAATAAAGGTAGATTGGACTTGTCCAACAGTTTAAAGTAACCAGCAAGGAGGACAAATGCAAAAATAGCACGGCTAAACCAGGCAAATTTGGAAGAGCTAGACTGTCTTGCACACTGTGACATTCAGAGAAGACGATCTCTATGCCCAGAAAACACACCCAAAAAGGACACAAGCACAAAATAAAACCCAGGTAGAGCAAACACACACACCAAGTTCCTCAAACAATTCAGAAGAGCCACACTGCGCACATACACACGCACACACACCCCCATAGACAGCATTTTACATTTTAAAATAATACTTGAGCACATGTAAGAGAGATCATGGAAATATTTTGTTATTGAATTGAGCGTGGGTTAAAACTAAACCCCACTCCTACACCTGCTCTTGTGTTCTTATATTAGTGCAAAAGAATACCTGCGATCACCCCTTTTAAAGAGTCACAGTGAAGCAGACTATACTTTTAGCTCTCTGACCTATTTTGTTTCTGAATCCTTAATTCTCAAACACAAAAAACTTTGTTTGTTCCATGTCCCAGTGACCCGAGTCTACTAACTGGGACTATAAGCTATCCGTATCAATCTAAAAATATTAGATAAAGCCTCATTTCCAAATTTGCTTGTGAATCCATGTTAAGAGTGATTTTCAGCCAACGTTTGTATCCTTCTAACATCAGAAAGGCCCATTATTTCCCCATCAAGCCATTCCTCACATCTCATTTCCCCACTCCTCCTCACACAGATCTGAGTTGTAGCTCTGGCTGCTGCCACCTTCAGGTACTGTGCTCTGGAAAGAGTTTGAAGGCAAGCAAGTACTCAGTTAAATTAATCTCCTCCCCCTCATCCATGTCCTAAGAGAACCCAAACGTTACAGGACTAGATAATCCTCACTCCTATGAAAACTGGGCAACATGCAACAAAGAGCCTACAGTCTTCAAAGGAAAGAGGAATTTACATGCAGCTCTAACTATAACATGGTGACACCCCTAAGGAAGCATCTTCCTTTCAGAAAAAAAAAAAGGATCAATTCCAAAGTTGAGGAAAACAGCTGTTGGGGAAATTTCTAGCATATCACCTCTAGATATCACTGACCAGGAAACAAAAGGTACCTGCACAGCAGAAACATAATGCAGAGCACACGCTGCATTATATGGGACAGGGTGACGATGTGGCTGGCAACTAGTCTGGTTAACTATAAGCCAACAGTTGTCCCATAACACAGAATAATTCAGGAAGCTAGTTAAGACGCTCAGCTACTGCACACAGTGAACATAAGCAGGAGTTAGCCAGGACATCGTGGCACTGACAGATTATCTCTGTAAAGGTAATGGCAGCACGAGCCATAGAGCTGTCCACCACCACAGCGGCTATTGTCCTAATACACGGGTTTGATATTAAACTCTTCTCTAACAGGGTGTCACGACACGCAAATGGAAGGGACAACAGGCATCGTAAATAAAGCTCATTAGTAATGTTTGCTGCTTCAGGTACTGGAGGATGACCAACAATCAGTGTGTGCCTCACTGAGGCATAAGTCACAGCCTAAAAAGGCTCTATAATCAGTTAAGAAATTAATAATATTGTTTAGAAACACTTCAGCATTTTTCAAGCTGTTTGCATCCTCTTAAATATTTTAAATAGTTAGGGAACATTTTCTACCATGTAAGGTAAGACAGGTTGAATTTCAAGACAGAAAACAACATATTTCCAAATAGTTAAATATGTTTAAGAGGGAGGCATTTGAGGAAGCTAAGCTGAGACTTCAGGTTATTTGGAAGACAAAGGTCCACTCTACATTTTAACATAGAGTATGGCAACAAACCCGTAGGCTGAGAAACCTTCACTAAACTGAGTACAACACTGAACATTCCTTGCACAAAGTATCTATTTCAGTGCCAGATGCCAGAACCTGCAGAATTGTTGCAGTGAGATAAATGCAAACTAACAAACCAGTGAACTTGTTCTCCTCATTTTGTTGCAACTTATTAATTACTGACCCTGCAATCCTTTTCCTGTTGGCCCTGACAGAGGTGTTCCCCATTTGTACCAGACAGACTTCAGGTCCAAATCTTTCAGCCAAAAGTAACTCCACGGGAGGTTCAGACTAGATATTAGAAAACATTTCTTTACCAAGAGGGTGGTCAAACACTGGACCAGGCTTCCTAGAGAGGCAGTCGATGCCCCAAGCCTGTCAGTATTTAAGGGGCATTTGGACAATGCCCTTAACTATTATTCTTTAACTTTTGGTCAGCCCTGAAGTGGTCAGGCAGTTTGATGATCACTGTAGGTACCTTCCAACTGAACTATTCTACTTCACTATTTAATATTCAAAAAACAGAGATCTTTAATCATATAATATTTACAGAAGAGAACACTATTTTCTGAAGTATAGCTTGGCACTTTTGGGGACAGGTGGTGAAGAGAGGGCAAGAGTAGAAATAAGAACACCTCTCCTGTGAGGACAGGCTGAGAGAGTTGGGGTTGTTCAGCCTGGAGAAGAGAAGGCTCCGGGGAGACCTTATTGCGGCCTTTCAGTACTTAAAGGGGGCTTAGAAGAAAGATGGGGACAGACTTTTTAGCAGGGCCTGTTGCGACAGGACAAGGGGGAATGGTTTTAAACTAAAAGAGGGGAGATTCAGACTAGACAGAAGGAAGAAATGTTTTACGCTGAGGGTGGTGAAGCACTGGCACAGGTTGCCCAGAGAGGTGGTGGATGCCCCATCCTTGGAAACATTCCAGGTCAGGTTGGACGGGGCTCTGAGCGACCTGATCTAGTTGAAGATGTCCCTGCTCATGGCAGGGGGGGTGGACTACATGGCCTTTAAAGGTCCCTTCCATCCCAAACCATTCTGCGATAAGAAGGGAAGGGACTTTCCGCTTTTCCCCAGCTACAAAAAGCAATTGAAGTCTGGACTTAGTACGGTCATAAGCAACACCTATTTCATGAATTAAACCTGCAGAGCCATTAAACACTTACCTAGACTTGTAGGTTTTATGAGCACATCAAGCACATCGTAAAAAGGCAGGCTTTTCAGCTGAACATCGGGATGAACGGGTGGAATCGGAGGGGATGGCTGCTGCATCTCAAAGTGGGGCTTAGTGTCTTGGAGGAGCACAGAACTGACAGGCGAGGAAGGAGACTGAGGCGTGACTGAAGTAGAAGGGAGCGGGTGAATGCCAGCAACAGCCAGGTCAGGCTCGACAGGAGAGGAACTACTGTCCAAATTGAAAACCGCAGGTTTTATAGCCGATAAGTCCGAAAGTCCTTCAATCGTCCTTGGGTACCGACGCCTATAGAGTTCTCGGATTTTTATCTGAACTGCTGGACTGCAGCCGCTCTTCAGTAAGTGCAGTGCCCTCATCAGGAGGTCATGTTTCCGTCCACTTTTATTACGTCCAGCAAACCCCAACAACACTTGCAGTTCAGAAACACGAAAACTTGATACCATATTCTAGAAAGAAAAGAGATAAGCACAGGTGAGCCAACAGCGCCCCAAGCAGGCCTTTCTGAGGAGCATGGTGAAGCATCTGAACTTCCATCATTCCAGTTTTACACCTGTCAGCTTAGATACTACCCATACCCTTACCCAAGGCAAGAGTATAGTCAGTTTAAAGCGAAGAAACGAAGTGTCCAGGACGAAGGTTGAGTTTGGTTGTGTTATTGATTTCAAAGACTTCTAATTGTTTCCACACTCAAAAATAGCAACAACAACAACAAAATAATCTTAATGCAACCCATGCAGTGCTATCTTAAATTCAGACAGAAGCATAAGCTCTAATATAAAATCTGTCTCATTTCATGAAAAAAAAAATCAGACAAATCAGTATTATCACCTGTCTTCCAACACATTTTAAGAAATAAAATAAGTAACTGTTCTGCACAGGTTATTCTGAAACATCCTTTATTTTGTGCAGCACATTAAATGCACGCATGAACAGGGACAAGACAGGCACGTCAGGTTTCACTCTTGAAAGCACGGCACAGCAAGGTGGACACTTTTTTAGAAAGCTACATTATAGCGTACTAACAAACTGTTTAACCAGTGTCATTGATTCTTCCAGAATATCACAGAAAACTTCCTGTCCTTTTCGTATCACATTCTGGTATCGTGGGACACAAAGATCTCTTCAAAGGAAACAATACTATTTACTTGGTTATCAGAGTTAGTTGTGGAAGACTGAGGATTGAACTACGAAGTTCATAATCAGAAAGATTCTCATTTAAAAAAAAAAAAAACAAACAAGAAATAAAAAAGCCCACTATGCAAGAGGAAGCAATCTTCTCCCCCCCCATTACTACAAACAAGTAACTTAGCATAGGTGCATCATCTCACATTTTTGTGAGCAAGCTCTCTTTTCAGAGAGGTATAAAATTGCCCAGAATTCTTCTAAAGTAACTTCCTTCCTATTTCTGTGGGACTCCTCCACCGTAACAAGGAGGTTAAGTTTTAAAGATGAAAGAACATCTGACTTTAGTCTGTACTGCTGCACCGTACCAGCTCCAGACTCAAGGGGTGGGAGATGAAGGCCCTAACAGAAGGTATGAAGTAGTAGACATCTGGGATCATAAGAGGTATTTTTAAAAACAACAGTTCAGTAGCGCATTGTTGACTTTCAAATAGTAGTCCAATATATAACATTTAAAGCTTTGGGCACTGATTTCAGAAGGGATACAACTCAAAACACGATGTTTTGGGTTTACCTTCCCTACTCCTTACTATACAGTTACAGAGTTTACACCCACGTATTCTAACGTAGATCTGATCTCAACTAAAGTTTCAACACAACTATGCCACAACCACGCGGTCAGCCACCAAAGAGACTGAACTCCCCCTGTGTCCCCAGCTGCCTGCTCCCTATTCTCTCCTTAATGTTGAGAAAATTGTTTTTACAGTAAGACAGATCAGGGAATTGAGCCAGAGGAAAACTGAACTTGTGCCATTACAAGACAGCAGGAGCAAGCAGCCAGGACCTGCCTTTTCAAGGGCCACGTTATTCGTGCATATCAAAACAACCGTCTAAAATACTATGGTAGTACTCTTATCAGGCACAGCCTTTCCTCATTGTTGAGGGGGCAAGGTTATCCTATTTCTGAATTTCAGCATTTCCAGACGGCCAGTTTGGGTATGGTGATGCTTCTATCAAGTAGCTGTCAGGGAGCTAACCCAGCAGTGTAACAACTGGTATTCCCCCAACACCCCATCTATAAATGCACCACGGATGCAATCGCCAGTGAAAGCAGCGTCACGTGAGGCACCGAGTGGCTCGCCCTAACTTCTGAAGAGACCAACCGCAGATATCACCTTAATTTCATCCCAGCAACTTCTCTCAACAGCAAAACGATACAAGAAGAGAGGAGATGGAGACAGAACTCCACCCAGTTTGCAAGTTGCTGGAGAAGGTTAGTTTCCACCTGGCGTTCCCCTGCTACTTTTCCTTAGTCTCACAGTCAAACAGGGTGAAGAAACGAAAGCATTTCCGTATTCATAAAAAATAGCTTGAAGTACTATAACAGCTTTATAGTCATGCCACATAAAAGAGAAATTGTGTTAAAAGGTAATACTGATAATCAAGAATTTACTGAGAACTTCATGTTGTGTCCTTCCATAGATAGTTGTATAAGCTTGATAGCAACGTCAGCTCCTTTATTTCAGATGCAGGCAGTAAGCGCGATTCTGGATTCCATAATCAGAATGCAAATGAGTAAAATAATCCTTTACATTGAGATTAAGGAAACAGCATGTATTGCAAAATACTGTCTATTACCCTGCCTGCTGCCTTCTGTGCTCCTTCTGTGCATTCCGTCAAGTTAATCAAGGTGAAACGTGCAGTCAATCACGCCTTGAAACAGCCAACATTTTATGCAGAAATTCTACAAACTAGCATTTTGTTACAAGATGGATTTCATTTTATTAGAAGACACAAGCTGGCTTCAATACCGTAAGTCAGAAAGATTTTAAATTGACACCTCCATTAAAAATGCTTGGGAGTATTAAAAAAAACACAACATAAGTTTTGTCCATCAATGCAAAAATCTTACATATGCTTTTGAAAGAACTCTTGCGAAAGTGAGTTGTACTGGAATTAATTAAACAATGGCTTTTGCAACATTTTCCCCCTAAAGCTGATTCTACATTCCCTTTAGGGCAACCACCACCACATGCATGAAAACGCAGCTAGTCCGATCTACGCGTTTTAGCTTATTACTCCATTTACAGACATATCAAACTGGGCACTCATTATAATCAACAAGGTTTTATGGAGGCATAACATATGCTTAGGAGCATTTATAATCACAGTGCAAGACAGATACTACTTCCAACAAACGCCACCAAGTTATTTTCTTTTGGGGTTCCAACAACATTGCAGAAGACCGCAGCCTAGCTATTAACATGCTTTTCACATCACTGAATTAAGATTAGACAGTCAAGTTGTGTCATGTAAATGCCATCAATTTTCTCTTGAGAGAAGTTCTTTACAGCTGCAGAGCCCCATAAAAAACATTTTTAACACAGAAGACCAGAGCCATTTTGGTTTTAATGTTTCTCCGTGAACACAAAGAGTAGTTTGACGGAGCTTTAAGGAAGCAAATCAGACTGGATAATTCAAGTACTTTTATATTCCAGAAACATTTTTTGCCTGAAATTCATACTTGAAGGTCATAAGAAGTTTCACAGGGTTTTTTGTTTCACGGGGTTTATTGTTAAACTATAGCAACCATGATTCATAAGCAGAAATATTGTTCTAAAGCATTAAGCCGTAGGTGTATCTGGAATGGCATTCGTTTCCCAGGGATGATGATGTTAAGGAGTCCATGAAACGCTGACATGCCGCTGAAATTAAGGGCGGGCGTGTTTCAGAGCAGAGTAAGGGATCAAAAATATCTCAAACAAGAGGTACGTCATTCTCCACACTCCCCCTGCCAAAGCTACCTGCAATTCTAACAGTCATTGTACTTACATATATAAATGAAAGGTAACCAAGAACGCCTGTTAAATTCTTGACATAGGTCGTCAATAAGCACCAACAACTGTAGCTTCTAGGGCAACCGCAACTGCTCAAGTAGCGAACCCTACACTTGAGCCTGCAGCAACCATCCAAGTCAACGCAAAAGTTCTGGTCAGTCTCCACCTAAGAGCTCTGCTTCAGCCCCGCTGGCTTCCAGACGTTTTCTGAAGTGTCCAAGGACTGTATAGGGAAGGACCAACCCCACAAATCCTCACTCCTGACTTTAAGCCCTCTCTGGACACTCGTAGCAGAGAAGCACATTTGTGACATCTTTTGCAATAAATTTGCATGCATGCTGATTTACAGCGGGCTAGCAATGGGTAATACTGGTAAGAAAGAGCAACTTCTGTCTTGGAATGGTTGAAGACCTCTCTGCTGACCCTGAATACAAACATAAATGTATTCTGGAAACTCACGTAACTATAGATAAAAAACTGCAAGCCCTGGGAAAGAATGAAGATGTCACCAGTTAAATCTGTGGAAGTAGTACAGCACAGTAAGAGCAGCTCTGAAGAACACAACAGTTGGTGCAAACAGCATGACCATCAGGTCCTCAGTATTATGGGGATTTTTCTTTGGACTAACTCTAGCCTGGCTCCTAAATTAGGCATGAGTCTTCAACGTTGCACACGCTTAATGTAACAGTGAAAATCCTAAATCAAAGACTTGCGTTCATTTCACATAAGATGCTCAAAACAAAGCTTGACCCATCTCATCGCAGCCTCATTTTTTAAGTACCATAAACTATATTATCTCCTTCTTCTCCCCCATCACCGTATCTCAGCACAATCATTATTTGTTAATTATTCTGGATATAACAAGCTTTGAAGGTACCACAATAAGCCTCACTGGTCTGAAAAAATGACTATGCATCTAGGAAGGGGAATTACGTACAGATACAAGGTAACAGTATATTCTCATAGGTTATTAACAGTATTTTATCAGAGGTTACCTTATTTAATACACTCAACGTTAATTGCAACCTAGAGATCACTACATCACCAACAGAAACTTCTCAATATCTATTCTGTCCATCATTGTAAGTTTATTCCAGATCACCATGCGGAATTTGATTTCTTCATCAAACCCCCAAACTGATGGGCATATACAATACAATGTTATTAAGACAGCTAAAATAAAACAGAGTACAACAGAGTGTTTGGCAATGAGCTTGAAGAGGACACGTGAAAATACCTCTCTGTTTTCTTCTTGGCTAACAATTTAGCACTAAGCGCTGCTTCACCTGGTAAACAGGCAAACGCTGTCCATTCCGACTGGAAAAATAAAGCAAGAGGAGTAGAAAGACACTGAGGCTGGTATGAACGAGAGATCCAATACAGACAAGTATGAGACTTCAATTTCTGTATTTTAATATGGTATCTGAACCATATTGCTCTTCACATTTGAATCGCATGACTTCAGTACTGGGTATGCAAGAGCAAAACTTAAAAGTGGGACTTACTTTCAGCATTTATAAGCCCTGATTTTCCAGTAAATTCTGTGTAATCTCCCCTTCCACACAGGGCATATGAGCACACTTCCATCTCTTCTCACCAAAATGAGTTTTCTCCACAATGGCCGTGAAACTGGTCACTAGTGTCACACAAATTAGTTTTGGCACAGGCATATTCATTGGCATATAAAGAGCTGGTTTTTTTCTCCATAAAGATGAAACTAACATACTACTTCAAACCCCGATTAAATACAAACCGTGAGACTGAAGCTGCTATCTTCTAAACTAGGGGTCTGCAATGTTTCAAGGATAGCGTGCACTCTGTATTATGTTTCCAAACTAGAGTCAGGATGCCAACAGAAACTTAGGGGACCCAAGAGATGTTTTCTCTCTCTCTAAGTAATAATATATAACCATCCTCTTATCTGCAGTATTTTGCTGGGATGCAAACCACAGCTTCAAGCCAAATCTCGGTCAGTTCAGAATTTGTTGGAAGCTGGAATCGTTTTCTCACAGATGGCTCTCGGAAGGAGCTGTAGTTCCCCACTCCTGGGCCAATTCTGTTCAAAAATGTGTTCACATGCCATCTCTGGCCTCCACACCAGACCGCTGACTTCTGTTCCACGTCCGCCTATGCCCATGTAATCCTTTTGACATTCATTGGGCTGCTCGTAAGTGAGGATTATGGATAAAGGTACGAGCCATGTTTAAAAACACATCTGTGAACAGCAGGTCTGGAAATTGTATCTCAAAATACAAGAGAGATAGTGTTGTGCTCACCACATCTTCTCAGCAACTCCCTAATACTCCAGAAACTGGTAGCCTACAGAATTCAATAAACACTACTAATTAATTAAGAGTTAATCCAAAGGTCTGGAAGGGTAAGCCTTATACTGGACATTTTCACTAATACCTTGAAAAGTAGTGACTGCGGTTACAGCTACTTCCGAATCCTTTAACAAAACCGAAGATTTCCAAAAGGCATGATGTAACACCGGGTTTCTTTGAGTCTCTTTGTTTTCTTTCACTGCAGCCTCTCAATTATAACCCTTTGGTCATAGCTCCTCAGAACTTTTACTCTGAAGATCCAGAGGATGGCAGGGACGGTACTAACAAATATTAAAACAATCCTTTGCCCTGAGAGTAGAAAAATGCTGCCCCTGCATGTTTCCCTCAAAAACAGGATTTAAGAGAGAACTCTGACCTCCTGCCTTTAGTCAGTCCATAACGATTTACTAAAATAAGTTCAACTCTCCAAATTGCCCTACTGGCCTTTTATAAGGCAGGTAGAGATCACGTACTACAGGAAACTGCAAACAAGAGAGCAACAAACAATACTGCCATAAAAACGTTCTGTAAAATTAATCTATAAAGCACCAGTTTAAGATCACTCCTAAACGTCAATTCGTCAAATCTGCTGGGGGTGGGGGAAGTCTGTCTCTTCTTTGGCCAAAAGCAGGAAGAATTGGTTGTCTGAAAAAAAAAACCTTGAACCTGCAAACCAAGTGCCTGGTATTCAAGCAGACGCATCCAAATGTATCAACCTTAATTTAAAAAAAAAAAAGGCAGTAAAGGCCTTGAAGACAGGAGGCAGACTACCATATTCTCTTCCAAAAAATATCTAGAGCTTTCCCAAAATGGACCATGAATTATCATCAGCTGGATGTTGAACAGACATATAGAGAAGCTCCAGGCTAGCAGATTCATTTCACTGGCACTCCAGCTTACAAATAAGATGAATGGGAACATCAAAAGACATTTCTTCAGACTAGTATTTTTTTAGCTACTGATACCTATTGTTTTGAGTGACGAAGGGGCAGTCCTGTAGTTGGCCTGAAACCCAGTTCCCTTTTCCCCCCACACTTCCCGTGTTACTTTTAGCAAGCAACTCAGGTGCATATATAATTTCAAAGGTATTTAGGTACCCAATTCCCAGACAGAGTCTATCAATACTTATGCATGTCTAGATAAGCGATTATAGCGCCTCGGAAAATGCAGATCACAGGTCCGGCTCAAGCCTGGAGAAGAGGAGCTACACTAAGAAGAGTTATCACTGCTACAAAGTTTGCAGTGCTAACTGGGGGGTTAGCCACCTACGTAGCTACACCCTTTGAGACACCTTGGAAAGAGGGTTGAAAATTAGTCAGGACACTAAACAAGAAAACATGTAAACACAAACAAGTTAAAAAAAACCCACAATGTTTAACTTAGGAAAAAATAAGCCAACCCTTCCTCAACTAAGATTGAGATAGAGCACTCTTGTCCTCAAATAAAGAAACTCAGTTCTTTCCGTGAGATTTTTTACAACCGAGCTCCTCAGCTACACTACAGCCACTTCATCCCAAGCGGTGTTAGTGCTGGAAGAAGCCTAGGAAGTAGGAAATTCTCTGGTGATTGCAGCGTATTTCCCACTGTTGGTCAGACTACCGTCAGTTCAGCCACCAGACCTTTCTCGACACTAAAGCCTAACTCACAGTGGTTCCTATTCAACTGTCCTTCTGTAGGAAAGTCTAGGTCGGGAGGGGGTTCAGTGTGCACGTAGCATACCCTCGGCGGCACTTCTGCAGGTGTGGATGCTGCAGAAGGACAACATGCTCCTTCCGAACAAAGGTACTCACAGATTATTCAACACAAGGAAAAACAGAAGCGATGTAGTCGGCTCTTTGTGTACGCACCTTAAAGTATGAATGGCCACCCCCCCCACCAAAAAAATCTGTTACAGAAAGTCCACAACTGCAATATAAAAGGCATTCAATTGAGATAAAACAGGTCTGAAAATAAATACTACTGGATTTCACACTTCACAGGCGCAGTTTTCCCGGTTGGAAAGCAGTTAATGAATTTTCCAAAAAAAAAAATCAGTAATTGTTAGCATTTTCAAACATGCAGTAATTATTCGGCATTCTCCCTTTGGTTCGCAGTAAGGGCATCGGCATCACGGCCCTGGGCCCTCGAGGGCGTGG
>NW_008824669.1:841618-846932 GCF_000699105.1 Pygoscelis adeliae | reverse complement strand
GGCAGAAAAACCCCAAACCCTCCGGGGGCTTCAGCGTGAGAAGGGAGCACCCGGAGGGATCGCACCCCCCCCCGGGGCTGCCGCTTTCCACCTCTCCAGAATTAACACCGCAGAGGACATACCCTAACACCGCAGAGGACATACCCAGCGGTGAAGCAGAATTATTATAGTCACAAAAAAAAAAAGGGAGAACGGCAAATAACGCGGTCTTGCGACTGAAGTGTGTTAAATGGAAGGGTTGGGCTTGCGCTGTGATTTGATAGCTTTCTTAGTTTTATCCGTCTCGTCAGAAAACATTCTCATAGTTCGTGCTATAATGATGACTGTGACACGTTTTATTAATAAAAAATGAAGCGAAAATGTCACTGGCAGTAAGCTTCAAAACCAGATAATGGGTTTCCTGCTGTAAGGGAAATGTTGAGACATTTACAGAAAAATAAACACTGAGGTGCAGCTGAGAATATTATTTTCAAAAGCAGCCAGAGATCATTATCTAGTCACAATAGTTACCTAGTCACAATATTCAGTTTCATTGGCAACTGGGCCATTAAACCAAAGAACTGATTTACTGCGATGAAAAAAAGGGAAAGACTGAGCCAACAGGCAAGCGGCCAAACCGCCTCGAACGAGAAGTTGAAGAGAGACGTTGGGGGGGGGGGGGGGAAGGTCTGAAACACAAAATATATTCGCCCATATTAACCAAAAGGCAGCAGTTTTTGCACGATGGACAGGTTGGGAGTGGTACCTACAACCGTAAGGTATCTCGGGAACAAATACGAGTACGCTACACCGGGAGCTTCTTAACGGGCCAAGAGACAGGCCACGTCGGCAGCAAGCTCTGCTAGGAGGGATTGTGGCAGACAGTTCTGGGAACAAGTAGCTGAGCTTTTATAGAGGGTAATGATGCCCGCCGTACACACTGGCTATGGTCACTCACTATCGCTACAGGACCTGGACGCACGGGAACTCAATAATTCACATTATTAGCGGTCATTTTGCAAATAGGCAATAGCCTTTTGAGGCAGGCTTTCCTTTTTATTTACTGTTAGCTAGGCCAAGGCAAACCCTTAGTTCTGCTAAAGCTTTTAACCACAACCACAGATAGCTAGTCCTTCTCTGCATGAACTGGTCTGTGCTTGGTCTTACGACAGTCATCTCCTTGAAGATTTAAAACATACGGACTTCATTCATTTCAAACCCCTTTTGCTAGACAAAGCCAGGAATTCGCCGCCGAATAAAGCGTGCTGTCTGCCACACCGCCACGCGAGTTCGACTCCGAAGTCCATCAAACGTTTCTTTTTCCCTCCAATTCAATACCAGACTAAAGGGGCAAGCTGCGGGTTAGGATCTCTTAGATCATTAAAGCACACACCAGCACAGCCCAGACCAAAGCCTCCTCTCTTCTTCTTTGAGCGCGCCCTCGCATGTCTCTTCCTTCAAACCCACCGGGAAACACGTCGACGTTCAAACTCGCACCAGAGCCGGGCATTTCTTTTTCTCACGTACACTCACCTCTCACCTCATAACCACATCTTTCAACCTTCCCATTCATCTCATCCCCAACAGCCGCTGGGATAAGAGCAAACAGATTATAGTGTGCGTTTTAACGCCTCACATGCATAAGGTAATAAGAGTTTACATTTTAGCTTAGCCTAATTTTTTGCTTGAAGAAAAGAGTTCATTAGAGTTCTTCTCTTCATCGTATCTTGTTTTCCCCCAGCTTTCCCTCACAACCTTTCTCCTACTCGTCACTGGGGTCATACCCTTGGGGGGGGGGGAAACAAACGCCACACTTCTGGTCCTCCTCAAGCTTTTTCCGAGGTTCCTACCCCAGGAAAGCATAGGGCGCAGGCCTATGCTCGCCCACTCTGTTATCTCCACACCAAGGTTTCTCTCAAATCTCCCTCTTCTGGTTTTTCCAGTAACTAACATCAGTCTCTCCTTTTGCTCTAGCTCTTCAGAATCCCGCTGGTTTTTCAAAACTCCTCACACACGCATCAACCCCAGGCTTGCGCTCCGCAGATACCGGGCCATCTTAGCAGCTTGCCAAAGTTCCAACCTTCTCAACATTTACTTTCCACCAAACTTTTAAGAGACCTACCTCAAGCGTCAGACATTCTTCCAGCTTCTGATACTTCTGCCACTGCTGCTTCTTCTTCTTGCACCTCAACTTCCAATACATCTTCTTTCCCGGCCTCTTTCTCCCCTCACAACCCCCTGCCGCAGCTCCGACAGCGTCCCCCCCGCTCTCCCCTTGAGTCCTTTCTGATTTTGCGACGCGAGTTTTAAAACTCGGCCCAGCACTAGCCATGGGAGGGGCAGACTACCTGCCCTTCTTCAAGGCAGCCAGTTCGTACTCCCATCTGATAGGGTATCCCTGCAGCACTTGGTTTGTTCTCCCGATAGGCTCTAATTAGGGTAAGAAGGGAGCCTATAGGTGCTAAGCATCCTGCCCCTAAATTGAGTTAGGCTTGTTAGGGAAAAAAGCAAAAAATACGTCTGGGCTTCAGCCCTCTCCAGTAATCTTTCTAGGACTGTGCACAGTATGTCCGTGCAAGCCCCGACTCTTCCCACAGCTGTGTTACCTACCGAAATCCAGACATCTGATCATCTAAACAAACTCCCCCTGCTTCCCACAAACACGCTGCAGACAGTTAAAAACAAAACGACCAAAAAAAAACCCCAAAAAACCCCAAACCACCCTACAGCTGCTCCCAGCATTGCAGCAATTGCAACACCTCAACAAACTCCTCCTGTGCCGCTTAACCCGCCGCTAATAGACAGCCGAGCATGAATTACAAGCAGTGATAGGGCTGGGGGGGGGCTGAGATGACTGGGTCAAAGGTGGATTTTTTTGTGTGTGCGTGCGCACTGTGTTTAAAGAAGAGAACTTTATGAGGCCAGCCTGAGGCTTCTCCGTCGTCCTTCCTATCCCATGGCCATTTATTTTTTTAATGCCACACTAGAGAAAGTGAACGGCAAAAATGTTAATGGGGGTGGCGCTCAATGCCCACACCCCCCTGGCGTTAGGTCCCGAACTGTCAAAGCACAGGGGCTCACAGGCCCCCGGAATTGCTCTGCTGCCCATAAAAATAAGGGCTCTGCTGGCAAGACAAGACGTTCCGAGTTGGATACTTTTATTGGAAAGAAAATCGTACATGTGGGTGCCTTCTATCTGCACTTTCTGTGCAGCTAATCGACAAAGCAGAGCTTAGATGGGAAATAATCTGTCTGTTATGTCGAGACATACAGTGAAGTTTTATTAACTAAAACAATGCCAGGCTCAGCAGACATATATATAGACAAAATGTAAATTAGAAATCTGATTTGTTCCTCTTTATATTCTAACGAGTTTTGATGATGAAATACATGTTAATTAGTCTTGCTTGCCTATCCTAACATACCAGGGTGATACACCTATATGTTGGTTATAAGCACAGCAGAGAAATATTTAAATGTTTGCTGTAAAGTTGTTTACCTGACCATTATTATTTTTATTAAATGATGTCTACTGAACGTAAGGCCTAGGTAATGAGTGCCCTAGCAAGGTTTCTTTGTAGGTTCTTCAATTGCCTGGGGACACCTTGATCCTGCCAACCAGCCCTGTCCAGCTGCAGAAGTCTGCCCTCGCAGGTTTAACCGCCGGAGCTTTCGTGGGGGTTTCACAGTCCTGAACGCAGCCTCCCTGACTGCGAGCGTGCGTCTGTCTCCAAGGACAGTTTGGAAGATTTGTTCACAAACGTACGGTGAAAATTATCCTCGCGCCTGTGTTCTAAGGAGTAAAGACTCTCTTCATCCATCAAAACGGTAGCAAACCCCATATTAGGATACCGCCACCCCTTTGAGACGTGGTAGAAAAGTCTCTCCAGTCAAGCAAAGGCACGAACCCAGGCTATTCTCTCGACAGTAGCAATATGATCTTAGCAACCTAATTGGGATGGCTTGAACCCTAACTTCAATTATAGGAACTTCTCTTTCACAGCCATAAACCAGAAGCACCCAATAATGGCATTACCTCCTCTACTACCACATTAAGGCCACAAAATTAAACACAAAGTCTAGTAGGAGAGGACCTAAGTTGGATGCAGGAACATTAATTCGATCCACTTCGAAAACTTCATGCTTTATGGGACAAATTTAATTAAAAATATGTATTACACACTTAACAGGATGAAAGTTCGCTACATTTGCAGCACAACTAACTGAGCTGTTAACATACGCTGAAGTCCTGTTTTTGCTTAGGACATCCTTGAGATTAAAGACATATTGAAAGGAGAGAGAGAGAAGGGTTGTAAGTTCGAGATACTTAGCAAAGGGAGCTTGAGGGAACAGAAAGCTTGTGTTGGCGTATACTGGATTGGAAACGTTTAAGAAAAGGGCTGGAGAAACATTCCTGAGTAGGAACAGGGTTGCACCAAAAGGATAAGGCCTTTTGGGATATCGACGGTTATATTGAGGAGACAGCGTTTGGAGGAAGGCGTGGATGTCTACGGAACAGGGTTTTGAGGATGAGATGCTAAGCAAGCGTAGCATGGCATGGATGTGAGGAATCCGGTAGTTGCTCTGTCCAAGAGCAGCTGGTGGAACTGAGTAGCTGTTGGTCTCCAGCGGGCAGGACTTGGGGAGATCTTGCACCTGCAGCTGCCCGGCTGGGAAGCGCTCACGTACCAGAAGACAGGGTGCTTCCAGAGGATTGTTCTTCCCCCGCCTCTAACCTCTTCTGTCCTGCTTTGTGGCCCTGTTGTGGCTGTCACCAAACAAGCCTTTCGCATGCTCTAACTTCCCTTTCGTGTATCTTCAGGGATTTTTTTTTTTCTTTTTTTAATGGTCTCCTCCAGCTGCGCTGAAGCCAAACAGTTATCTGACAGGCACAACTCACCCCACCAATAATTCACATCCTGAACCCAGGAGGCTGCAGCAATCAGGCAGCCGAGTTTAACAACGGCTTTCGGGTGCTCTGAAGAGGGCCCTTCTCCCAGCCCTGCGTTCCCTCAGTGCCAGCACGCCGGCAGCCTCCATTTTAACGCCCACCGCCATCCTTGATGCAAGGGGCAGACCGCACTCTGCGTCTTCTCGGGCGCACCTCGCCTGTCTGGGTGAGCCGGCTGTGTTTAACAGTGGGCTAGGCTGGGCAGGGCTGGTTTGGTTTGGTTTGGTTCGGTTTGGTTTGGTTTGGTTTGGTTTGGTTCGGCCTAGACCGCCTCCGGCCCCTCAGCTCAACATGCCCGCCGCTCCCCTCACAGCCCCACCGACCGCTCTGCCACCCTGCTCAGGTGAGCCTAGAGGCGATTGGCCGGCGCTACTGTCAGCCCCC
>NW_008824669.1:822602-841123 GCF_000699105.1 Pygoscelis adeliae | reverse complement strand
TTCTTATCCTGCCCCCTCCTCGGGGCAGGGCGGGCCCCCTTGCTCCCCTCAGCCCCTGTCCGAGGCCGTTGCGTGGTCACGGCAGGCGCAGGTCACAGCGAAAGGGTCCCAGCCCGTATTCCTTCCTCTCCCAGCTCCCTTTTCCATCCGTCAGGGCCGTACGGTCCCACCGCGTCTCCGTCCCACGCGTGGGCCGAGCTCCAGGGAGCCCGGGAGGAGCAGGATTTTGCTAAATTTCTTAACCTGTTCTTTTGCTTCCATCTGCTGGTCGGATCCGGGGGGAGTGAGGCAGGCTGCAGGGCTGGTCCGCCGGCCTGCTAAAAACCCGTCCCGGAAAGGTGGTGTGTGCTCCGTGTGCATACACAAATCCCCCCTGTGCGTGAAGAGGACAGGATTGCTCAGAAGAAGGTAGTTTTGGGAGGGGTTCCGAGTCTTGAGTTTTAGGTTATGTCAACCTCTTCGATTAGTAGATCATATATTTACCTAGGAATGGGAGCCTCCAGCACAGTCTCTCTCTCAGCCCTAAAGTGGATCCCAGCCACTGAGAGGAGTGCACTGAGATGTGGTATTGAAACAGCGTTAATGTGCAGAAGGAAGAGAGGAGAAAAAGGGGTCTAATTCGTAACCTCACCGGTGGGGATTTCGCTGGCCCCGGTCCCAAAGGCGGTTTTGACTACGAAATGCGGAAGCATTTGTGGAGAATAGGACCCGGAGCTGATGAACTCTTCCCCCTGAGCTGTACCACTGGGTTTGGGTCGGTTTGCTTTGTAAGCCGACCTTCACAGCCTTTTGGCAGGATGGATGTGAAGAGATTTTATATTTTAGGTACAGAGTAGAGGGAGGTGTTCGTATTCCACAGAGGGGCAGAAGTTTGGAGCCTATTTTTTTTAAGCCAGTCAGTGACTAAGGAACAACCTGAAGCTGCCAAGAGGATTTTTTGATTCTTGCTCTAAGGTTCTTGACTTCTGTGGAGGGAGCCTAGATACTTAATTTCTGTTTTCTGAATTCCAGTATTCCAATGCAGTATCTAAAAGTTAGGCTGCTGCATCTTTAATTTGTAGCACTAAATAATTACTGGAATTCCTGGTTCCCCAGCTCTGTCCTTATCTGTATTGCGTTTTTCCATTAATCTGTTCTATAGAATGGAGATGATTATTTTCTACCAGTTTGGGGGAAAGTGTTTCACAAAATAAATTCCTATATAAATATAAATTCCTATACGCATTACAATTCTATGGCTGTTCACAGCTACCCGGTGTAGTCTTACAATCAAAGAAATTGGTTTTGTGAGGCATTTCACTGTTTTTAATTGTTAAAAATTTCCTATGTTTGTTCTGTAAATCACTCTTAACAAGCGATGTTATTGTAATCTGCAGCAGAACTTTGCAAATTCATACAAGTGAGCGGGAGAATTAATGCTTATTAATTTGTAAATTCAGCATCCTTAGTTTGTATTGTTTAATAATTCGCCATCCTTTGTGTCCATTCATTTTTATGTATTCATAGCACATACTGCTTCAAATCAGTGAAGTCTTGGCGGTGTAAAACCTGGCTTCAGCAACGTTCCTGTTAAAAGAGGGACATAGCAGTGCTCCGTGAGTGGCTCTTAGCATTGGAGCATGCATTAATGAAAGACAGCATGTAACTGTTGCGATGGGGGGCGAAATCGGAAGGTTTCTGTTTTCAGTGCACCAAACTCAAGTTGTAAAATGTCTTTAGGTTTTACGCCTAACACCTCTCAAATGCTATGACAGCCATAACTTCTGTGGCGAACTTGCTGTATGTCTTTAATTATGAAAGCTGTTCGTAATCCTTCTTGGGAAACTTTGCAAACTCTATTGTTTGCAGCAGGCTTGTATAATTTGGAAGAGAGAAGAGAGTAAAGAAGCGCCCCTTCTTTGTGCTGGGAAATTCTATTCAATGGCAGCCAAGTTACACATTGTTTAAAACTCACCATTTCCCCTCTCTGCTTGTGTTTCTCCAAAAATACTGTCAGCAAGCCAAACAATAATTGAACACCAGCTTTCTAAAAAGCCTGGCAAGGCTGCGAATATAAGATGCAAGGGGCTAGGGGAGAGGGAAAGCTGTGGGGATACGGGGTGCTGGAGGGAGGAGAAAAACTGGGCGAGTCCATCATGCCTCAGCTAGTGTCTCTATTCTGGCACGTGGTGCCAGCTTGATCTTGAGGAACCCCATCCTTGGCAGCCATCCTGGGATCCCGAAGGAAAAAGAGGGAGGGGACACTGCAATGTGTATTACGACCAGATCTTTCCTGGTGCAATTGCAGAGCTAACCGCTTGCCTCTCGTCTGAATCCCTGCGCGCAGATCCCTCCGAACTCGTCTTGTTGACTGCCTCAGTTGAATGTACAAGGGCAGAGTATTACAGCAGCGTATAGTTATTATCGGAAATAATAACTATTATTGGAATAATAGACCGTGACTTACTCTGTAACTTTTTTCTTCATGCTATCGAATATATTCATGCAGAAATATAGGGTCAAATGATAATGAAACATTATAGGGTTAAATTAATCTTTTAGTAGGTCCATTAATTTGATGGAATTACACAAGAGACTAAGTTGATTTATAATGTAAATGCATTTTAGTAAAAGGTATGGAAACGACTAAACGAACAATTGCATTTAAAGACTCGCGACTCTAATAGAGTTTAATTTTAAACGGCTGCAAAGAATGGAATACGTACCACTCTTTTGTTAAGCTAGAAATAAATAAAATACTCTCTAAGTGTTGGAGCTAATTAGTTAAGTGCTCAGCTATTTAGTTTTTAAAACAAGATCACACTTAAGTGCCTTAAGCTTTTATTAATTGCATGGACCCCAAAATCCCCTATAGTAATTGAAAATTTAATTACATACATTTTTTTGTTCTTTTAAGAATGGAAGCTTATTAAACTTTAAACGCTTAAACATCTATACCAGTGGCTATAAACAACATGCAATTCTAAATACTAATTAAACAGGAAGGCTGAATCACTGTAAAGCTAAACTGAATTTTAAGTAACTTTGCACTCATAAGTACTCCTATTTTTTTCATGCCGTGTAAGATTTACCATTTCTTCTCTAAACACAGCAGAAGTCCTGGGCAGTGTGAGTATCTCTACTGTGGCAGGCACGTTGTTTTGTGGACGTATTTGCAGTGGGGGTCAGTCCCTAGAGAATAAACCGGAGTTCAGGAGAGGAGACCAGCGTGGGCAGAGAGGGGGTTTAAGTGGACAGCTAAAGCTGCCGGTGGCACTGACGCGCAGAGGTTCACACGCCTCTTGGAAAGGGTGTGTGGTAGGCTAAGACTGGCGAAAGGCAGGGAGACGTGGCTTTGTGGGGTTGGTCAAGAAAGCAATGGTCTGTGCACTACTGACTCACAAGATTTATGATTTGGTAACAGTTACAT
Organism: Pygoscelis adeliae; assembly: GCF_000699105.1. Taxonomy (NCBI): domain Eukaryota; kingdom Metazoa; phylum Chordata; class Aves; order Sphenisciformes; family Spheniscidae; genus Pygoscelis; species Pygoscelis adeliae. Next base: position 837,714 of record NW_008824669.1, on the reverse strand, counting down.
GTTGGAAGGTCCTTAATTTTTCTTTCTTTTATAGAAACTTCACAGAACTGGGAGCAGAGGTGTTGGTATCTGTGTTCTGGTTTTCAGATCCAATCTAATGCAAGTCTTTGTCAGTTGATCAACTGATTAACGGCTTAGTTAATTTTCTTCAGACAGTTGTCTGACTTCTCAAAATTAACCATTGCTGTTTGCATTCTTAATAACACAAGATAAAGACAGAATCAACCGCTCAGTCTAGACTTATCTTCAGATTTTAAATGGGGCTCTTCCTTAATGTAAAGGTTCGCTTTTGCTTCTGCTTGGTCAACACAACAAGAAGAACATTACTACGTTAAGGTTGAAGTGGGTTGCTCATACACAGACATGATGTTATCCTGTACTGCCCAAAGCAAGTCTCTACCTAGAGCCTGCTTTGAGATGCTGCCCGTCGCTGTATCGCTGTTTATACTAGAACTTAAAATGCCTCTAGGGATAGCAGAAGTAACCTGGTGGGATTAACAGCAGCAGAACAATTCAAATTCTTTTCAAGGAAAGTTCCGAGCGTGGATCGTGAGCCCTGGCGGATTATCAGGCAGATGCAATTCCTCTCTCATCAGAGTATTACTGTAAATACTCAAACCTGGAACACTTGATGTGTTTGTCTTCTGTGGCAACCACTGTGTTTTCATGCTGTGTTTAAATATCCAGAGGTAGCTATGATCTTGCCTTTTGATATGTGGGCAAACGCAACAGTTAATTTTTTCTCAGCATAAAAGAGCAGGAGCGGTTGCATTTAGAAGAATGTACAGGTGGGACTCTCAGCAAGTGATGACTCCAGCTTCCTTCTTGCACCTCCAACCCTGTTTCAGAAGATTCTGATCATCCGGGACAAATGGTAAAAGGTCCACAATTCAAAATCTGTTTTCCAAACACCAGCACCTCAAAACAGTAAGAAGGAAAAGATCCTTTCATCCCAGGGTGTCAGTGTTTTCTCTTTGCTCGTAGCAGTTCTCAGAACTGGTTCACTTCCTCTTGCAGCACCTCTCAGGAGCTGATCTACTTCCTTCAAGAGTTACTGATCTACCAAGCATTTGCACGGCACTCTTCCTCCCTAAAATGGTTTAGAAAAATCATCTTTACCACCACTGAAAGGCAAACGGTATCGTAGCTTCCTTACGGACTCAGAAACAGAGTGGCTGCGTAACTTTATCAAGACAATAAAAAATAGTAAAGGCTAGAAGTGGGGTATGGGTTCTTCCTTTTTCCCCAGCCGCTTTGATTCTTTTCTCTAGAAAACCAGAATGAAGATTCTACCAATCTTTCTTATTAATACGTGAAATACAAATACACCCTCCACCCCGCAGGAAACGTTGTTAAAAGCAAACCCCATCCCTTTCCTAGTTGTGTCACTAGATGGCCCCGCGTCTGAAGCAAACGTCCCAGAGAATATCTGCTATGCTGGGAGACCTTTTGCCTGCTCTACCCGGTATTTTTTACAGGTTGGCAAACACAGGGCGAGGTATTGGTTTTAAAATGAAACAACAGCTGATTGTGCTAGCTCAAGTGTTTAAATGAGCAGCAGATTGCTAGGCGATACCCGCTGCTGTGTACAGAGCAGGGGGAGCAGGCAGGTCTAACCTGACGAAGGCAAGGCGCGCTGAAGAGGTAAGTTGGTTTAGCAGTACATCGCACCACCCAAAAGCACCTTTGCTTGTGGGAATAAATTGATTCTCCAGTATCCACAGTTTACTATAAAGATGCTTCCTTCCGAGAGACCAGGAATTCTGGGGTAATTGTCTTTCCGTATGGATATTCCTTTTATGCATCTTGGGGGATTTAAAAACAGAAGCCTTGGTCAGTAGTAATTCTTCAGCTTGTTTGTGTGCCAGGCACTGGCAGAGAGCAGCAGAAGTCACGGCTACAGACGCCGGGGCTCGTTTCCCATGTGGGGAGGACAAAGATTTGTGGGGTTGTCACCTGCAGGTTCCTAACACTTGGGCTAGGCTTCTTCTTGGGGATGGATGCAGGCGCTGTTCGATTGGGGTAGACGGGAAGGAAACTGGGGGTGGAAGTGGGAGTCTGTGTATGCGTTACTGTGCACTATCATCAGGAATATAGAATCATAGAATCATTAAGGTTGGAAGAGACCTCCAAGATCATCGAGTCCAACCGTCAACCCCACACCCCCATGCCCACTAAACCATGTCCCTAAGCGACTCATCTACCCGTCTTTTAAATACTTCCAGGGATGGTGACTCAACCACTTCCCTGGGCAGCCTGTTCCAATGTTTAACTACTCTTTCAGTAAAGAAATTTTTCCTCACATCCAATCTAAACCTCCCCTGGCGCAACTTGAGGCCATTTCCTCTCGTCCTTTCGCCAGTTACTTGGGAGAAGAGACCGACACCCACCTCGCTACAACCTCCTTTCAGGTAGTTGTAGAGAGCAATGAGGTCCCCCCTCAGCCTCCTTTTCTCCAGGCTAAACAACCCCAGCTCCCCCAGCCGCTCCTCATAAGGCTTGTTCTCCAGACCCCTCACCAGCCTCGTTGCCCTTCTCTGGACACGTTCCAACATCTCAACATCCTTCTTGTAGTGAGGGGCCCAAAACTGAACACAGTATTCGCCAAACCATTCTATGATTACTTTAATTTTAAAATTATAGCCATAAATTGTGCCTAGCAATGCTATATCAAGACCTGCATCTACTGCCAAGCACAGCCTCTCAGGCCCAGTTCTTGCTGCAGCAGACTGCTGCTTGTAAGGTACCCTTAGACTTAGAATCATAGAATCATTAAAGGTTGGAAGAGACCTCCAAGATCATCGAGTCCAACCATCAACCCAACAACACCATGCCCACTAAACCATGTCCCTAAGCGCCTCATCTACCCGTCTTTTAAATACTTCCAGGGATGGTGACTCAACCACTTCCCTGGGCAGCCTGTTCCAATGTTTAACTACTCTTTCAGTAAAGAAATTTTTCCTTACATCCAATCTAAACCTCCCCTGGCGCAACTTGAGGCCATTTCCTCTCGTCCTTTCGCCAGTTACTTGGGAGAAGAGACCGACACCCACCTCGCTACAACCTCCTTTTAGGTAGTTGTAGAGAGCAATGAGGTCTCCCCTCAGCCTCCTTTTCTCCAGGCTAAACAACCCCAGCTCCCTCAGCCGCTCCTCATAAGGCTTGTTCTCCAGACCCCTCACCAGCCTCGTTGCCCTTCTCTGGACACGTTCCAACATCTCAACATCCTTCTTGTAGTGAGGGGCCCAAAACTGAACACAGTATTCGAGGTGCGGCCGCACCAGGGCCGAGTACAGGGGCACGATCACTTCCCTGCTCCTGCTGGCCACACTATTTCTGATACAGGCCAGGATGCCGTTGGCCTTCTTGGCCGCCTGGGCACACTGCCGGCTCATGTTCAGCCGGCTGTCGACCTACACCCCCATGTATATGTATGTGCTGTGCAAGCAACATATAAACTACCGCTCTTTCCCCATCCACTGAATAAGTGCCAGTCTTTCGTGCTCACTCTGACTCCTCATAAATGACGCTGAATGTCAGCATCCTAAAAGAGAAAGGAAATAATTTATTTGCCTGAATGTGGGTTTGGCCATACCTGCTTTTCCTGTGGTTCCAGCTTCAAATCCCAATGAGGCAGACCAGAGTCGATACGCTGATTTCCAGAGCTTTCCTTGTAGCAACTTCTGTTATGACCCTAAAATCTCAGGGTTTCTCTGCAGGCACTCAGCATATATGGCATGTTTCATCAAAGTAAGACTTTGTTCCAGTATCTTACGAGATTTCTGTTTCCAGTGTCCCTTTTGCTATACTTAATATTGCACTGCGTGCTCCCCGAGTTGTCGCTTCGCTGAATGATGGCAAAGATGTTGTACACTGCCTTGTTTTTATCGCTCAGCCAGGTGGGAATGCCTTTGAGCTCTCCAATCTGTGTGAAGAGATCTATGGGACTGACTCCGTATTGAAATTTCTGCAGGTCGGGACCTGTCTTTGGTCACTCCTGTGTTAAAATTGGGCAAGTTTGGTGTTATCCCAAACTACTTATTCTTCAAGTGCTCTGTATTTCACTTGTTGTGTTTATACATCAAGGTCTATGAAATGGGAGGTGACAACCGTGTACAGCTGGTCTTTGTAGTGTAGTTGTGTGGATCCCAGACCTTTTTTCCATCCCCCCTTCTCCAAGCACTCAGAAAATGGGTTTCTAGTTGCAAGGGAAGGACCCAGCCACGCTGGAGCACGTTTCCTTGCACAGCCCTTGGAGACATTGTGCATGGGGTCTGCAAGAGCCCTACCCTGAAATTCTCAGCAGCCTGAACATGTTGGAGATCCATTGCCATAGTAAGGGAAGTAAGCTATTTTTTCAACCTCAAAGTAATTTTCTCTTCTTTAGGAAAAGGTTTCCACCCATCCAGTAGCCCTGATAATGTGTAAGAAAAATTACATTGAAAACCACTTTCCTTCTGTTTATTAACAGTGAGTTGTTTTACAGTTCTTACTCTTAATTTGTTTGTTTCCACAGGCTACATTTAGATGCTGTTTACAGCAATAAAGAGAATATTACATTTGATCTAGAGTTCTGTCTTAATTCACAGGATGAGATGCGAACAGAAGCTCGTCGAAAAAATCTCCTCATTCTCATTTTGCATTATTTAATGGAGGAAGGGTATGTTTTTTAAATAATAGTGCTCTACATTTGTGGGTCTGTGTGTGTCTGACCTCCCGTTATGTGTCCCTCTGACCTCCCTTGGGTGGATGGACAGCATGGCCCTTTGGTTTGATGTGAGAAAGAGGTAAACTACTATTACATATCTTGGCAGTTTACTTTGCTAAATTGTTTCCATTTCTGGAACAAAAATGTCCTGTATAATTTAAAAATACTTTGGAGCAATCAGCAAAGGTTTTTTAAATAGAGTTTATGCTTTTATAATAAATAGAGTTGTGGACAGGTTAAAAATACCGTATACTTACTAATGCTATTGTTTGCTTTTTCTCTCAAAAATCAGAACAAGATAATGACTCTCAGGTTTTTGATCTTTGTTTTTTTTAAATTACCAGGTATGTTGATGCTGCAAATGCTTTGGAACAGGAGACGAAATTAAGTTTACGTGGCTTTGAAGTTTGTGACAACATTGATCTTGAGACAATTTTGATGGAATATGAAAGCTATTACTTTGTAAAATTTCAAAAGTATCCTAAAATTACCAAAAAGGTCCTGGACACTGGTATGTGGCTGTTTTCCAGAAAGAAGGCTTTTGTTTCTCAGAGCCTAAAATGTGTATTTGCCTGATATACTCACCGCACTTCTCGTCTGTGGCGGCGTTTAATGTTTGAACCCTCTTACAGTTGCAGAGCGATATTTCTAGCACATAGGACGTAAGAATTGAGAGAGGGGGCTTTGAGCCCTTCTGCTCTTCCTTCTCTCTTTATGCAGAGGAACAAGAAGGTGATATTTTTCTGTCTTTTAAAAACTGCTTTGATATTGGAAAATGCCATGTCAGTGCAAAGTATTATGGCATAGATACATTCACTTTCTTCTCATGGGGAGAGAAAAGTAAGTCTGTTCTATTTTGGATTTAATTTTTAAATTAAAATAAACAGCTTAAATGAAATACTGTATCTTAGCTCATCCAAGCTAGTGCTTAAAAGTTTAACACCACTAGTTTCATTAACCATTTATTTTGCACATTTTCATATACTAAAGGTAAAGTGCCAAACAAGTACTAGGTTTATTTGCTCCAAAGGACTTAAAGTCTGAGGTATAAATGAATGATACGTAGTAAGGCGAATCAGAATATGAGCATTCTGTTACGACCCTGAGAGCCTGAATGGTTTTGTACTTGAGCACAAAATGTAACTTATAGAAGCCATAGGAACAACTGTGTAAGAATCAATTATGAAGAGCTTGGAGAGGGTACAGAAAACACCAACATCTCTACCTATTTGTCTCGTAAGAAAAATATAATTATCAGAGAAGGGGATGATCGGCCAGGGAACATCTCTGAGCAGTTGTCATTGTTTCATATGGCTGCCAGCAACTTTGAAATCACAGGTAAACCAGACATTATATAAATATAAAAAAATTACCTGTATAGGTGAAATGATTTTTGAAAGGTACTAAAGCTACTAGTCATCATTACATTCATGGTGATGTAGAAGATCAGTACTAGCTGGAAGCAAGTATTACCTGCATGAAAGAGATTTACAGCTAGAAGCTATTGATTGGTGTTAATACAAAGAGGAGCAGCCTTGCAGGACAAAACCAAAGGGATTTGTTATGAATCAGGAAGGAAAATGTATTACAAAGCATTTATGACATCATACTTAGTCAAACTGAGTGGTAGCCAAGGCCAGATCCGTGAAGTTAGATCCCTGTGAACAAGTCCCAGTAAATCTCTTAGACACTTACAAGCTCTCGGTACCCATTTATTGGTCAGTAAAGCTACTCAGACATGGGGTACTCTGCCAGTACCCAAGCCCAGAATTGCAACCATGCCGGCAGGGATGTATCATCCTTTTTCCCCGAAGCCTGAACGGCCTCCGTCCTGCACGTGTCTCTCTTGAGAAGCTGCTGCCGGGTAGTTTGCGACCTGCCTTAAATTGTGTCCGTGGTCAGGTCGTGGTATACGCAGGCCAAACAAAATGATTAGTGTGGTGCTCCTTCCTACTGAATTCTTGGTAACGCTCTCGGCAAATCCTACAGAACCAGCTCTATTTCCGTGCTGAATTGCGGTTTGCAGCGTTGTAGATGTGCTCACAGGATTACAGGTTTCACGCATGGGCTCTGCTGCCTCTAAGTACACCGCGTTCGCCAGCTCTTTCAGTGAAACAGCTGTTTGGGGAGGATTATTTTATGTAAGTGTATGAGAATCTGGGTGCAAGAGCATTGTACGGAGAACCCTGATAGGAGATGTATTTTGGAACAACACGCTAGTATGATACAAACCCTCGGCTTTATGAGTTCACATCTGGGCTTTGTGAGTTTGACATTTGGTGAAAAAAGTTTTTCTTTGACAGAAATTGTTTCAAATGATACAAGTGCAAAAAATGACATAGTTTGATAACCACCCTTGCGGTGTGACATTTATGCTGTCTTGGTATGTTGAACATGATAAAATTACTGTTAAGAGGAGTAAGGCAAATTCTTATTTCCCAATTCAGCAATTAAAAAAATATTAGCATTAAATAAACATTCTGTATGATATATTAAATCGGTTTATTGTTCTTAATCTAATTTCCGGTAGTGTCCATTTTACTGTGAAAATGATACTGATTTTAAAATGTAAGCAAAGAAACCAAAGACTGAATGAGCCTGAAATGTAACAAGCCTGAAGCCAAACTGCTCTCTCCAATATCAGTTTGTTTTCAAAACATTTTTGCAAGCTTGCATTGCTTATAATCACGCTGTTCCTGTTTATGCATTGTTATTTCCAAGGTCATTAATGTGTGCTCAAAAATATGTCTGAAGGGGGGAAAAAAAAATCAAGTTGCCCTTTTTTATATCGTTAATTATTTTCCATTTTAATATTAATTTTGCCACAGCCGAAAATAAACAACAGCTGAGAACTGGAGGAAGACCAAGAAGGTAAGAGAAACGCATGGTTTTTTTTTCTGGGCAGAAAATTTTCCTATAAAAGCAATATGCAGCGTGGTTAAAAAACTGTTGTAATACCCTAGGAATACTGAAGCCTAGAGTCAGGCTGCTGGTGTATTTTTCTGTATCTTTTAGAGGAAAATAGAGACTTATTTCCCAAATGGAGATGCAGACAATTTACAAAGTTTCTGCAGTGTGGCTAAGGTAGGGTGGCCACAAGTAAGTGTTGGACTTGCTGTGATTGAAACTGATGCCTTAACTTCAGTGGGAGCAAAGTTAGCCCAAATCTGCTTTATTTGAAAACTCCGCCTTTTAATCTTTTGGTATTTTGAAGGAAAAAAGAAGTCGTGAAAGCCTTTCAAGATATTATTTTTTTAATTCTAGGGCAGCAAGCTCTTCTCAGAATCTCCCAAGGCTCAAACATCAGCCAGTGCAACGACCATTGTCAAAAACTTCACCTGGGAGCACAACAGAATTTAAATCATCGACCACGGAGAGCCCCAAACAGGTTTAAACAGGTTTTATCTTGGCAGCGTTACAGTTGAAATTAATGTGGTTTTGTTTTGAGAGGCTATAGGCAGCAAGAGGATGTGAGTTACACTATTAATAATTTAATGAGTTACACAAATAATAATTGTGTAACTAATAGGTTTTACTAATTATGTAATTTAAGGATTATAGATGGAAGACTTCAGGAGAATATGCTTTCTGGCTGTGAGTTGGGGAGCAAGTCACAGGCAAAAATTAGAGGAAAAGGAGTCATATAATCCAACCTATGCTGAAAGCAACCAGAGTTTTCCCATTAACACCAGTAGATTCATCCTTCAGTGCCAGAAAGCAAGACAAACAAACCAAGCAGAAAGTCTGGTGTCAGTTGTAAGCATCTTCACAGTGCCTGAGGTGTTTGAGATTGGGGGAGTAATTTGGCTCTGTAATTTTCAGTTTTGTGAGTCTCATTTTGGTAAGATTGCTGTGAAAACGACTTTATTACCATCCCTTACAGAGGAGGGAGCAGGAACAGCAGGTTGGTGGGCAAGCACCCTGTCTGTTATAGCTTTTGAGGAACTGGGTGAAGGAGAACCTCTTTTTTTTTTTTTTTTTAAGTCCTTGTCTATCTTCCTGCATAGGGAGGAGCTCATCTCGGAGCAGTTCTCACCCTTTAAAAAAAAATTAGCGCTTGGATTTTACAGCTATAACTGCTGTGAAGTGAATGTCAAAGTAACCTATAATCCTAAAATGGCTCCTCATTTCTGAGTTGACATGCTGTGCCTTATACTTGCCTGTCGTTCAGCACTGTTCATAAGTGTTTCTTCTCATAGCTATGTAAAATGCAGATTTCTGTGACTTAAAATGGAAGCTCTGTGCATGAAATAACTTGAATGCTGAGCTCTAGAGCCGTGGCTTTCACCACTGTCGTCACCGGTCAGATGAAGTCTAAATGCACAATGGTGTTTGTCTGACAAATAGAGGATTGCTGTTGCAACTTCCATGTAATGATGCAGCTCATCTGGGCGTGTAGGAAGAGGTGGGATGATACCTATAATGGAATGATATCTGCCATTCATCTACTTGGCAACACATCTGTTTTAAAATTGATTTTTCCTTAGAATAATGACAGTGCAGTTACTCTGGAGCAATCTGACTTTGGCTTAAGCATCTCAGCAATCAACAAAACCGGAGGAGACAGCACTCACCCAAGAAGGGTTGGTGGAAACCTAATATGTGATTTATGATAGAAATGCGTATGTAGAAAAAACACGTGAAAGTTTTTCACAAACATCAAATGCGAGCTTTTTGTGTCTATTTTTATATAAAATGTTGCTGTATAATTAGCTGAAGGGTCAGTTTTATTATTTGGGCAGTAATTGTTTGCGTAGGAGGCTCTGCTTGCATTAAATAGTATTTCAGACGTCATCAAGAAGGAAAAATATTTCTGTTTTTAAAACCCAGTGGTAATAGCTAAAATTGAAGATAAATTTTAAATTCCTGAAGGAGATGATAAGAGGCTCTGCAGTTAAATTGTGGCACTGACTGCGGAGATGTGCGTTCTTTTTCCCATTGCTACCACAGATTCTGTGGTCAGTTTTTGCCATGTTTAGGACTGTATGTGCAGTAAGGAAACTCCTCGCTGTAACGGCAAGCAAAATTTGGCCCAATGCAGTTTTAACAGTAGAGCTACCATCATGGTAAAGCCTATCACAACATTATTTTCTCTTTTAGGGCCAAGTAGTTGACTTCCGTGGGACAATTCAGGATGCTGTCAAAGTATCATCAAATGGAATAGCCTTGAACAGCCTTAATTGTGATCCAGATCCATCAGTAAGCGTTTCTGTTCATACTTCCATCCAATGAATATGAACATCAGTTTTACATAACCAGGAAGAAAATACCACAACGATGTCTTTGTTCCCAAGTGCTAAAAAAGGGCTTAGATTTCTGAGTGGTGTATTTCCTTCTTGAATGGACAGTCATACTTGATACTGCTCTAATTTGTTGACAGTTGTTTACTCTTTGAACATGAAAGTAGGCAACAAATACAAATGATACCTTATGATTCACAAAAAAAAAAATTACAGAAACCCACAGAACTTCTGAGGGTGAAATTCTGGTTCCTTTGAATTCAGAATGTTATTTAGCATTCACCTCAGCTGAGACGAGAACAGAGTTTAGATGGTCGAGAGAAATTTTCAGTAGTCACTCCTTGACACGAGCCGTAGCTTCTCAGACAGTGCATCCAGGTTACGTGGTGCTAGTCTGCCTGGCAACTGCTGCACTTGAAGAGACTTTCAAAACAGGGAATGTGACAATGCGGTGAGCCATAGTTACATTTGTCACTCCTCTTAATGTATGTAGGGCGTGTTTAGGGCTACGTGTGCAAAAAGAGACCTGCTCATTTTAATGTTAATTCAGGATTAGATTCTGTCAGATGAAAAGATGAGTTACTACAAATATGGCTTACTTCAAAATCTTTGTTATTATCCATATTTTTACAGCTTTAAAAGTTGTTCCTATTATGATGTATCAGCTTTTTTGAAACTGTTTCATAGTTCGCTGTTTGAAAATAATTAAAGTCTGACAAGAACTGATGTTTGTATTTTTTAGGAACGATTATTGAAACCCCTTAGTGCTTTTATTGGCATGACTGGAGAGATGAGAGAACTTGCAACGGTTGTAAGCAAGGTAAGGTCGGCTCTCCAGTTCAGTTGTATAGAGATCTTGGTTATCTTTTGTCATCTGAGAATGCCTTTTGTTTCTTTTGACTGTCACTGATTGATAGTGCTTATTCTTGAATGTGTAAGCTATTTTTCTTATCATGTGACTCCCAACAAGTCATTTCTTTACATGTAAAGATGTTTCTTTCTGATACACGATGGGAGGAAGTAATTAAGACCGTTCCTTTCTAGTGGGGAACATGTAATCTAATCATGCTGTACCCATGAGACTGTCATAGCTTTTCCCTTTGTTCTTATTGCTACAGAAAACGTACAATACTTCACGGGAAAGAGAGATTTAAATATATTAGCTAATACCAACTATTACCTAACATATTATCTAACTGTGATCAAATGGTGGGAAAAAACCTTGATTCAGCTCCGTGGGTGCGGTTTCCATTCAAGGCATTGGGCTGTATTTGGGGTGGATGGTGTGCCAGTATCGCAGCAATATCCTGATTCTGAGTGTATCTACTAGATACCAAAATTATTAAACCCTGATAGTCCCGCATTGTTTATGATACTGGTCCTGTGCCTTGCTTCGCGCTGCCTGCGTGATCTGGACTCCTTGGCTTTTCTCGCTTGGCGCAGTTGCGAGCTGCTATTACCGTAGGCTCCGCAAGCAGTGCCCTTCCCTCATCCCAGCACGGGACCTGCGTGCGCAGCATCAGTAATACACTGTATCCCAGGGCAGACTGGGGTTTCTTCCAGGATGGGCGGTTTAGCACCTGGAGGGAATCCCAGCATCGTCAGCGCCATTTCATTTCGCTCGTGAGTCGAGGTGCAGTCTAGCAAACGGGCCCTGGGCTACTGCGGATCAGTGGCTACGAAGCAGGTAAACGCTTTGCATGCATCGCCTCCCAAACCCCGCTAGGCACTTGTCCAAAAGGCTTCATAGTATCACAATATTTGATAGCGTTGTGACTCCTTCTGGATATAAGCATCAGAGATGGTATCAGCTGTTGCTCCCACATACTTAAAATCAGCTGTTGAAAAAGCCTGAAAGACTTCTGCTGACTGATTTTTATCGCTGTGTATGGCCCAGATTCTTGGTCTGCAAGTTTTGCCTTTGCAGTTTAGTAGAACTGAAGTCTAAGAAATTTCCAACCTGAGAGTAAGAAAAATCTCATTCCTTTCAGTTCCTGTCTGGTTTTTAATTTATGGCAAACCTTTAAAATAGTGTTGTTATTGCTGCTACTTTATCAAAGAGCAATAGGGTTGCTTCAGCCTTCGTTACGGTATGTTTTTTAAATTGTGCTGGTACTTTCCTCATTGCTATGGTAATCAACACTCTGTAAATCAATAAAAATAAATAGCATGTGGCATCTATTTCACAACACAATCTAATTTAATTTGGAAACAGTTATGGAAGTCTCTACTTAGTATTATAAATCTGATTCATCTTAATTTGCTGTTAATAGAAAGGGAAAGTGTAATCTGCTCTATATAAATATTTTTTCTAATGGTATTAAATCAAATTTTCCCCTCGGATATAAGCACATAATTTTTCTTCAGTCTCTGGGGACTGTCTGTTTTTATTGGAGAGCAGAATTTATCCCAAGTATTTGTACTGAGGATATGATATTTTCTGCAGAACAATTAGTCTCTGGAACGCAAAGCCACAAAGTATTACTAAGGCAAATGGAAAGACTCATAGAAGACTTGGAAAGTTTGATGAATTAAATGAAATTAATTTAGTGAGTGCTTCAGGGCATACACTAATTACCGACTATCTTTTGATAGATGCTTAGGGGAAAATCTTCCTCCTGTCACAGAGCTTCTTGCACCTTTTCTTGCAGCATATAAAGTCTTGCATAGCGTGAAGTAAACAGCAATTTTTCACTGTTAACTTATAACGTAAGTAATAACATAAGCAATAGGTGCAGCCATAAAGTTACTGAGCATCAAGCTTAAAACAAACAAAAGGATTTTCTCGTTGCACATGATTAAACTGTGGAACTCGTTACTACAGAATAAGCATGTTCAAAAAAGAGGTAAGAGAAATTCACTGCAGAATGAATGTCAAAGGGTGTTTGAACTCAAAGACCAAGATGTAAGTTTAATTACCGAAGTCCTTCGGTTGCAGATTTTGCTGGATGTAAATATGAACCAACCTGTCACTCCTATTGCTCGTACTTTTTTTAAACATCCAACACTTGCCAGCATCAGAGACAAAATATTAGGCTTGGTGAACCTTCATATCACGATAGCTCTTCATATGTCAGCTGGTTGCTAAAACCAACTAACAGGAAACAGATCTGCTCAGTGTATACAATTGGCAGTGTACGTGCTCTCAGGGAAACTAGGGGCAAGGCACCATGTCGCAGTTCTGTAGAAATGATCGCTGTGTATGCTTTCCTCTTGTCGCTGCCGGGTACGTAGGGTGAAATAACACAGTTTGTATCACTTAATTAATGGCACTATTGCTTTTTAACCGAGTTGATGTACTTTGCCAGAGGTGGTCATCCTAGTGGAGAAGAACTTCAGTTTTGCTAACAGGCTGCAATGTATGTTGCAGGACATTTACCTCCATAATCCAAACGTGAAGTGGGATGATATTATTGGACTGGATGCAGCTAAAAGGCTAGTCAAGGAAGCAGTTGTTTATCCCATAAGGGTAAGGCGCTAAATAGTTTTGAGAAAACCAGGGTTGAGCTCGTTAGCATTTTCCTTGTCATAACAGTGGAGTTTTAGAGTTCTCACTCTTTCTGTGCTTTTGTAGGCAGTTTGTGTTAGAACTGTTCCTGTTCCTGTTTCATCTGACAATGGCATATGCGTTCTCCTGTAGGAAAATGGCCTTTCAATATTAAAATTATAAGTGTTGTGTCCTATTCTTTGGCGCCTTTGGCAATGTGAGAGGTGCTGGATTTGGCCTATATTAATTCAGTGGAAAATGACTTCTAGAAGAGAATATCAAACCAATTGCATTTGAAGAATTCACTGAATTTCAAATGGTAAATACAGTATTCTTCTCAGTACTCAGATCATATATGTTGTATTGTTTTGGAGGGTTTTGCCCCCTCTCTCCAAATTTCTTAGGTTTCCTGAATGTGTTGGGAGCAGTGGGGCTAGGGGTTAGAATCCCTTGCACTTTGTTATACGTGATACATTTTTAATCCCTGAATTACTTCTCGGTTTCCACAGTACCCCCAGCTGTTTACTGGCATTCTGTCTCCTTGGAAAGGATTATTGCTGTACGGACCACCAGGTATGAAGAGCTTTATACCATATCCATTTGTTTATCACTACTTCTGTTTTTGTCCCACGGATAAATCGTTGATGCTAATTAGATCAAATGCGTTAATAAAGAACATGTTCTATAGTGTGACATAAAAGGAGACGATGGTGGATGATTACATCTGTCTCTTACAGTCAAACCTGTCCACTTGCCTTTCTCACAACCCTTGACTATTTCTACACCTGAATCTTCCAAAACCCAGTACTTGGACTAACCATTCAGAGCAGTGAGAACTCACGTTATATCTGTTTTCACTCAGCTTGGGCCATGTAAATCAAGTTTGGCTTGACCTGATCTTACAAAATGTGAATAAATCTGGCATGGACTCATCTTAAGGAAAATGTCCTTTCTTTCTTCTGCATTTGGGGGTTGTTTTGGAAATGGGGTGGAAGCTTTGCCCTCTGCTGTGCTCGCTGGGTGTTTTCCATGTCAGCACAGCTTCACTGCTCCCTCTGCTCCACCTTGACACAAGTGCTACCACCATGAGTGTGGCTGGGAGGGGACAGAGGGCACAAGTACCACCTGAGTCAGGTTGCAAAGGCTGTCGCTGCAGTAAACTCCATTGGTTCCTGTGAATGTTTAGATGTACTTGCCACAGAAGGCATCTTGACCTGTAGTCACCTGTAGCGTGTAGTACTTCAGAATTTGGGGAATGCATTCGCAGTGCTCTGTTACCTGAGTTTCTCCAGTCAGTCCTGGAAGGGCCACAAAATGATCAGAGGACTGGAGCACCTCTGCTGTGAGGACAGGCTGAGAGAGTTGGGGTTGTCCAGCCTGGAGAAGAGAAGGCTCCAAGGAGACCTTATTGCGGCCTTTCAATACTTAAAAGGGGATTATAAGAAAGGTGGGGACAGACTTTTTAGCAGGGCCTGTAGCGATAGGACAAGGGGGAATGGCTTTAAACTAAAAGAGGGGAGATTCAGACTAGATAGAAGGAAGAAATGTTTTACGCTGAGGGTGGTGAAGCACTGGCAGAGGTTGCCCAGAGAGGTGGTGGATGCCCCATCCCTGGAAACATTCCAGGTCAGGCTGGACGGGGCTCTGAGCGACCTGATCTAGTTGAAGATGTCCCTG
>NW_008824669.1:809001-822475 GCF_000699105.1 Pygoscelis adeliae | reverse complement strand
GGTTCTTCAGCCTGGAGAAGAGAAGGCTCCGGGGAGACCTTATTGCGGCCTTTCAATACTTAAAAGGGGATTATAAGAAAGGTGGGGACAGACTTTTTAGCAGGGCCTGTAGCGATAGGACAAGGGGGAATGGCTTTAAACTAAAAGAGGGGAGATTCAGACTAGATAGAGGGAAGAGATGTTTTACGCTGAGGGTGGTGAGGCACTGGCCCAGGTTGCCCAGAGAGGTGGTGGATGCCCCATCCCTGGAAACATTCCAGGTCAGGTTGGACGGGGCTCTGAGCGACCTGATTTAGTTGAAGATGTCCCTGCCCACGGCAGGGGGGTTGGACTAGATGGCCTTGAGAGGTCCCTTCCAACCCAAACCATTCTGTGATTCTATGATTCTATTTACTATTTTAGTGTTTTTATCTGAGTGATAGTAGGATGAGGGGAATTATTCAAACATTTGCATTGTATTTCTTTAGAGAGTGAATTTCTTCAACACTGTTGTTTGTAGGTACTGGAAAAACTTTGCTTGCTAAGGCTGTTGCCACAGAATGCAACACAACCTTTTTCAACATATCAGCATCCACCATTGTCAGCAAATGGAGGGGTGATTCAGAAAAACTTGTCCGGGTAAGAATTATTCTCTTATTCATTATATTTTAACAAACACCATGTTGCCACTTAAAGAACTGGAGTTTAACACGGAACTGGAAAGTGAGTATTACTCTGATACTCGTCATCTTTCCTGTCTTGGACAAAACGTGTGACTCTGTTCCTATCTAGTTCTTAAAATGGCAATAACATCACTTCTGCAGAAGTGGATGGATTCTGGCTGTGGAATTTTAGTTCTGTAATGCAAGATGAAGCAAATGTCCTGAAGGCAGCAAAGTTTTTTGACTCACTGAATAGGAGACAGAGTTCCTAACTGAAAGAGTGCTGCTTACTGGCCCCTTCAAAGCGCTTCACATCCTTTCTGTGAGGATTGGCTCCTAGGGTCCCCACAAAATGTTATTTAGATTCCCAAATTTGCTACTATTCTTAGTCTTCAGGGCACAGAATTGGCAAAGAATTCCCTTGTCACAAAGATCTTATTAGTCAAACACAGATGTAATGTTGTTTTAAGGAAGGTAGTTTGATGGTAAATGGGTAAATGTATTTTCGCGTATAGACTAGCAAGTAGCATGCATGGCTCAACTGTGGTACAAAAAAATTCAGGGATTCGGGTGTAGCATCCTTGCCCTAAGATGCCCATCTTAATCTCTCCGTAATATCCACCATTTCAGTGTAAGAAATCCACAAGCTCTTAGCCTTCCTTTACGCTCATCTCTTGGGCTACGCTTCGGATAGATACAGAGCTCTTGAAAATGAATAATCGTAACAGATTGCACTCGGCAAATGGCATTACAAGCATTGTTAATCTCTCTTGAAATTTAGGCAATGTCTGCGACATAATTATTCTTCCTGTGTCCTTTGTCCTTTAAAATGGCACATTTTTCTTCTGAAATTCACCTCTTACGTTATTGATCCTCTTGACATCTGTCTCAGTAGCTTCCTCGAAGTTTCCCTTCTGGCAGGAGTAGGGATGGGACTGTCTGTTTTTTGACACCATCCTCCAAAAGGTTTCTGTGAACATGCTGCAGCATTTGCCGTGATATTGAATTTGTGGCATTTTACCCTTCGTTGAGTTTTTGGCAGAATCCAGAAATGGATTGTGGATCGGGACAGCTCTAAGAAAAGTATTGTGTGAATTTATATCCTAAAATCACATGAGGCTGGTGCAGGAGTTTTCTGAAGTTGTGTGAAGTATATGTGGGTGTTGTGGTCACTTGGAGGCATGTCCACTCATCCTGTTTCCCTCAGTTCTCAGCTGTATTGGTGTGATTTTTATATTCTAGATTTGTAGTAAAATTGCAGACTGGTCATGGACTACTTGTGACTCTGGGCAAATAATTTCAGCCCTCTGCTTCGTATCCAAAGTGTAGAAAATAATATATATCTTTTTAAATTCGTTTTTTTAAGTGTTCAGATTAAAAAGTGCTGGATTAATACATATTGTTAGTGGTATTTATTTAAAAACTCAAAGAACACTTCACTGAAGAAGAATGGACAATATGTTCTTACCGCTAATATAAGCCTCTCCGTGTTTACAGAAAAATAGGTGAAACTTCTTTCTCCAAAGGGCAGACCCGGATTTTTTGTGTCAGCTTAATATTCCATTTTTTAATCTTGATTGTTCAAGCAGTTTCTGTTTGTTTTCACCAGGAAAACCAAAAGAACTGCTTGATTCTTATCAAGAGAATCAGTCCATTTTCTTTCATTATGGTTCAGCTGATTTTTTTTTTCTTTTTTCTCAAATCCTTATTTAAAAAACTACAAATGGAGCAACAACAAAAGACGGATGTTTAATCTCTGATATCAGTTTAGGAGTTCCCAGAATCCTCTGATGGATCATTTTCTTCTATCCCATTATTCGCAGGGTACTCCGATAGGATTTAGCCAGAAAGATTTACATATAAAGACAGGATTACAAGCCTGTGTTCTTTATATCTTCTTTACAAACCTTTCAGAATTTGAGAGGATTCAGGGACCCTCAGCCTACTCAGAGCTTTTTCCCAGCAGGTACCCCTTTTTGTCCTAGAAGTTAGGAACACGGCTACTGTTACTTATCTTCTGTGCCTGTGGCCCTTAATGCCTTTTTGTGTTAGTTTATCCTTTCTTTCACATTTGCTCTTCTCTCTAAACAGGTGTTATTTGAGCTTGCCCGGTACCATGCTCCTTCCACAATTTTCTTGGATGAGCTGGAGTCAGTCATGAGTCAAAGAGGCACCGCGTCTGGGTAACTGATGAGACCGCTTCCTATGGCTTTAGGAGAATATTTGTCCCCCCTTTACTGCATGTTTTCAATAGTGCGTGTGTGTTCAGGTGCTGGCTAACGTTTAATCATAGAGCGTACCTCTTAGAAACAAACCTTAGCTGAACTCAAGCCTGAGGCTACTCTATAAACTTCAACAGGAGCATGAGTGGCCCCCTGAAAGATTTGTCTTTGTAATTACGAGACATTGTAATTACTTCCAATGATAATGGTAATTTTCTTGACTTTTTATTAAGCAATTTTTCTTTTGTTCCGTTGTCAACGTCAGGAGCCTCGCAGTGTGTAATTGTCAGAATGCCTGTCAGCTCCGACAGTGCCGCTTCATGGAAGCCTTGCGCACGCTGTGGGGATTCAAAGAGCGCAATGTAGTGGTGGTTTCATTCGCAGTAGATGAGATCAGTAGAGAAGCGAGCGTGAAAGACAGGTTGTGTGAAGATTAGCAAGGGGCTGTGGGTCCAGCAAGACTGTGAGAAGGAGGAGGGAGGTGCAAGAGTGTACAACCGCTGGTGCTCAATGTTAAAACAAGGGATTTCAAGTGGAAATAAAGGCAGTGGGGGCGAAACAACAGGTGACTTGTTAGAGGCGAGTAAGAAGCAGCTGATTTTGTGACACTTGGGACAGGCTTAGTCGTAGCAGGGTAAGATGGAGTGGACGCGGTGGAACGGCATTTTCATTCATGGGAGAAATTTTGGTGGCGTTGTCAGGACTTCCAGATGCAGGAATAGGAGGATGTTATTATTGTCACCCATGGTGTAGACAGTTTATAGTTGAAAACAGATTGAAAAGGTTAGGGATGGGGAAGAAGCAGGAAAAATATAAAAACATTGTTATAACCATTAGGGGCCCATTACAGTGGATTTTATGTACTGTAAATTATATGCTCACAAAGATTTATAAATAGAATATGCCATATTGTAAAGATACAACTTGTAATAATTGTCAGTTAATAGCTATAAATTATGGGCCAAATTTTGCCTTCCTATATAGTTTTAAAAGCTCTCATTAACATCACTGAATTACGTACTTTAATAAGGATTTTTATCTAAGATTATGTAGTTATTTTTACATATCCTTGTTAAATATTGACTTGGCACCGATGTGGGGATGCGTTTGCGGAAATATGCCATTAAACCTGAACTGTAGCTCTTACCATCTAAGGCCCTGATGTTTTCTCTGGATTTGATCCAGGAGTTTCCAAGAACTCCACATCTGGGACCAAGAGTTCGCGTTGGTTTCCTGCAAAATTGGTTACCTGGATCGGGGCCAGGATTCTTAGCGCTTTGCTTAAGTTCCCCTCCTCTTTTTGGGGAAGGATCCTTTCTGTGTGGTCTCTGCCCCATTTTTAAATTCCTTTCAATACGGCGTATTTTTCTGTTTGCTTTTGATAGCACATTTTGCAAAATACTGAATTCAGCAGTAGGTGTATCTTCTTGTGGCCACTTAACATGCACTCACAGAAAAATGCCAGTAGTTGCCCTGCATGGGCAGGTGTGTTAGTTATTTCGTGGCAACTATCGCATTATAAAAACCCTCTTATATAGATCAATCAATCAATCAAAGCCTTAGCTGTTTTCCAGTAGACGTCAATGTTGCGTGGAGATTAATATGAAGAAAAAAATAAAAATAAATGGTTTTTTTTGATTCAGTAATAGTGAATTCTCCTCACTTTAATGCACTGAAAAGAGTCCATTTAAGTAACCATTGGAAAGCTTGATTTTAATGCTTAGATGTTAGCTAATGGAGCTTAATCATGCTTTGAACTGGGGCAAAACTGTGACAAGGGCTCAGTTGCTGTGAATGACGCTGTATAAATAAAGATGATTACTTTAATGCACTGAGCAAATAATATTTCTCTGAATCTTGGTAGTGGTGAACATGAAGGAAGTCGGCGGATGAAAACAGAATTACTGGTGCAGATGGATGGCTTGGCCCGATCTGATGATCTTGTATTTGTTTTAGCAGCTTCCAATCTGCCATGGTAAGAGATCCAGAGAGTACATTTTGAATACATTTGCATGAGCTTCTAAGCACAGATAAAGATTTTATTTAGACTTTTGCAGAAAAAGCCTTGATATTTGGTTAAAGCATTTAAAGATTAATTTGGAGCTTTTACTTTTAAACTCTACAATTCTTGCTATTTGTGCCACATGAGAATAATCCATAATGAAGTCAACATATGCTGGTGCTACCAGCTGCTAATATTTAAGATGGAGTATTTGACTTTATAGGCAAGTTATTTACTATGTTTAAGCTAAGAAGGGTTTCAGCCTGGAACTGTAAGGTGCTTAAAACATCTAGTGCTTAGAAGGATACTCCATAAATAGGAATGTTGGATTTCATTGGTATCAAACGTGACTTTTAAAAGTTGAGGGACAAAATTCTTCAGTTTCTTTAACATAATTTAGAACAGAAGAATAAACGGTTTAAGACTGGGACTAGGGCGCTTCATCATGTTGGTTCTCAAAACGGGCAGGCCATGCATTGAGAACAAGACAGACGGGAGAGGGTGAGGTAGGGAGGTATGTGGTGTAACAACCGCGGATGCTCGGGGGGGTCCAACAGACAGCAGAAAATGGCCAGCTCACGTGCTCTCCTTGAGTAGCGTCTCCCGTGGCCAGTGTCAGAGCCAGCATGTTAATCTGGCTTGATCATTCACCTGAACTAGTGTAGTGTATCTTTTTCTTTCATACAAAACATTATCAAATGGTTGCAAATGGTACACGGGGAAAACAACGGCTGTTGGTTAAGCACAGCTATTTTTAACAGTCTGATTTGTCGCTCACTAATCGTTTCCCAGAGTAGGAGCCAACACCTGTACAGGGAATCGAAGCACATTGATGACGGGCTTGTTTTCGTAGGTCTGGAACTAGTCTGTGGATTTCTGCCTGCCCCGAGATTTCCCCCTGTCCCTGGGCTACCAATCCATGACATCTTCAGTGGGAGAACATCTTTCCCGACAGAGAAATCTGGGTGTTGGAAGCAGAGAGGGGAACCTCAGCAAAGTAAACTGTGGAAATTATCTGTTTGGTGAGGGACAGTCTCGGAGGCAGATGTCTGCAAAAAAGATGAGTTAGGCATAAGAAGGGGTTTTTTCCATGCTTCCTCCTCTCCCTGAAGTGTACGTGAAGCAGAGAAATACAAGGTGGCTGCTGCGGGCAGACCGAATGTTTTGCAGTTTGCTGATCATCACGGCACTGAGGTTTGTCTCCATATCTGTGTCCCTAAAGGCGTGCAGACCTGAGTGGGCCTAATCACCTCTCACACGTAGAGGTGGTCAGGCTAGGAGTCTGAAAAGGAGAAGGCAGCAGTCCTGTTTCCAGGGAACTTCAAACCACGGTCTGGGAAACGTTTGGTGGAGCCCAATGGCAGGTTGTTCCCAGGAATGACCTTGTGTGAGCCGCAGCTCTGCAGCATTTCAGGTGGCGACACTTGAAATGTGACTGAAAGGCGCGTTGTTCATTGACGTGACGGTGTGAGAGCTGCAGAGCAGGGCATCCAAAACTGGCTGGGAGCAAGTGAGGGCTCTGCACCCACAAAACCACGGGCTTCATTCGGATTGTGTTTCATGGTTAGTGATTTTTGGCTGATTCTCGTGAGGTTGCCACAGGGAGACGTGTTGGAAAAGCCTCTCCGTGTGACCGGAGGGCTCTGGGCTGTGATCAGCAGGCTGTTGCTGGCCGTAGGGAGTGTCCGAGTCTGAATGACACAGTATGTGTATCCACAGCTGCTTGCTTTTGAGTACTTATAAAAAAGCATCAACTCCCAGCGCATATTTTATTTTGTATAATGTATGTATGCACTTCTCAGTCATGACACGCCACCTAACGTTCCCTCACAAAGTTTGTGGTAATGCTTCATTCCTTTCCTCAGCTGATCCCCTTTTTGGCAGGCCTGGCTGAAAGGCCAAGGGAGCAGGCAAAGAGAATTAAACAGAAGTGATGTCGGTGCCTCAGAATTGAGGCCCAAAAGTAATATTTTCAATCACTCCCATGGGGCCTGTAAGCCTGGCCCATTTCAAAACATGTTGGTGCTGAGAAGCCCGAGTCCTTCAGAGACGCAGAAGGACGTGGGTCCCCAAGTCTCCATGGCTCTGTGGACGGCTCTGCCGTACAGTATTTCCTGCATGAGGAACAAAGGGGTGGTTTTACCCCAGCCCGTCATCTTTCATGAACTTTGTGGGCAGCGTTCGCATCACGTAATTTTGGCACCTAAGGTAGAAGGCAAGTTTCCCCTGCTATGAGGCAGTCGACAGCAAAACAACAGATGCAGCAATTCAGAGCAATTGAGAGACCCACCGGCGCCAGTGCTGTTTAACATCTTCATCAGTGTCTTGGACGATGGGACAGGGTGCGCCCTCAGCAAGTTTGCAGATGGTACGAAACGGGGAGGAGTAGTTGATAGACTGGAGGGTTGCGCTGCCGTTCAGAGGGACCTCGGCAGGCTGGAGGAATGAGCCCACAGGAATCCCATGAAAGCTCGAGTGCGGGTGATCGAACACTGGCACAGGTTGCTCAGGGAGGTTGTGGAGTCTCCATCCTTGGAGGTGCTCAAAACCTGACTGGATGCGGCCCTGAGCAACCTGCTCTGGCTGACCCTGATTTGAGCAGGGGGTTGGGCTAAATGATCTCCAAGAGATGCCTTCCAACCTCAGCCATTCTGTGATGCTGTAAATCAAAGCAGGGGCCTAATCAGGTACTGTGAGAGTAATTCAAAGTATTTCTCTCTTCTGAATGTAAGAAAGCCTAAGGGGAGTGGTCTTCTAAGTTAGGGGCACAGCTGCTGCATAGAAACAAGCGGTGTGTCACCCTTCACTATCCCTCATGAAAATTAGACAAAATAAATACCTAAGAAGTCACTTGAGAATTACAGGGTTCTTCTTCTGGAGTTTCTGTCCATTGTGGGAAGAGATCCAGTCCACCACCTCCTACAAGCATGTCTTTCCCTCTACATTTTCTTTCCTACTGCAAAACCTTATGTTTCCCATACAGTCAAGGAAGGATGCTTCCGAGAGCCACCAGGCAGACATCTTACCTGCTGAAATTCAAGTGCCAAGAAGGCGACATATACAGGCTTTCACCTGTTCTCTCCCTATGGCCTGCCCAGGGCTTTCAGGCTCTTTAACTAGGAGAATGGCTATGTGGGCACCTAAAATTTATGTAGAAATGAGATGTACGAGTTAGGCTGGTTCCTACCCTGGACTGTTAGTGTGAGTACAAAGCCATCGCTGGCTTTTATAGCCGTAACGGCGGAGTCTGTGTGTTGGTTTGGGGGATTTAGGCCTTGGACAAACTCATGAATTCAAATCAGTACAAAGACCACCTTTCCGTGGTCTCTCAAAGTATCCTGTGAGTAGCTAAGCTTCACATGTAATGCTGCAGCATGGCAGTATTAAAAAAGATCAGATGTCTTTAGAGGATCCGTGTCTTTCTAGTCTTGCACGCTGGTTTGAAAGGAAAAATTGGGTATTTGAAACCCACTGAGGAAAAGTTCAGAGATAGCAGCTGGTCTGAAGGTGACCGTGTGGCTGGTGCTGGATCTAGGGATCTTGGAGATGTGTTAACGTAAGCGCGAGGCTGACCTCTCTCTGCTTCTGTGGAAGGAGATTCCTGCGTGTGTCTTGTTACCATGTCTGCCTTACGCAACCGATAAACTCCTTCTGGAAAGTCATGCAAAAATTACAGAATACAGTTTTGAGTGTTTTACACATTTCATTTTGGATCATTTTGCAATTCTGAAGTGCTAATATCTGCAAAATTGCTTCTTTGAAATATCAAAAATGACACAGCTTTTTTTTAAGGTAGATCCAAAATGACAAGATTTCTATTTTGGGGGAACTGCTCCCACAGCAAGCTGGCAATCTGTGTTGGTACGAGGGTGGCAGCTGGGGCGCTGTGAGAAGCCAGCTCTCGCTTTCGAAAGTTTTGTACCCGAGAGCTTAGAATTTCCTTTTGGACTTTCTCAACATTGCTCGTGGGCAGGTTGGATTTTGCCCTCTCTTCAGCAAATCCAACCTATGAGTGTAATGACTAGCTTGTCTGGCAGACCTGTGCCTACCGCAGAGAATATGCTTTAAGATGTGGGTGAGTGTATGCTTAGAAAGGTGTTTTAGGGGGATGGAAAGGTAGTGAAAGCCATGAGCATCTTCTTAAGTCATCATTGAGGCTCACAGCCTCGAGGAATTTGGGAGCATCTGCTTCCAGAGAGGTCCGTGGGGTTTGAACCCCCTTTAAGATCTCAACTATACGTTTACAGATTATATTTATGTGTATTAGGCAACATTCAGTCCTACTGGAAGACCCCAGACTTCAGCTGCATAGGGATATTTCATGACAAAGTTTCAAAATACCTCGGACTACAGTCCGAGGTTGTGGCTTCACAGCACAGCCCTTTGTTCTTGCAAACATTTGGTATTAAGCTGGATTTCAAGAGCTTTGCTTAACTCGGATATTTATTGATCATGAAAAAAATTAGTACCAAGCTGCTTTTAGATGAATGAAAAGAAGCCTAAACAAAGCTCTTTACGCTCTCCCAAGCTGCACTGCAGCTATTGATCTTCCTCTTCAGCCAGTGCTTGCTGCCCAGCCTCGCTTCCTGCTACTCATCAGCGAGGCACTTTCTATTGACAAATTACCTGTTGAAATGATTCAACGTAATTAAATAAAATAAAGGCCTCGTTACTGAAGAAATAAAGTGACCCCTAACCACGTAGTGAATGTTTCCTAATGTATTAGGGCATTTAATTTGACTTCCATTGCAGTGCTGCTTTCTCCTCCCTCCCCAACCTCAGGGTGGGTGAAGCTTTGGTGCAGGCTGATAGACTCTTCCCTTCTGTCCAAGCCGAGTCCTGTCGGAGCCGTGAGCGCGTGGCCAAGATGAGTTCAAGAAGAGGTGGGTTGCGAAATCCAAATCAGATCTGGGATCACCCCGCAGTGAGCCCTTTCCTTCACTCTCAGCAGCGCACGGTGTGTACGGTGGAGGAGAGCGAGGAAGGAAAACGGAGGAGGACGGTGTGGGGAAGCCCTAAGAGGAGCAGGAGAAGATGTGGAGTGAGAACGAGCCCTCAGCTTGTGGGGGGTCTGCCCAGGCCGTCTGCACAGGAGGATGGGAGGTGGGAAGGATGAGAAGCTCGCTCGTTCTTGGTGCCTTTTCCTCCAGAGCACTGCAGTGACGATTGCCCTGGGCAGGGATTCATTATGGACCGGTCAGCCCTTGTTGCTGTTTCTGGGTTCACCCCTGGAGCTGCTGAGGTCTCTTAATTTCTGCCTAAAATGCATTTGTTACCCTTCTCCCTTCTGGAAATGAAAATAGGTGTTTTGTCTTGTTTATCTTCATGAAATTTGGGAGTGATAACATGGCATGATGCCTCCTGATGTCAACCTGGGGGAGCTCCGAAAAGTCACCCGCTTTTATAGGTCCCGTACAGCTTTGTGTATCTTTTCATGAGCATTTCTTTTATTGGCTATTATTTCAGAGAATATTTTGGTTGGCTCAGTGCTTATTATTCTGTTCTGGTTAATGTCACTTAACCTTGCATTTGATCGCTAACAAAACAATTCGGCAAGCAACCTAAACACTTAACGAAAATATTATGTCTTCATTTTCCTCTTTAGCCAACAAGCAGGGTCACTGTAACCTTTCTGGATAAACAGAGCAGCTTCTGCGTGTCAGGGGACGTATTTACAGAACATGGCTAGGGAGCTCATGAAACCGTGATCTTGGGGGACACCCCAGGAGTGCTCCAAAGCGGGAGGAGTGGTGGAAAACGTCATCATTTAGAGGAGTTGTAGGGTATTTGCAGAGGCTCTGGCTGTGGTTGTCCTTTGCCTGCAAGGGCGGTTTAGAGTACCTGCATGGGCGCCTCTAAAACCCTGAGAACTTTTACTCTGTTTACACGGAGGATGGTAGTATGGGTAAATAACAGCCAAGGGGTTGGTCAGCCAGAGAGTAATTATTTCCTGCCAAGCAAAACAATTTTCAGGAGAAGTTCAGCTGAAAAATACATTTGGAAGGAGAGCGGGGACTAAAATGGTTCTTTGTCTGGTCTGGGTGGGACCCTGCGCAAGAGGCGTTGCACTGAATGTTGGACGGCATCTTAAACAGCCTAAAAATATCAACAATAATGTCAATATACCAACAGCCATTGATTAGCGAACTCTGGTATTTACTTCTGAGGCCTTTATTAGAAGTACTGGGATGGATCTGAGTGAATTCCTGTTGTCCTCTGAGTTCCTACTGATGTGGTTTATCTAACCTTCGCTTCCATTGCCCTTGGCTCAGCGCACGTGGAACAAGCCCTCCCAATCCGAGAGGTCCTTTCTGGGGAGGGGGACACTTCTGCTCCCGCTGAGCTGAGAGCCAGGCGTGCTGAGGTCTGTGGAAAACCTAGGCAGGCACCTGGATGGGGATCTGGGAGCCCATTTTTGGTTTTCTTTATCACGCGCTATGCCAGTAGAAAACATTTGCTATTAAAAAATAAGGACAAGTCACCAAAGGTGACAGGAATAAGCTCTACTGCTGTGCTACAGATCCGTCCTGAGCTGGCTTTGAGTTCCCTGTAAATTAAAGAGGAGTTTCATACAAGAAGCGTTGCTTGAATGTTGACTTTGCTGGCAAAAAGATTTCACCCAGGGAATCGGGAAAGGTAGAGACAGGTTTATTTAAGTGTACCTACGGTCCCAGATTGCAGGGACAGTCCGCCAACAGCTGGCTCCTCCTGCTCAGCCGACAAGGGTGGAATGGTGCTCAGGGCTCCGTTTCTTCTGTCCGCACAAGACACGCTGAAGTGTGTTTCCCCTTGATGAGAGTTTCTCGGCAGGTATGAGGACTGAATTATATTTTAAACTGAAATAACAAGTCTGTGACTGAATGGGGCCAGTAGAGACAGATCGGTACAGCACTTGGAAGGGTAATAGCTCAGAGCAGCTCCTGGAAGGCACCAGAGACTTATGAGTGAGTAAGTATTTTGTAGCAGCTATCTCTTCTTGAAAATTGTATGGGTGACTGGAGGACTTGTACACCATTCCCATTACACAAGTGACAAGGGATGAACTGGAGTAGGAATTTGTATTCAGTTGTTTGGTTGTGTTACCGTTAGATGCGAACAACTGAAAAGCACTTGGGGAAAAAAAATAGATGAAAATGAACTGTTTGGCTGTGTCTCTGAGAGGAGCTGGCGTGCCGGGCATACCAGGACTCCTGACGCTTGACAGACTCAGTGGCACTGGCAAGAAGGACCGTTTCTAGATGGTGATGAAATGCATTGAGAAAGGAACGGAAAGAAACATTCATTTTTCTTTCAAGCTTCCTTTGTGCATCACAAGCAAGTAAAAATGAAGAGTAGTCCCGATCTTTTCTATTTTACCTTTTTCTTTTTTTTTTTTTTTGTTAGGCAAAACACCTTTATCAGTGTTGATGTTGACAGCATCGTGGGTTTTGGCTCACTGACACATTTATCCAGCCTGTCCATCCTTCACATGATCTTTTTTATAAGGATATTTTCCTCTGTGGCTGTATTGTTTATCATTTGTATTGTTTATCATTTGTATTGCAGGAGCAGTCTCAGATCGATGTCTTGTTCTGCCATAAACATGGCCCTCGCATCCAAGACCTTCAGTCTGTATTTTATACCTACAAAGCATCCCTTACGAAGTAGCAATTAATTAGTCCTGACAGTGCCCCAGACAGACAATTTGCAGTGTCTCCTTAACAGCAAAGGGAGAAAGGGAGAGGTTATTGCTGATGAGACATGCTGCAGATGAGTATCAGAGCCAGGGAAGATAACTAAAACTTCTGATGGTTATTGTTAAGCCTCATTGTCACAAGCCAGTGTATCGCTAACACGCTGAACAGGAATACACTGGATAATTAATCCTTTTTTTTTTCCCAAAAAAAAAAAATTAGGTTGACACAGTTACAGGTGGGGTTGAAAAATGTCAGTCCCTGCTGCGAGGAGCTTGCTGTCAAAGCCATGTCTCCGCAACGAGACGCGCTGAGACGATTCCTCTCCTCCTTTGCTTGCAGGGAGTTAGATTCTGCCATGCTGCGGCGGTTGGAGAAGAGGATTTTGGTTGACCTCCCAAGTGAAGAGGCACGGCGGGTGATGATCCGGCACTGGCTGCCTCCTCTGAGCAACAGCGGAGGAGTGGAGCTGAGAACGGCTCTGGACTACAGCTTGCTGGGCCAGGTGAGACAGCACCGCAGCGGGGACAATGCCCACTCGGTGCTTGAGGTCCTTCTGGGTGGGAACCGTAAGCAAGGGTGACAGACATCACCCACAGCGGTGGGACTGTGTTGCGGCAGAAGAGGTCGGAAGCAGAGGGTTGGGACGGCCCCTCTGTATATAGCAACTGCGACATACAGAGCTGGGGGAAGGACCTCAGCTCAGCCGGAGGCTCCAGCCAAAGGGAGAGCAGCGAGGCACGGGGCTGAGCATTTCACAGGCACCTGCCTGGCCGTGGAAGTCGCTGGTTTTGCACAGCTCCGCTTGCAAAATGGTGTGTTCTGATCCTCTCTGTTGGGCCAAGTTTTCAGCCTTAAATACAGGGAGACTTCCAGCAACAGTATATTTTATGACTCTTCTCACCAGGCTTGGAGCACTTCCAATTCATCGGGGTA
>NW_008824669.1:791853-808946 GCF_000699105.1 Pygoscelis adeliae | reverse complement strand
GGTTTGTCACAGCTCCACTGCTGCGGGAGAAAAGAGCATTTAGACGGTGAAGAGATTCACTAGATGCCCAGGCTTTCTTCATTTAGCCCTTTGTCACACCCTGAATTCTTTCAAAATATCTTACAGCTTACCCAGTTGGCCCTTTTTACGCCTGTTCACAGAGACAATACTGCTCGGTTTTTGTTTCGTAAATGTTAACGAGGAAATACAGTTATTTTGTTAACAGGGAAGCTGGGAACAGACACAGAAAGATGAGTTTGAAGAGACAGAAAGATGAGTTTATTTGACTTACAGAAAATCGCCCTTTAGAAAGAAAATGCCCAGTATCTTCCTTGCTCCTACAAGGTACTGTGGGCATTCAAGACAAGAACAAGCAACATAATGTTGAGGGGAGGGTACACATAAAAATGTGTGTGTTTGTGTGTACATATATACACACACATATATTTCAGACAGGAATAGACTTTCCAAATATTATATATAAATATATATGCTTGTAAATGCCATTCCTGTCCCATTTGTAAGCCTGTAAGCTGTAACGTATCGTTCTGATCCCGTCACAGGAAACAGACGGGTACTCCGGCTCAGACATAAAACTGGTGTGCAAGGAAGCAGCCATGAGACCAGTGAGGAAAATTTTCGATGCTCTTGAAAATCCTCAGCCAGGTACCACAGCTCTGAGTAGAGAATCCGATCCGGGAAACGCTGATCTGCTGCTGTAACTCTAAAAATTACAGTGTTAACCCCAGCAGGTGGAGCTCTGTTATCTGCCTAGGAAAGTTTTAAACTGTACATTTCTAAAACATCTACCTACGCTAACGTTTCTGAAAATCAGGCCTTTTTTTAAGGCTGTCAGTATCTGTGCTCTGTGCACAAATACAAATTTTTCTTTATCTCACTAGGTTTACTCTGTTGTTTTCGTATACGAAGCGTTGCATTAGGCAGGGACATGAAAGAATGTCTTTCGGTAACAACAGTAATCAATCCTCTTCTCTTCAGGTAACAGTAACTTACCCGTGATCCGATTAGACACCATCACAACAGCAGATTTCCTGGATGTGATCGCCCACACCAAGCCGTCAGCAAAGAGTCTAAGCCAGAAGTACACAGCTTGGCAGAGAGAATTTGAGTCGGTTTGAAAAGAAAAACCCCAAAAGATTGAAAACTTCCAAGACTTCTGCTATCCGAAACGGCATCGCCTTGCCTCCAAAGGATCAAACGGCGGTGGGGAAGGAACTGCCGTTGTTTCCAGGAAAGAGGATGCAGTGAGAAATGTCAGGGGGAAATCTTCGCTTTCAAAATTTAATGGGGGTGGTTGGTTGGTTATTTTTTTGTTAGCCATTTTCCATGACGATTCACAAAACATTCTTCATGGAAATAGTGTGATGGCAGTTGGTATGTAATGAGGACTCCAGCCTTAATTTTATGTATAAAGACGTAGAGATCGCTTGCTTGTCGGTCTTTATTCGTGACAGTTGTTTACAGGTTTGAGGTAGAAGACCTGGAGCAGAAAGCCTGTTAAGAACAGCTAGATCATTAGTGTAATTCTCCCTTTCTGCGACTCGCTAGAGCATCGCAGTCAGCGTAGCTTTGCCAGCAGAGACCTGCACCCTTTTTAATGAAAGGTAAGTCGCTGCTCTCGGTGAAATTTGGGACCTTTGCAGTGCCTTGTAAATTTGGTTCGTTTGTCGTCGTTTTCAGCTGAGATCAAAGCCTTGATGTGCCAAATGTGTTACTTTCCAGTTGGTTTGGGCTATTTCCAATGTGGAAAAGGCAAGGAATTAGTGGAACTTGGAGACACTGTAGAAAATCAGCAGACTTAGGCTTAATCTAACTAGAAACTGGATTGGTGGTTGCCCCCTTGTCCGCCGCCAGCCGTAAAATGCAAACAGCGAGTCTTTGCAGCGCAGTGGTAAATACTAGCCAAGTTGGAGATTTTCCTGCTTATAACCACGGCCTGGTAACCAGTCAGGACTGCCACATGTCCTTTAATCTTCTAATTAGAAATTCTAATCAGTCCTGTTTCCAGGCTCTCAGGTCTCACGGCTGCCCCTCTCTCACCCTCCCTCTTGCTTGGCGAGACTGTTATCCTCTTTGCAGCTCTGCCAGGGTTTTCCTTGCATGGGCTCGCGTGCAGCTGCCTCTCTAACTAAGTACCACGGCCTTGCATGCTTTCCAGCACGCTCCAGGACCTCTGAAGCACTGACAGCCTCTTTTTGTTCCAGCGTCAGTCGCGTTGTCAGAAGTACGGGAAATGTCTTCACAGGATTTCGCTTACAGGTCCCTCGCCTCCTGAACCCGACTCTGACTACGGGCCGAAGACCTCCCTTACGTACTCCAAGCAGAAACCAACACAGGCTCAGAATTGTTGGCATGAACACTAGATGCATGAATTTATTCAAAGCTGGAGGTTACAGTTTGTGAGGGCACACAAACAGTACCTAAAGACGGGTTTTGTTCCTCGGGGGGTTTATTGTTTCTTGTGTTTCTACTGCCGAATCTACTCCGTCCACACGTTCTGTCTCGGACAGAGATTACATCTGAGTGCAGGTAACCGCCCACCAAGTGAGACTGCAGGTGGACGGTCTTTCACGTAAGGAGAGCTTCCCATTCATTCTTCACGATGATTTTTCTTAACCAGAACAAGCAAGGCTTATTGACACAAAACTATATTTTCAATAAGGTTAATACTCCGGTAACGTATAATTACAATCTAATAATTTAATGCTCAGCAGCACTGTAAAACAACTGTAAAGGACTTTGATTATTACAGTTTGCAAATGGACCAGAAAAGCTATTTACCATCATTACAAAGTTGGTTCTTGTCAGTGGCTTTAGCGCATAGAAAAAGCATGGCGTACTACAGAATTAAATCTCATTTTACAGCTCTGCTAACCAACTGTGTAAAAACTGGAATCTGTCCCCATGGCTTATGAAGGATTTTCCCCGTAACATTAAAAAGAAACAACAAAACTCCAACAACAGTGAAATTTTGCAACTGTAGCATTAATAGGGCCCTGCTGAAGTCTAATTTCAAGAATTCACAGTCTCTAAGGCATTTAATACCGGATTTTTGTTTCTGTACCATTCTTTTTAATAACAGCATCTAATTAAAACATCTGTAAAATGCTGACAGTTTTAATTTTATGTAAAATTTGATAAACAAAACCCAGGATCTGTTCTAATGAGAAGAAAGATCTCAACAGCAGTTATTATTAAACAATGGTGATATTTTAATTTAAAAGTCACTTCTAAATGTGCCTAATCTCTACCTTTAAATTAGAGCAGAGCAGAATCATACTCAGTGAAATCACTACAGGCTGACTCAGGCTCTGTTAGTCTTTGAGGTTTATTTACTTGAGTATTTCCAGTGGGTTTTTTTTTTCCAGTTTAGCTTATTCAGCAGAAGAACGTGACACTTTCCAGACAGGGCTTTTCATCAGTTATTTCTTGAAAACTGGAAATAAACAGACCTCTCTGCCGTGCTCCCTACGTCATTCAGGAAAACAGCTGTGCTGGTTGTAGCCTTTCTGTCTCACCTGCTGGCTATCCGCGGTCCCTCATCACATCCTCGTGAAACTACTACAGGAAAGGGGCTTTGCCGTGACTGGGCTCGGGGCCCACACCGATCCTCCGCCCTTTCACGACTCGAGTGGCAGGAGCTCACGGCTAGGTTTCTGATGCAATGCATGCACTGATCCTGTGGCCTTAATTTTTTGAAGCAAGAGTAAAGGAAATGATGCGAAACAGATGTCTTGTCAAACTAACTATTCCCTTTCTCACAGCAGATGCTCTAGGATATGTTCCACTGCCTCTGGGAAATTCTCACAGGTTAAGTAAGGAGCGGGATTGATTTTGTCTTCATCTGCCAGTCGATATTTACCTGTAACAGATTAACAGAAAGATACATTTACCAAGCTCCTTTGGGTATCCTTTTTTTTTTTCCCTGAAAATTACAGCTTCCTCGGATCAGGAGGAATGCCCGTCTGAGGTTCTCCTGCAACAAATACCTCACAAGTGTTCCCTAAACAACCACCGAGCCTTACTGAAGATTCCTCCGGGATAGCTCTGGCTCAAAATTAGTGTTACTTATGCACTGGTTTCACTCCACCATACTAGCACTATTCTTTCACTGACTGTTCAGATATTCGTGTTGTAGGTTCTTGAAATAATAATGTTATCATCTTCCCTTCTGGGTTTTATGAGGAAGAGTAGGATTACTTGCTTTCCTTTTCAACATAATGGACTGTGTGGCATGAGCAGCTGCCACCTCAGAAAGACCTTATCCAGTCCATGGTACCATCCATGGTACCATCAATAATACCCGCCAGTCCCTTAAGGTTCCACTTTTGTCTGAAGCAAAATTACTTCTATAATTACCACTGTAATTACTAGGGAATGCCATCAGAGTTCCTGAAGGATTAGAGGTTGCATTGCTATGACCGATTTCGGCAAGCTTAAAGATGTCACAGTAACAGTTCTCTCTGTTCTTCGACTAGCGCTCGGGATTTTGGAGTCGGGGGAAAAAAATTCACACCTACAAGATCAGCCGCCCACGTCTATTACTTCCTATCGTCCTGCTCCCAATTTGGGGGGTCTGTGCTCCAGCCCTGTTGTTGAAACATTAAATATAATGGCCTATCCTGACTTAATTGCAATCTACTGCTTGACAAGCTGCCATGCTGCAGCTGAGGAAACGCATCTGCTGCACTCACCCCAAAATGAACGGGGTGATGGACTCGGGGTCTCCCAGCAGCCCCTCGGTGTGACAAACCGCGGGCATGGCGGGCCTCTACAAGGCACCAGGGCCAGACCCAGGGCTGAGCGTACCTTCGCTTTGGGCACGGGGGGCTGCCAGTACCCAGGGCCAGATCACTGAGTGCACCGCTGTCTCCCGAAATGACCGATCCATCGAGTACTTACCGGTCCTTACCAAAATCCCACGCATGCCCGCATTCTGGGCGCCACCAACATCATCCCTGCAGTCCTGGGACAGAACGGGAAATCAGCTGGTTAGTGGGCACAGACACTATTTGTTAACAGGTTTTTCATGACGTTCTCTGCCTTCCACATCGCTAATCAGCCACTTAAAAGCAGCTACACGGAGTCAAATCCTGTAGCTACCTATTAGACAAACTGTCACGGGAATGATTTACTACGTGCTTTTTGCCTGATCAAATAGCGACCGACGCAAGAGAACTTGGACTACACGTTCAATCCTGCAAGTTTTGATGGTTCAGTTTTCACCCCTCGCCTAATCACAGCGCTTTTAGAAAGATCCGTTCGTGGCATTGGGAGGCACGACACACAGCGGAGACGAGCACTACGTTAACAGGCAGGTGATAAGGTATTTGGTCCCCACGTACGTCACCAATCATGACGGCCTCCTCTGGGGCACAGTCAGTCCCCCGCAAAGCTTCTAGGAAGAAGGTTTTCTCTGGCTTCCCCACCACTGTCGCTTTGGTGTCCGTCGCATATTCCAGCCCAGCTACAAAAGGTCCAGGTCCCAGAGCCAAGCCATCTTTTCTCTTGAAGTATCTGGCTTTATGTATAGCTATAAGAGGAGCACCATCCAAAATCAACCTAAATGAAGAAGGAAGTACAGAAATTATATTAAAACCCCCCGATATTTACAGCTGAAGGCCTGAACTGGCTTTCGTTTAAGTTGACAAAGCTCCCACTGACTTTCACGAAGCCCCAGATTATAAAGCAAGCTAGCATTCGTTTGGACAGTTAAAGTTCCTTCCTTTCTTTTCCCCAGAAACAGCCAGTAAAACAAATCCCCCAAATAAAGAATTTATTATCTTGAGGATTTTAACAGGTAACTATTTTTAAATCCGGTCTCTCTCTCTCTCTCATGTGATTAGGTCCATTACTCTTAAGCAGCCTCACTTTTCACTAAGGCAAACATCCTAACATTAGAACCCATCTGATTTCCCCACGCAAGTATTTTAAAATACATTAACCACAGGCAGTGGCTGTAGGTAGCAGTTTGATGGCCACAGCTTTAATCTCCTCGCCTGGACTGAGAACACAGCAGTGCTTTCAGGATGCTGCTGCCAGGAAATCTGCAGCCCAGCAGTCCTTGGGGCTGTCGGTATCACCTCTAACAGCCGAACAGCTATGTGCTTCCAGCAGAGATGGGCGTTCAGGTGAGTCCCAAGTAGAAGGTGGATGATTTTACCCTAACTTTATATTTTAACGTTGGAGGAATTACAATAACAAGTTACATGAAAAAGCACAAAGATATCAGGCATGTTCACGTCCCATCGAATTCCCCAGTTGACAGCACTATTACTGAGCCTGTTAGGAACAAAGCTGGATTTGAGCTCCTTTCTATTGGGAACCAAAAATTCCAAGTGGAAGATGGACCAAAGCAACAAGTCAGCAGATTCCTAACACTTCCGAGTACGATAAAAGGGTCACAGAATAAGGGTCACAAGGCACGGTATGGCAGCGTTACAGGAGGGGCCTTGGCTGGCCACAGCACCTGGGAGCCTCAGGAAGCGAGTGCAGCGGTGGTCTGAGAGACTGGGAACTGCTCCCTGCCCAACGACCGAGATCCTCCCGCCTTCCACGGGCCCACTTCTGCCTTGACGCACCAGCGTGCACCCTCCTCGGGGTTCCACAGACAGCATCTCTGCCTGCCAGCTGACCTGCCTGTTAAAAACCTGCACAGAACTCGGGATCGTCTGGAGTGGGTGGAAAAACGTAAGGGAAGAAGTAATTAAGGAACTGCTGTTGCTCCACCGATCTCAACCAGTGCCTCCTTAAACTCGCTACCCTGTCACCCCTGTCACTTCACTTTGTGTCTGCTTGAGGGCTCTTGTCTAACGCTTGCCTTGTAAAACCCTTGTGGCAGGGAGCATGTCTCGTTAGCACACAGAGTGCCTGAACAGTAGACCCGTGACAGCCAAGTAATAAACGGGAGTTTAAGAATGCTTGCTTTCACAGAATCTGGACCTCATCTTTGCATTCTTCCATTTCTGTTACCTGCCTGGTAGTTTTTCCTTACAGCAGACACAGCAGCTACCTGTCCTGCAGCAAAGGGAAGCCTGCGTAGCTGCAGCGCTAGAGGAATCCTCCCGGTACTACCAAGCACAGCAAGGTTATCGCAGTCCTCCCCTTCCCCAGCCCCAGTTTCAGTGCAACAAAAGCCCTCCAGACAGCATCTATAAAAGCTGAGGTTCACGACTGCCAAACGCTTCCCGTTCGATTTTACAGCACCTTCTTCAGGTACTGAGGCAACTCCAGTCTTTGTCGCAACAGGCAGGAACGTAACTAGCAAAGCTTCGGGATAGAGGGGAAACGCTGGCCGTTATCTTGAGGGCAGAAAGAAGGATTTCTTTTCCCCTTAACCCCGCCTGAGTTACAAAAAAAAAGCCTTTAAGAAAACAAACAAAATCTTGCTTTGCCCCTTCACTGCCCTTCTGGAGCTCTGCTGTGGCTCTGCTCAAAGAAGCTGCCTTAGGTGAGTTGTATGCTCCTTGGAGGACGTCTGCTCCTTCCCACGTGCTTGCAGAGCAGCCTGGGTACTCTGAGCAGTACATAAATGATAATACTTCATTTCACTTAATTATCACAAAACACTTCTATTGAATCAATGCGTTCCAAAGCAAGCTCAACAAGAAGAGAGCTGGCGTGCGTTATCTGTGAGCAGCCAGGTATGTTCGCGATGGGAGGACGCCTCTAGGATACAGAAAAATCTGATTTGACAGCAGCACCACAACCGCTTACATTCAGCAGTCTGCAGGAGGGATCTCACCTGAGAGAATTCTTTTAAATGCGGCATCAAAATCCCACGTATACAAGAAGAGAAATTTAGTCTCAGTCATTTCAAATGGTGCCTAGAGAATGGCCTTACTCTGTGTATCTCATTTTGGGACTCTCATCGGGTTCAATTTACCTAACCTAATGTTGGATATCGACCGAGCAGTTGCCTACCAGGTAATTAGTCAGCCTGGGCTCTTCACAGTCAGCGGAGAGGAAAAAGCACTTCTAGGGCACAGTTCAACTGTCCTATTTTAAGCACTACTGGGGAAAAATGAATGGTGCCTTACAAGCGCCTCCTCTCTCCCTCAGGAGCCCAGGTCACCAGCTCAGATACAGGCATCGGCACTGTAGATACCTGCATTTAAGCAGATCCACCTTAAGGTTTTGCTATGAGCAATGCAAACCCCAAGTGACTTAATTATCTGAGCGGTAAAAGACAGGGAATAAAGTAAAGGACACGGCATGAGGCTCGAGAAGAAGAGAATGCGGCCAGTAGTTAATATTTCTATTAGACCAAAGAAAACTGACACCAGCAAAACAGTTTACCCTCAATAGAGGACTGGGGGAAAAAAACCCACAACAAGTCAGTGAGACGTTAAAGATCAGACAGAGCCCGTCCTGCGGCCTCCGCCCAGCCTGAAACACAGGACCAGGAAAACACCGGGCAAATCCAGGACAGACTCACAGCGGATGAGATCTTCCTCCAGGCAGACAAGTCAGCCAAGCGGCTGGGAATGCGTCTGTCACGAGGCAAGGTGAGCTGAAGGACTCACCCTTGCCCGATACTCAGCCGCACCACCCAGACAGCCCTGGATATAGGATGCTCAGGCAGCACGCACTCCATGCTGTCCCCTTGAATACATGTCTCTCTTGGGCAGCAAGGCTCTGCTGTGCCCACTGGCCGCTGCAGGGGACTGGATTTGGCTTTCAGCACCTTCCTCGATCACCAGAGCAAGCGTCCAATTGGGGGAAAAAAACCCACAGCCCAAATCCAGCCTGGGATAACCTCGCCCACCTCCACAAGGGCCAGTTCTGCAGGCTTTCCTGCGTGTGCAGGCCTGGGGCCCTCAGGGACTCTTGAACGTGATGACTGGTTTCTTGTTTTAAGTGTCCAGGTCTCCAGCCCGAGGCAGCTAATGACTATTATTCAACAGTTAATATATTCATGACAGAAATATCAATAAATAAAATCATGTAAGCACTGGAAGGGTTAAGTTCATGCACTTGTGAAATTAGAGTCCACTCATGAGTGTGCTGTAAAACTTTAAAATCAATGCCATTGGCAACATGCACTAATGATGCATTCTCTTGCCGAAGAATCAGTTTGGGTCAATACATGTTCTTACGGCACAGAACTGGCATGCAGATAAGGACAGCACTGGCTTCCTACTCCAAGGAGCCTCCGTAAGATACTGGTGAGCAGTAATTGATACTCCCTCTTTGGATTTAGTGGTTATAAAGACAGATTAAGGTGCTCGAGATCAGTTTTTTCAAATTCCAAGGTGAAAAACTGTGTGGTAGCCGTCATCCTGTGAGCAAAGAGTGGAAAGGACTCATCGCGTGTACTGTGGCACAGCAGGGAGTTATCCAGGGTGTTACGAGATGTCCTCTTCAGCTCTGAGATAGCACTGAAGTTGGTTACCAGCTGCCTGCGGGGGTTAGCACTCCCGCAGCTGGGATGAGCTGTGCTCCTCCTCCGTTACAAGGCCAGGCTGATCAGCTTGGCCTAAACCGATGCTGAAAGACAGCGGGTTCAGAGAGCTCCCAGCGAAATGAAACGGAGGCACAGCAGGCTCTGCTGGGGTGCAGGGGAGGCGGGATGTTCGGACGACCTTTCTCTGCACATTTCACAACAGACGGAAGGCACATCACCAGGGCTAAACTCAGCAACAGGCTCATGTTCAAGTCTTTGAAGCTAAAGGCTTTTTTTTAAAAAAAAAAAATCAATCTTAAAATCAAGAGTGCTGTGCTGAGCTAGAACTAGAGAGAAGGACACATGGCTGTGCACCTCTGCACACAGCACTGCATCTTGGCTCCTGTACAGTCACAGATAAATTTTACCCGACTTATCAACACGCAAAACAAAGAGTTTTAGAAATAAGACAGACCGGATCAGATCCATAGTTCATCTAGCCCAGCATATTGTGCTGGCCACTCCTGAACACGAGATGCTTCAGAAGAAATTGCCAGAAGTCCTGCACTAGGTAGATAAGGAATAATCTGCCCTAAATTCTGGACTTCCTTCCCTATAATATTTGAGCTCCGAAGGCTAAGGTTTGAACACAGAAGCCGTCTCCCGAATACTTCCCAACATCCTTGTTTTTGTGTATTTCTTTCTGAAGCACTGCTAACGTTTTCACCTCAACGACAACGGTGACTGTACTTCTATAGTTTGCTTACAGACTGAAAGCTATGAAAACCAGGGTTAGGATGCCTGAAGTTCATCGTTAAGGTCCCAAATCCACCAAGGTTAGTGGCTTTCTCTCAGACGCTATGTAACGATGATATTGCTACCACCCTCTTCTTCCCACACGAGAAGGATTTCCTCGCCTACGTAGAGGTACAGAGCCCAGCACGAGACAGCCACGCTTCAAAATGCCACGAGGAGGGGCTGACTTACCGAAACGCTCTGTTCATCATCTCGTAGTGAAAGTGCTCAGGAGCCAGTCCTACCACCACTGCGTTGGGGTCATCAGTGGCTATGCCTGGAAAATCGAAACGTGACTCTGAGCGAACAGCTTTTTATTCATACTTAGCAGTACACAGTCAACAAGTGCAATTAATCACTTTACAGCAAAAATGAGCATTTTCTGACACAGACCCATCACATATAGACTAGTTTTATGCCTTTTAGAAATGAGGAAAGCATCTGTGGGAAGGTGTTGATCTATCCAGACCCTGCCATCCTACACGATGAACACAACTCTGCAGCCGGACAGTCTTAACAGCGACTGTTGAACAGTCATTCTCTCACTGCCTCCACCGAAATGCCGGAGACCGCACAAACCACTTCTTTAACTGAATGACTTTTTGTTATCCAAGAATCGCTTTCTACACATATTCATCTGCTTTGTAAGACAGTAAAGCAGGAAGACTAGAGAATTCCATCCAGTTTTTCTGTTCCCTCTAGTCACAGAAAACTCCACTTAGGGTAAAAAGCCTGGCTGTTGTTCTACATATCAGTCCGGTTATGATGGCAAAGATGGTATTGCAGCATGACCTAGAAGTTGTTACACCAGATTAGTTTTGGCTCTTCTGGAAGGTCTTTTTTTTTTTTAATGTGGATTAGTCCCCCCGAGAACAGCTCGCACCTCCTTTGCCCTGCACTGCTCCGGAGGAGCGTGGCTGTTTTTACATGGCAGTGCCACCTCTGAACAGAACCAGCAGTGGAAGCAGAGTAGCACCTACAGGAGAAACAGGAGTACCAGAGAGTTTTATTTAGGACAGGTTAAGTATCAGCTGCATCCTGCACTTGCTGGGGGTTTTGTTCCGCCTTCACACAGCACATCCTCTACACCTTTGCCGGGATAACTAGAGCTCCTGGGTCTCCAGAGAGTGTCATCGCAGCCTGCTGGCTGACGCCTCCTGCCGCATGTCCTTCAGTTAGCTCAGACAGCAAAACGTACACTCAGAGATGCCATGTGGATTTGTGACACCATCCAAAGCACCTGGGTCCTTTAACCAAGAATGGATTACATTCATCCATCTGTGACCAACTTTATAGAGAGATTAGCCAAGAACAGTTCAATAGCAGCCATTAACAGGAATTTAAAACATTCTCCATCGTACTTAAATTTTTCAAGAGCAGCACTGAGAGAACATGAGCAAAACCGCCTGTAGCAAAAAGAAACAAAACAATCCATTCCAGATCCAAGCAACACAGAAAATGCCACCAATGTACTCCGCTGATAGCTCTATCTTTGCCATCTTTTACAAAATTAGCATCAGCTACTGTAAAACTGATGGAAAGATCCCAAATACATGGAGATTAAACTGATTTAACCACCTTCGGTGAAATAGCTGCTGTCTCTGCTGTTTCTGACCCAAGAAAGCCTTCTTGAGAACACAAATACAGAATATCGCTGGGGGTGTATTTCTCTGGATATGATGTTAGGTGGAACAGATTATCAGGTTTCATTGCTCTCAGAGCCCACAGAGGCTTTTCTCCTGAACACTTATCTTTCTGAAGATTACTGACTAGACTATGGCACTGAAATTTAACAGGAAATGTCTAGCTCCTAGCAAGAGTAGAACCTACTTAAATTACACAGCCATAAGGATTTCAGTTCATAAGGCACGGGGCAGGGAGCGGTGGTAAGCCATCCGCATTTCTGCTGCCTTGACTTTAAATGAAAGTCTGAATATACAATATATAGTTTTCAACTCTGAGGACGTTAAAAAGGTGGGTATCTTCACTACTCTTGAAACAACGATGTGGTTAAGTCAAGGACTAGCTGTCCTAGCTTCAGGCACCTGTCAGAGATGTCCGAGTTAGAATTTATCATCTTCTACTGCCCTTATTGTTGAGAGAGGGAAATGGGAACATCTGAAAGTAAAGCAAGTTTTAACCAGGTCTTTAGAGATGACAATCTAGAGGAGTCAGGGCGATGAAGCTTCTATCGCCAATTAAGGTATCCAAATACATGGAGTGAGACCTAGATGTTCAATACAAGTAACAATAACTACCTGGAGATTTTACATTTAACAATAATCTATTAAGAGAAATAGTCTCCTGCGCGTGCCTACACACTGGCTTTTCAGCTCTTTACGAGCAAAACCTCTGTACCATAGCTGAGGGAAACCGGATTTCCAACAAATCGCCACATCCTTGCTATAAAACAAATCACCACTGGTAGGTGCAATAAATCTCCAATGATCAAGTGATAAGTATTACTTTTTTTTTACACTGGAAATTAATAAAAAGTATCGAGTTTTACCCAAATTCCTGACTATTTGAAGGCTTTGGCTGCCATTTCCACTACTCTTCAAGAAGCTATGACTTCAGACAGTTTAATGTTAATTTAAAAAGCAGAAAGGATCTTTATGACCCTGGAGAGTTCCACATTTCAGGCTTCATCCTGGCTAGTGGTATATATATGATCGTCATTCTACAGAACAGAGAGCACTATGTTTCCTTAGCTGTTCAGTAAATTCCCCCACGCTGTTTTCTGACCGCCTCACCTGTGAAATCAGGCAGGGCCTTATCGTCCACCAGGAGGAGAGGCCGCACCTGCTTTTGCTCCAGAAGATTTCTGGCT
The DNA here is from genome assembly GCF_000699105.1 of Pygoscelis adeliae. Lineage (NCBI taxonomy): Eukaryota > Metazoa > Chordata > Aves > Sphenisciformes > Spheniscidae > Pygoscelis > Pygoscelis adeliae. The sequence continues at coordinate 795,915 of NW_008824669.1, read as the reverse complement.
GCTGTCAGAGACGTGAAGATCTCATTTTCTGCAATGTCAAATCCCAGCTTCGTCAGCCTCTCCAGCAGGTCTCTCTTGCACTCCTTCGTTGTGTTCGTCACAAATCGAATGGTAACCGGAGCGCTGCGCAGCCTGATGGATGAAGAGCAAAGGCAAATTGGCCCCAGCATCCTTCTATTTACACACCTGTACGTCTCTTTGGGACTGAAAAAGGACCATTTGTCTAAAGGCTGCAGATGAAAAGACTGTATACACCCCAGAGTACTGGTGCCACACAAGAACCAGGAGGTTGTTAACTTCTGTGGACTGGAGGGCAATGTGAAACAGATGGCAAGAATTACAGCTACCAGAACAAGACCAAGTCTCCCCTGTTTTGCTTCTACCAGGAAAAGTCTGGAGGAAAATAGTGATTCCAAACTCCATCTTCATAGCAGCAGCAAACACATCTATGATCAACAACTAATTTGAAAAGCCTTCTAATTCAAACTAGATAATAAATAAACCAGCCCTGTATTCTGGATCAACAGCATCCTGAACCAAAACAAATAAACAAAAGAACCTTGTTGCTAAATTAATACATTGAACTCCACGTGCCGAGTGAATTTCACAGCAGCTGTGGCTCCTTCAGAGAGGCAGGGTGCACTAGGAGCCTGTGTTACCTGCGTGACGATTTTATGTTAGCTTTTGCCGCCATTTCTCCCTTTACTGAGGAACACCGATATCACATAAAACCACATTATTGCCCTACAATGACAGTACGTGCTACCAAAGAATCAAATAATTTTAAGTGACAATTTCAATGGCGTTCCCTTTAATTATTCCCCCACCATCACTTTCTCTGTTTGTTGCCATAGAAACAAACACTGGCATCACGACTGCATGGAGAACATCAGAATAAAGTTGGTCAACGCTGGAGACCTGCTTGCACCTGCCGCTTCTTTCTCTTGTTTGTCAGGTACACTGACCCTTCACAAGTATGAACTGGTAAAAAAGTCCTCTGGTTCCTAATAAAATAAAAATAAGTCTTTTTTTTTTTTTCCCCACGGACCTCAATACTGAGAAGTAACCCTAAAAATGGAATCTATCCATTTGTTCCCTAAGCAAGCTGCATGCCAATCATTTCAGCGTCTCTTTAGGAAGGATTGACATGGATTAGCGGAAGAGAGCACGAGAAAATACTTTTTTCAAACCTCTAAGCAAAAAGACATGGCTGTTCTTTGCAGTGAAATGACACCTGCTCTCCATACCCGTGACAGCCGGTTGAAGCTGACAAACAGCACCAGACTCTCTCCGCACCTTATCCCTTCCCTAACCCCCTCCCCTTGCCAAAGCCAGAACAGGGCCTGCATGAGCACAGCTCAGTTGGAATCAAGCAGAAGCAGAAGACAAAGGAGAATCAGTGGCTTTATAAAACAGTCTCTCTTCCCATTCTCCAGAAGCCATTTCTTCTGTCCAGTCTACTGCCTGGGGGTTTGGAGGTGGGCAGCAGACAGGACAGATACTGGGCTCTTCTCGACAATATCACCACTTTTTTATATATATATGGATTTTTCAAGAATGCTCTCACCTGGCACAAGTTCTCCCTGCAGCATGAAACACCAGGCAGACAAGGTCCAATGACTGAATGGGTAACGAACGAGTACCCAATGCTTTAGCAGTTTTTACTTCCTTGCAATTTTACATCTTTAGGGGATAATTATCTCCACAGAATTATTTGTGAAAAGAAATGCAGACTCTCCTAATCCCGCTGCGAACTTTTCCTCTGAGCAACAGTCTAGCTTTATAAAAATCTAAGCAGCCAATACAACTCCAGTAAAAACTTCTCATCCTTAATTCAACCCTGTTCCTCTCTCCTGATTAATTCTTATTGTCCCCGCATCTTAAGGTGTCCTCCCTCACTCATCAGGATAGCATATATCACTTTGTGTTTTCCTTCATCCATTGCAAGATATCTTCTCCAGGAAAACAGTGTCGTAACACAGTACAAAGATCCCTGCGGTTGCATATCCTATTTTGCCGCTGACTTGGCCAGATTAAGTCATTTTACTGTGCCTCAGTTTCTTTAGGCACCCTTTCATCAGAAGAGAAAGAGGTACTCAGCTGTCCTGTTTATTAACGTGTTGAAATTCTTACAAACGATGGGCTGGATTATCAAGTGTTTCTCAAACTAAAAAAACGACTGGGGTTGTTTATCTACCAGAAAGAAACTTTAAAAATAATAAAGCAAAGCCTTGGCTGAACGACCAAATGAAATGAGAACTCTGCAAAAGATGCCTTGCTCACTAGGCCAAGTTATTCTGTTATTCCACTTTAGCTCACCACAGGCCTAAGGGCTCAGGCAATCAGTCAGGTTCCTGTAGTTAAACAAAGCACCGAGGAACAGCTCAGCTGAAGTGACTTTGGTGTTCGTGGGGTAATTCAGGTTAACTTAACTACTTTCCACTTTGGCTGAGGCTGTAGTCCCATATGAGTCTGCAGAAACACTCTAAATATTGTCTTTTTCTATCTAGAAAAGACTTAGAAAAGACCTAGAGAGCAACTTAGGAAAGCCGTGGGGGCTCAGGTGATACACGGCAACTTTTCAATATCTAGGCCCTTTGCTGATTTCTCTTGGTCTTAATGCAGGTGTAAATAAAAGCAGAATTTGGCCGCCTATTTGCTTATCCACGACAGCATAAAAAGGCAGAAGCTTCAGGCCCGTTTACGTAAAGAAGCGTCTTTGTGCAAACAGCGCTGACCATAACCTATCAGAGGAAATCGAAAAAGGTAGCTTGCCTTTTAAGAGCTTCCTGCGCGCCTGGCACAGCTGAGTCTTCAATGTGAAGTGTGCCGCTGAGATCCACCAAGACAGCTTTCAGCGCACGCCGAGCTGCCATCCTTCCTTCCCCAGGGAAAATGCAAATAAATGAAACAACAAAAAACTGGTTAGCAGACAATGGATAATAAAAATAAGGAACTCGGTTAAGCGCCTCATTTGTGCCCAGCCCGGTATTACTCAGAACATTACTCGCAGTATTAAATGGGCCCCTTTAGACAGAGAAATAAAAGGCAGTGTTTAAAAAAAATACATAATTGATGGGGTGGTATTTTCCCAAAGACTCTATATATGGAAATCAGGTGCTATTTGTTTTTTAAGTGCCTTTATTTGTGCGCGTCAAAAAAATTCTCTAAACAACTAAGACTGTTGGGAAGAGGATCATTAGGTCTGGTATTGCTGGTTCAAGGCCTCAGCAAGCACATTTCGGCAAGTCCCATCGACACCAATGGCGCTGTTCAAGCAAAAATAAATACACCACTACTAAGCGATGATACAGTGCTCCGACTATAAAGCTCAAAAAGCTCTGCGGAAGTGGATGTTGTTAATTTTATTTTTGTAAGCGAGATCTACGGTGATCCAGCCCACGACACAATTCAGGTGCCCTAACTCCTAGGTTATTCGGCGGTCGACTGCCTGTGTGCCGGCATGGATTTAGCCTGGAAGCTCTCAGGGCTCAAGGATATTCAGCACCCCAAAGGGTTACTCCCTCCTCTTGCAAAGGGGACACTCAAGCAGTTTTTCTACAGCAAGCTTCTGTGTCACACAAAAGGAGACTTAGCCCCAAAATAGAGGCCAGCATTCAAAGGGTAAAGGCACCGGGGAAGAAAACAGTGAGGTCATGTGCAAGTCATCTGTCTAAAAAGCTGTCTTCAGAAACCAGTACTTCTCCTTACCTGTGCTGCAGGGGTTGTATTTTGCTCCACAAGCAAGTTTGCTGAGCTATTTCTTAGCAAATGTCCAATAGGGAAGCTTTTCTCCTGTCTGTTGGACAATAACGACTATCTGATCTGGCATCGCTAGCAAGTCATCACGATTTTATGTTGAGCCCTTTTGGTTACAGACAGACCATGTAACATGTACGTACTCTTAAAAAAAAAAAGCAGAGTAGTCAACACCATGATTAGAACCTGCCTTAATAAATTTAATTTTCTATCAATATCAGGACAGTTTTATCTTTGCAGACAGTTCTATCAATGATCAAGATCACGTGAACCTGATGTCTCAGGTACAAGACACGCGCAGAA
>NW_008824669.1:790781-791803 GCF_000699105.1 Pygoscelis adeliae | reverse complement strand
CCCTGCAATAAGAAAAAAAAAAATACAATGCTTATTTTACAGTATGCCTGTTGCTACACAGGCCAAGGTTGAAAGTCTATGATAAAGAGCTGGTAATAGAACGCTTAAGGGAGCTTCATCAATTGCATGGGAAAAGAGGGCACCAGGTTTCTAAGACATCTTCTCTGAGTGAAATACTTAGTGCAAAGTGCCTGAACAGAATGGAATTTGCATGACTCCACATTATCTCCATGACAAAAAAATTCTCTTCCCTCAGGCACTTCAACTCTAGCACAGGGAATTTTGAGTGCTGAGAGCGATTAAGAAGAGGACTGAAGAAGGTGCTATTATATCAATTATCTAGCCAAAGACACAACTGCAGAGTAACTGCACCGTGCCTGCATGGATAGCACAGCTAAGGACGGACAGAATATCCTAGCTTAGCAGAAATGGGATTTTTTTCTTTTTCATTCCTCTTCTACCCTAGATCTCCGTTGGTTCTCCCATTCACAGTGTATTTCTTCAGGTGGTATGGAAGTTATTTGCAGAGCCAGTTTTCAGCACAGCTGATTTTAACTATAAAGCTCATGGCCTAGCAAGAAAGTCCTGAAAAACTTCAGTACCTCAGTTTTCATAACCGCAGCCCAACACATTAGGGGAACCTCACCTTGGTGCTGGCATTACAGCTACAGCAACGGGATGAAGCCACACGATAATTCAGGCTGGTCAGGACCTGAGGGACCATCCAGTTCAACTCCCACCTGGTCTTTGGCAGTCTAAGGGGCCTACATGCCATACAGGGATGCAACAAGGTGCTCACGACCTGCATGAAAGAGGCCTTGGCCCCTTGCTGGAACTTGTAATGGCACAGATGTGTTTGGGCCATGGAGGGGCTGCTCTCCATGGCAGAGGCGCCCGGCACTGCCCGCACAGGGCCGGCCTCCCCCAGCTCCTGTTCCTCCTTCTCCCCCAGACCCCGCCACTGGGCCACCCCACACGGCCTGCGCAGTGCCGCCGGCAAAGGCCAGGCCTTTCCCTTGGAA